>NC_048285.1:19301509-19659009 GCF_009762535.1 Notolabrus celidotus | reverse complement strand
TCATTCCATTCAAACTATGGGGGTGCTCAATGTCTAATTCCATATAATTTTCCTGTTTTTCGTATAAATCATGTGTCATAAAGCCTATTTTGATATAAATATAGACTTAAATACTTAATGCAATTCAGAAAATAGCTTTCAAAATGTTAAATCTCCTTATGGTGGTAATTAAATCTCAACTGGTAATTAAAGGTGGACCATCCCATTTAGAGGGACCAATGGAGCAGCGATACCTCAGCTGGCCTTTAATTCTTTCTAGGATCATACAGATATTAAATACATCACTGTATCATTTACAGATTGCTCTGTACCACATAACTAGAGCTGAGGACGTTCCTGCACACATGACTGTGATCAGAAACCAAGTTTCATAGCAGCAGGATTTATATTTGAGAGCAGCAGCCGGCATTATGACGTCTGCAGCCTGAGCAGATGATAGTTGGTAGTAGGGATGCACCGATCCAATCCTGGTATCGGATATCGGCTAGATCAGGCTCAATAAGATAGATCGGATATCGGTGACAAGGGGCCGATATATAGTGGCGATCCATACGGCAGATCTATTCATCTCAGTTCTATACTTTTCTGTGCGTCTCCTACGTCATCATCGCCAGCCGGTCTGTGCATTTTTGGAGCGTGATGGAGGATAACTAAAGAGGCTGTGCAGTTTAGGTGCATTTCACCATCTTTTGCTAACAACTCAGCTGGAAACTTGCAGCATGTGCAGCGGTAATGTTTCAACGGATGGCGGTCACGCTAAAAAATATAATGGAAACCCAGAGGGGGAAGTTTACGTCAGCTGTAGCGTACTGCAAAGAAGCAAGAAACCTTCTATTAATGGATTCAAAGTGTGAAAAAGCGGACAGGTTATTGGATTTAATTGTTCCGGATCCTTGAAATAAAGGGATTCCAGCCTCTGGTTTAGCACTTGGAACCCAGGTACAGTTCACCATCAAGTCAGAAAAGCCTGAAGTTGCCAAAACATGATTCTATCCTCACATTAAGGAATAGAGATTGTTAAATCAATACCAGGATCGGATCGGCTAGTATCGGTATCGGCAGATACCAAAGCCCAGGTATCAATATCGGTATCGGGACCTAAAAAGTAGGATCGGTGCGTCCCTGGTTGGTAGACAGCTTACTGTAATGGTAAATCATTTTTAATAAAGAATTTATTTTGCTAAAGAAATCAGCCTTCGTATATTTGCATAAGTTAAATCTGTGTTTCATTAGTTCCAAATCTACAGGTTTTATTTTCATGCCAGCTCAAAATTCACTTTATTCCACCTTATCTGTATTTAGACTTTCTCCCTCTAAAATTGCAACCAGTGTCAGTCTGAAAGATGTCCTGTTGGTCATGCATTGGTAAAAGGCTTTATTCGATTATTATTACCTGGACCATGATGGTTGTGGTGCGTTTGGTTCTGCTGCCTGCCCGCCTGGCTAATGCTGCGTTGTTACACTCTCTGATAACGAGCAGACTGTGGAGCCTGATTTTTTTTGGCTGGTGTACCAACACAGATTAGAATGACAGGAGGACTCGTGTTTGGTGAGCCCCACCCTTCTTTATCGACTCTCTCCCCAGCACTCTGAAAGGAAGCATCTGCCTGCCCCTCTGCCTCCCCGCCACTCGCTCGCTGCACTCTCTCCCTCTCTCTCTCTCTCTCTCTCTCTCTCTCTCTCTCTCCTTCCCTCTCTCTCTCTCTCTCCACAGCCCACACTGCCAGCGCTGCGGCTGCTAGCTATCCAGCTCGAGCTGATGTCAGAGCCTCTAATCTCTCTCGCATAAAGGGCATGCAAAGGGAATTTATGTTAGTCTGCCACAGGAAGAAAAGGGGAAGCGGAGAATCGTTTGAGCAGGTTGACAGATAAGGCTCTTGTGCTTTCTGTGTGGTGCTTTTTAAGCCATGTTAAGCTGCTTAATTAGACATAATCTACAGACCCCAGACTGAGGCGGAACTAATGAAGTTAAAAGACTCAAATCCCATCCTACCATCACACTCTCCTCCACACCATCACTTGCGCCTCTCCGCCTGATCACCACGCTCTCCTCTCTGCTGCCTGCCGTCACACTCTCTCTCTCGTTGCCCCCTCTTCCTCCTTAACATCCCACTCTTTTCTTTATAACACCATCAGTGTCTTCTATCGCACCCAGACCCTCTAGCCTGCCCACACTGCAACCCTAAAGAACCCTCTTCTCCAAACAGCCAAGACATTTCCACCAGCTAATGAATTCTACATTTCTATAATGAATAAAGTTCCTGCTTTGTACCAGCTACTCCAAACAAGTGGAAGTAATCTGGGTGCATGAGTATTACAAACATATTTAGGAAACAAGTTAATGTGTAGTGATAGCTAGTGGTGCAACGGATCATTGTTGATCCGTGATCCGTATGGATGCCTCTCCACGGTTCGGCACGGACGTGGTCTGCGGATTGGTTGATGAAAAAAAAAAAATGTTGCGCGTGTTCACGTGATGACCGCATGTTCAATCCACACTCACTCGTCAAGCGCATCGGTAATCATGGCAAGTGAAGGAGCAGAGGAGCTTGAAAAACCCTCCTGCATCTTGTAAGTCACATGTATGGGAGTATTTTGGTTTCCCTGTGAAATACAGTGAATGCTGACTGTGCTTGAGCCACGTTATGAAATTCTGACGCGCACCCACTAGACCAGAGGCTTCACCCGGACCCGGATCTGGTAGAAGTCCCGTGTTAGAGACATGTTGCATGTGCATAAGCGAGGGTTCAAAAAGTAATTTATTCAAGGGGAACTTACTGTGTGTCAAATATGAAGTCACAGTCATTCGCCTATTAGCTTGGTTTAGAACGGAAACCTGGAATTAGTGAGCCAACAATTAATATATCCAACAGCCTTGATACTTATTATGTCTAATTTGCCAAATCTGTTGAAAAAATGTATTTCTCTTTCTTGGCTGAGAACGGTGACTTCTCCGAGTCCCTGCTGGTTACCTGGCAGTCTCACAATGAAGACAAAAAAATCACTGCACCAAGCCAAGAAATAATCCACAAATTAACTACACATAGAGACAGTTTTCTTGCTCTTAAATCTTCACTGAGTTGACTAGGGATGTACATTTTAAGTATTTTCCATGATCGATTTTTGGAAATGTTAACGATCAATTATCGATTAATTGATAAGAAAAAACATTATTATTCTTACGTCAAAAACAATGCCAAATACGTTGTTTTCCCCCTAGATTGTATTTTCTACAGCAACAAAATGCATATAACTGACGGGATTGAATACGGGCACACGTTTGACACGCAGAATATCAACGATCAGGCTCATTAAAATATTCTCAGCGGACATAGTCTTATAAAGTGAAGGCTCATAATACTAACAGAAAACTACTTCAGACTCACAGTGTCCAGTTTTCTGTCTACTCGTTCTTATAGGGAAAAATAAACATGTGTTTTCGGTCAGGTGTCAGCCGGGAGCGCAACCGGGTCATAATCAGGAGAAAGCTCAGACGGCTCTGATGTTGCTGGTCTGCAAACGTAGCGTACCTGAATTTCCCACCAGTCTGTTGCCTTCGTATCCAAAGGTGGGAAATTTCCTGTTTAAAGCTGTCAACCTTTGTGTCCGTGTCATTGTTGGCAGCAGTTTTGTATTGATCCTCTTTGGAAAAAGCGCGCATGGAGACCTGACGCGCAGCCGCAGCCGCCAGCTGAGCGTCTCCGCTTTGCGCAACACCTTTATCAGCTGACTCACATCGAAACATGCTTTAAACTTAAAACACCTCCCTGATAGATGAGGGTAATATGAGACCACATGATGTTTGTTCCACGTGACGGAAAATTGATAACAAAAATGTGTGTTTCGAGTAATTTCTTAACAATCAATTAATCGATAATCGATTAATTGTGGTCATCCCTAGAGTTGACCGATTTCTCAGTTTGAACCTTTGCAGCCTGGGTTCCCCATCACAAGCAGAAACATGAAGAGATGAACAGTCGGAAGAGTCAAAAATGGTAATACATTGTGTTGAATGTTAACACTAAAGTGACACCAGAGATTCAAACTAGATGTTGAAGGCAGTGTGTGATAAAACTGGACACTGTGTGCCTTGTCTGTGCTTGTTATCCAGTGTAAGCCTGAAAGAGAAGAACTCCTGCACATCTAAGCTCACAGCTCTGTGATAAAGTTCCTCAAGAGCACAGCACATAAAACAAAAACAACATAATGAGAGCTTTCTGAGGTCAGGCACTAACAGCCGCTGCTATGATCAAAATTCAAAAAGGTTGAAGGCAGACTGAGAAACCCAGGGGGAAGTGGCGAGTGTTATAACATGTAACTTGGCAGAGTCTGCTGTGTTTTAGCACATTTCCATGTCTGCAGCCGCTCTGCTTGCACACTTTTTCCCCTGCCCTTGTTCTTAAGCCTTCTCTCTTCCTCGTGGATTAAGAAAAAATGTGTTTCTTATGTCTGTACCACACTTAAACTTCTCTAATTCCACCATGGGGCAGATCCGTGCCCTGGCCATGCATGATTGATCTGCAGGTGGATGAGTTATTCCAACTTTTTTTTTTTCCTGGCTTACAGTACTTTTTGTTCATGCACTAGCTCTTGGTGTGCCCCTCTATTGTTGTTGTGGCATGTTTACATATCTCCTATCTCTTGCATCTTGCAGGTCCAACGTCTTTGTCTTGTTTTGAGTTTTCCCTGAAGCAGAGCAGCAGTTATTTTCCTTCAACAGAGGAGCGCCTGGCACGTTAGCAAGCAAACGCTCATCCTCTGTCCAGGAGGAGATTGCAGCTGACCATTGTTGAGTTTCATCATGCTCATGAAAGCACCGCCTCACTGGTGATGGCCTGTCAGAGAATCTTTTCACCCCATTATCTCTCTGCCTCTCCTTCATGCCCTCTTTTAGCACCTCCTTCCCGCCTCGTCTTTACCTGACAGTCTTTTTAGATGTCAAGCTCACTCTTTTCAGCTTATGCTGCCTGTTCTGCTGCATATTTGCATGAATTCAGATGAGGAAAAATATAGAAACAGATCAATTTTTTGTGATCAGAACTTATTGATCTTCAAATCATTGCATATTTATCCTCTTCTTCATCTTTTCTTTGTTCCTTCTGCTCCTCGTGTTGTTGGGAAACCACCTCCCCTCCAGTGCTGCCCAGTATCATGGTGCCGTTGAGTGGATCTGAGGGGCTGCTGAATTCTGGTCTTGCTTGATTAGCCAGTGTGTGATGCTGCAGGCAGCTTTGTTTTGTTGCTGAATGGGCTGTTCCACTGAGAGCACACAGGAGCCGACAAGGAGCAGAGGAGGAAGGAGGCGACGGAGAGCAGAAAGGGTGGAGTGGAAAAGGAAAAGCCGGAGAGTGCTGAAAAAAAAAAAAAACAGAGAGCAATGAGGGGAAGGAAAAAAAGAGAGGTGTGCACAGTAGATAAATGAAAGGGGAGAAAAGGCTGAAGCAGGAGGAAGAGCAGAAATGAGGAGAGGAGCGGACGGTGGTGCAGAGGAGAAAAGAAAAAAGAAATGACCTCTCCTCCTGTGGAGAGGGGAGATAACTGCGAGTGTTTAGAAATGCTGAGGTGGACAGAAGCCATATCTTCCCCCAGCACAGCACCTGCTAGTCTGACTGCCCCCTCCCATTCATTGACCGACTTTCTGTTGTGGGCATTGGTGCGCTTATGTGTGTCTTTTCTGCCTTTTGGAAGTGTGCGTGTGTATTTGTGCATACACATTATTATGCATTGGGTTGGTATACTATTTTTCTGTCTCAGCCCATTAGATAGCAGCTTGAGATTTTCGTCTTGAAACATGTTAATACTCAAACACGACAAATCCCTGAATCCCTGCACTGCACCACTCTAATACATGCATGCTCTAATAGCTTTTCTTGTCAAATATGGAAGTAGATCTGTTGGGTGTTTTTTCCCCTACATATCTGCACAAGCATACAATGTCAGAGTTGCTCTCCAAACACAGCTTTTCTGCTTACCTGTGAGGGCAGGAGCACAGCTTTGTTAGGGGCTATTGTTAAGGCTGAAAAGGGTAGTTCAAAAAGCTTATTGGTTTTAAGCTGACAGATGCTTTTATAGTGTTTTTTTGTAGATATATTTCCAATGCATTCAAGCCTGGGTTTGTCATCTATATTAAATAACACTTACTGGGGTCACAAGGTCTTCTGTCACATTAAGATCTTAGTGTCCTGCTTCCCCTGTTGAAATTCAAATTCCCTTAAATCTCCTGCTCACTATACATTACCCTGCCTGTTAGGTGACTAACAACTAAAGACATGAACACGATGATACAGACGCTTAATTCTGAGTTAATTTCATTGAATTAAAATTAGGGATGTGAATATATATCGAGTATAGCGATGAATTGATGGCTAAGAACTTACTTGAACACGTTTTTTTGGTTTATTCTCTTATCACGTGGAACAAACATCATGTGGTCAAAAATTTCATTCAGCTATCAGGGAGGTGTTTTTGTTTGTAGTATGTTTCGACGTGAATCAGCTAAAGGTGTTGCACACAGCAGAGACGCTCAGCTGGGGGCTGCAGGTCTGGACAGGTCTTCACGAGTGCTTATTTTCTTTGCCGCTGGACTGATTATGACCCGGTTGCGCTCCCGGCTGACACCTGACCACATACACATGCTTATTTTTCTCAATCAGAACGAGTTGGCTGAAAACTAGAAACCTTGAGTCTGAAATGTGTTTCTGTTCAGTCTAGACAATGCGTCCGCAGTTATTATTTTTATAAGCCTGCTCCACAAGCTGATATGAAGCATGTTTAACATTATGTACACCTCCAATATGATCTGTAGTTATTCATTACCATCAGCAATAATAATAATGATGATAATAATTTTATTTGTAGAGCACTTTTCAAAAACCAAGTTACAAAGGGCTTCCCATGGGCAGCAAAATAAAACAGGCGGATCATAAAATCACACAAGTCAAGATAAAGAATTAAAACATATTTTAAAAGACATAAAATTCCCCTAAAATAACTCTAAAGGAATAAGATTCTTTTAAAATATATTTCTTAAGATGGTTAAAATAAAGTCAAATAAAATTCAGATATAATCCGGGAAGGCTCTTCGATAAAGTATGTTTTAAGAAGGGATTTAAAAGAGCTCACTGACCCAGCAGACCTGATCTCCTAGGGCGAATGTTTCCAGAGTGTTGGACCCCTCACTATACATTGTGCCACTAAGGACAATTTGATTTAAGGGAAAAATTGCATTCGGTCTTTGTTTTAACATGGAAAACGTCTACGTTTTAAATTATTAATCGATAACGGCCCTGTGATAGGTTGGCGACTTGTCCAAGGTGTACCCTGCCCTCCGCTCGAAGTCAGCTGGGATTGGCTCCAGCCCCTTGTGACCCCTAACGAGATAAGCAGTCAAGATAGTGGATAGATGGATGAATCGATAATTGATTGTTAACATTTGCAAAGATCGATCACAGAGATTACTTAAAATGGACATCCCTATTTCAAATGAATATTCTTTTTTACAGCTAAAAAAAAAACGTCCCTCATATTCCATAGTTGGTAACACATCCCAATCATCTCTGCAGAAGAAAACTGGCTATGCAACTGGTATTTTATGGATGAACAACTACCCACTATCTTTATATTTTTGTGAGATTTCTTCTTTGATAACCAAAAAATGTCTGTACATGCTACCCTACTTGTTGTTTTTCACCATCTCGCACAATTAACAATAATTAGCCCCAGCTGGGCTTTAATAGCTGCTGATATAGCCAGCTCAGACATACACTTGCTAGGATTTGTGAATACACTGTAATTATGTAAGTTATAATTAAAAATGCAGCTCTGGCTTTATCAAAAATGCACTCTTTCAGTTTGTGATGTGGATCACATCAACTAATGATTAAACCCTGAAATGCTGTCCTTACATGTCCCTGCGTGACAGGTGACAAGCGACAGGCTTAGGGCCACATTCAACCAGTGATACTCCTGCACATATAACCTGGACTCCTCTCAGCACCTAACCATTGCTTCAAACCCAAATCCTCTCCCAGACTAGCTCATCCCATCCTCTGTCTGCTGCCCTCCTGATGACGAGGCTCTATGTTTATCCAGGCGTGGACAGATGGAGGATGATGAGAGAGCCTTGAAAATGTGGGTTATTTTTTTTCATTTTAGCACGAGAAAGACTACTTTTGGTGCCGCCACAGCCTTCCTTTCTGATATGTTTCTATGTGAGTGTACGTGTGTTATTCTGTGCCAACGTGTAAATTTGTGAAAGCAGGCTGCGTTGTAGATGGAATAAAGCCCACTGTGTGAGTGTTGACAGTATTGGCTTGTTAGTGCTGATGGGGTGGATGAAGGCTGAGTACTGTGGGCTCAAATGGGAAGGCAGAGCTGCACTCCTTGTACAGCCTGTGTTTGAATTCTGAAAATCTCTCTTGATAAATTCAAGGTTGTACACTAAAATGAAAATATGACAAAGATAAGCCCTCTTGAGCTCCTTCTTTACAATCCCCGAGCCTCACTTCTTCTTTCATCGCCTTATACTCGCACTTTTTCTTATTCCTCTCTTCAATATGCAATTCCTCTTTTTTTCCACATCCTCTTATTGCTTCCCCTTTTTTTTTACTATCTCTGTATGTTTCCACTCCTCCCTTTTAACAAATGGTCTGTTTGATAGACGACTGGGAGAACACACACTCGCACGCATTCATTCACACACAAGCGAAAGACTGAAATAAAGAAGCCCCTTATCTCTCCTACCAGAGACACTTGGTTCATGTGCTCGCATGCAGATGAATAATATATGTGGATACAAGCGCACGCGCACGCACACACGCACACACACACACACACACACACACACAAGAAATGTGGTGGTGATGCTGACATGGGCCGTTGTACGCTGTGTGTTTGTGCTCTTTGTGACACATCTGCATGCTTGTGTGTGTCTGTTTCTGTGTGTGTGTGTCTGTATGTGTGTGTTTGCTGTCACTGTGCAGGGATGCAGTTTCAGGGGCCTGAGGAAGAATGAGGATGTTGTCACAAGTCGGGTCCAGCTGCCTTTGTGTGTCTTTATGCTGCGTGTTCGCCTATTATACCGCGAGCCCTGCGTGTTCAGCGCGGCTGCACAGAGAGCGAACGTGGGTGGGTTTTGTGTTAATGTGGCATGAATGAAGCGATTCTTAAAGGTGTTAAAGATGTTCATGTGATGAATCCGTGTGACAAAGGTTCTAACACACGAGACGTTTCAGCTCCGGTTATAAATAGATGCGCTCTCTTCATTTGCATTGATAATTACGTGAGCACTTGTGTGTGTCTTTGGCTCGCAGTAAGTAAAGGAGTGTCTCCTGTGCCGGCATGTAGATATGTCAGCATGTGAGCGGTGGGCTCTGAGAAAACGCTGTCAAAGCACAAGCTTGAATAATTTGCCTCCAGACACATTCATGATACAGTGACGTGTGTGCATAAATTCTGCCTTCCAGTGGACGGGCTGTGTGGTTTTCACATAGTGTGTGATATCGCATTAACTCACACTTAAGTGTGGAAGTCTTTTGTTTCCACTACACATTGATATTAGCCCCTGTGGGATCTCTTTTAGAAGATGAGGAGAGTATGCGCACTTCACACACACACACACCACATTACACACACTTGTACGTGGAGAGTTGTAGAGAATTTATATCTTCCTCTGTGCTTTATTCAGATGAATTGGGTTATGATTTGTGTTCAGTGGATGTGGGAGCAGGAAGTACTTGGATATAGGAAGTTGATGTAGAGCCCTATGGGACTATTCTGGCCACGTTTGACTACACAGGGTGACAGGTTTGACTTTTTGATAACTAAGCATATACTGTATCGTATTTTATAAATCTCACTACAGCATTTAAGAAGGTTATGTTCTCATCATGTTCAAACTAGGGATGGGTACGAATACTCTGGTACTCGCCATTGACCCCATTATTCGAGTAGCATTTTGTTACTCGCGCACCTGGCAACATAACTTGAACTCATACAGTGTTACATGTGTGACCATGTGCTTTTTGTTTTCGCCTGACTGAATATACTAGGTAGGAAAATACTTAACGGGATATATATAAACGTATTACATCTCCGGCCACCGCTTGAGCTTTAGTACACACCGAGCCAGATTTCAGCAAAAACAACTGTTTTACGGCAGCCAAGGCAACTCTCTAGGAACGAAGCGGCAACCTCCGGTCTCAAACTATGAAGCCCATGCAGAAGTGTTATAAACTGCAATTCATTGAGAATCCGCTTGAGGCTGGCTGCAGTAACACCAGAAACCACATAGAAATGAATGGGAAAAAGACGATCTTTGCAGCATTAATAAACATGTTTACAGCCTGGTTCAAAAAACGGCTTGGCCCTACGTAGCTAATTTCTCTATCGGCACACACTGTACGGGGGTGAATTTTTCAGAAGATATTAAGATTCTGAGTTTTTGCCCAAATAAGGGCATGACTGACTTGACTCCCGGACGGGAACATATAGCTGTTGGCTAGGAGGCTCAAACTCTGCCCCTTTACGTCACACTCTGCCTGAGTTCCACATTTCCAATATGGCTGCCGCTAGTGCTGTGCGATATTACGATATAAATCGTAGTGCAATATAAAAACGTCCACCATACGATATAACCCTCTGTCGTTTATATCGTTATTTTGATGTGTAGGGTATTGGTCTAGCTCTGTTGCTTCACTGACATTGTATGAATGATGATGAATGCAGGTTAATGTAAGCTGCAGCACCGCTACTACTTTGCGGTAGCATTTTTACGCCACTCACAACTACTAGTTTACGGCACTGATAGAGCATGGATGTAACAACATGGCAGAAGCGGAGAGCTTAGCGGAAAACAAAGTGGAAACAGAACCGAAAGAGGAGTTGGTGCCGAAAAGAGGGAACCGCAATTCCATGGTTTGGCTTTGGGTTGGTTTTAAAAAGTCGGACACCGACCAGAAAACGGTAATCTGCAAAACATGTCGCCAACAAGTCGTTACAACCGACTCGAACACATCTAATCTTTTCTACCACTTAATGACGCGACACGAAGAACAGTACAGACAGCGTGAAGCTGCGACAAAGCACTAACGTGACATCAAAACCACCCAGTGATGAAAAGAAAAAAACACACCAAACGAGTCTGAAACAATCGTTGGTCAACGGCATCCCGTACGACAAGCAGTCCCGCAGACACCGCGAAATTACAGATGCCATCGCTAAATTCATATGTCAAGACATGGTTCCAGTATATACTGTCGTTGTATATACTGTATTTTATTATGTTTTTATACATAAAATATGTGTTTCATAAATAAATTGAAAAATATGAGAGAAAACTGCCATTCATTTCATGTAATTTTAAGGAAAAATACTATATCGGGATATATATCGTTATCAGGATATAAAATCACCTATATCGGGATATAAAATTTTGTCCATATCGCACAGCACTAGCTGCCGCCATGTATTGGCTTCAAAACAGCATCCAGGACTATGCTAGGAACATATTATTCCACCGAAAGGAAAAGCACAACAACTACAGAACCGTCTGCGACACCTGTGACATGTCAGTTAAAAAGAAGTGATGTCTGGAAGTACTTAAAAAACCCGATGAACCTAATATGCCGTGCAAGATAAACTTGCATACCATAGAAATACTAGTTTGATGCTTAACCACGTGCGCTTAAAGCACAAGGAGAAAACAGTGGAGACAGATAACAGGCAGTCTCGCATCACGTCGTTGTGATGAAACCAGAGAAAAAATAATAATAATTGCGAGTACTCGAGTAGTCGTTCATTAGGTAATTCCAATAACCAAGTACAAGGATTACTGTAAATTTCCATCCCTAGTTCAAACCATCCCAGTATTTGGTAACCATTTTCATGTCCAACTGTCAAACTCCAAAAGCTGTCTGGTTAACTTTGACAGATTGATGGAGATATTTTGCTGCAGTTGTCACACATTTCTCTGCCTCATCTTTAAATGTTGTCGGCATAACGTGGCTGTCTACATCTGAAGAAACACGTAGCATCTGTAACACAGCAGACAACTTTGTAGACCTAGAAACTACATATTGATAATGTGCTATAATAATATAATAAATGTGCGATAATGTTTCTGGAAGAGAAAACAAGAGTATACAGCTCTGAATGAGTATGTTGGGGCAGTGCTGGGTATGCTGCTGTCAAGTAAGTTCAGTTTAGTGAAAGGCCTATCAAAGTAGATCCATTCCCCACAGAGTTAAAGGAAACAAGCATTTTCAAGCTACTGTCTGTTTTACAGTTCTGGAGCTGTAAGTCACAAGTACATGCCTTGAAAATGGCTTATTCAGAGCCTCAAACTGGCAAACAACATTCAAACACCCCTTTGATGCTGGATGTTATGAAGCAGACTCTTCTGCTCTTTCATGAAATGGTACATCATGAATAAAAAGTCTTCTTTCATTCCACTTTGGCTCATGACTTCTGGAAAGCCTTAACTATACATCTTCATGTGAGTTTTGATTTTGAAGATGCGACAGGCAATACTTTACGATAGGAGACAATAGAAACACAATGTCATGACATAATACATTGCATATCGTTGTGATATGGTACGATACTAAACAACACGATACGATGTGATATAATACAATAAGGTGCAGTGTGATATGCTGTGATACGAAGTGATTTGATACAGGTGGTCCAAATGAATGCCACTGCAAATTCTTTTCAGCAAGCAATAGAAAATCTGGTGTTTTGATGATACAGTGAAGAATATTATGATACAGTGAAATATGGAACGATACGATACAGTACGATACAATACGATACAATACAATACAATACAATACGATACAATACAATATGGAATGATACGATACAATACAATATTATATGATACGATATGATATGATATGATACAATACAATATGGAACGATATGATACGATACGATACAATATGGAATGATACAATACAATACAATATGGAATGATATGATACAATACAATATGGAATGATACAATACAATACAATATGGAATGATATGATACAATACAATATGGAATGATACAATACAATACAATATGGAATGATATGATACGATACGATACAATATGGAATGATACAATACAATACAATATGGAATGATATGATACAATACAATATGGAATGATACAATACAATACAATATGGAATGATACAATACAATACAATATGGAATGATACAATACAATACAATATGGAATGATACAATACAATACAATATGGAATGATATGCTACGATACGATACAATACAGTATGGAACGATATACGATATGATACGATACAATACAATATGGAACGATATACGATACAATACAATATGGAACGATATGATACAATACAATATGGAATGATATGATACGATACGATACAGTACAGTATGGAACGATACGATGGGATACAATACAATACGGTACAATACGGAATGATATAATACGATACAATACAATATGGAACAATATTATATGATACAATACAATACAATATGATACAATATTATATGATACGATATGATACGATACAATACAACATTATATGATACGATATGATACGATACAATACAATATTATATGATACGATACAATACAATATTATATGATACGATACGATACGATACAATACAATATTATATGATACGATACAGTACAATATGATACAATACAATATAAAACAATATGATAGCATACAATACAATATGGTAAAATACGGAATGATATGATACGATACAATACGATACGATACAATATGGAACAATATTATATGATGCAATATTATACGATAAGATACGATACAATACAACACGTTAGGATTCAGTGCGATACGGAATGATATCATATGACGCGATATGATGCTATACCATACCATACTATACGACACAACACAATACGGTACAATATGGAACCTTATTAACACTGTGATATAATCCAACCTTATACAATAAGTTACGATGCGATAATGATACAATGTAATACAATTTGATTCAGGTGTTCCACATCAATAGCCCCCATGGGAAGATATTGTTTTGAAGACCAAAAAAATGCATGTTATTATACATCACAGTACAGTAAATTGTGGTATAATACATAACGATACAATATGATACATTATGAAACGATAAGACACGATGCAGAATGATTTCGTACAGTACAATACAATACGACATAATGTGATTTCATAGAGGTGATCCACTTTCATTTTCCCCATTGGAGGATTTTGTCTTAGACTTGAATGCTGCACAGTTTTATCCATCCCTATAGTGAAATCAAATGTTCTGAAGTCAAATGAAAACAAAAGCAAACAAAATGTAAACCAGAATCACAATTACCATAATTTGCAGGTCATCAATATTGCACACATTCCATATAATACCCAACAGTGCTATGTGATAAAGGATTGCTATTGCACAACAGCAACAGCCTCAGGAAACATTATTTAACATTTTAATTGAGAAAGGCACAAATGGGCTTTTTAAACAGATGAGTTTACATCGGGGTACTCTATTATCTGCCAGAGGGTTAGAGCTTGCACTGAGATCGGAGATTACGAGATGGGACTATATTTTCTGTGCTGAGGGCAGTGTGCTCATACATTGGCTGGAGGAACAGCAGAGACGACTTCATGCACACAGCACAAAATACCCCGTTGTTAGTGTTAAAGAGGCTTTAACTTCTTTTAATGACCTTGGGTTTGAAAATGATTGTGTCATTGAAGCTTGTGTGAGTCATTATGGTGTTGTACATGGACTTTTTCAACAGTTTCCTATAGGACTGGGCGATAAAACCATAACGATAGTTATTGTGATGTTATTTTTCTCAATATAAATATAACAAATGTACGTTAAAATGTTGATATATTTAAACCTGTGATAACACCCCTCAACCACAGGATAGGGAGTGTGTCTTAAACGCTAGTTCCCACCCAACATTGAACAGAAGAAGAATTGGCATGGAACAGCCAATCATGTTGCAGGGTTAGAGGTAGGCAGGCTTAAAGGTGCTGTGAGGAACTTTTGTTTTGTATCAATTCTGGCGCCCCCCTTGTGGACAAAGTGATACCTCTTATCTCTTGTCCTATACATGCAAAAGTAGTGTTTTCAACAAAAGCATCATCCTGTTGTGTTCAACAGTCAACTTTATCAGGCAATGTGATTATTTTCCATGAAAACAGTCAAATAAAGGCTGTTTCTGAAGCGAGATGTCCATCATCTGGTCTGACACCTACCCCCCCAGAGCGGTTTCAGGCATTAAAAATGACAACAGAGAAGGTGTCAGTGTTGCTGCTGATGGACTTGTTTGCTACTGAAGGTTATAAAGAGGCATCAGTATCATTTTCAGTCTGTTTCTCAGCCAGTTCAAAACTCCTCACAGGGCCTTTAAAGACGTTTGAAGCGAAATGTAAACAGCTGAAATGAGCTACAGCGACACCAAAGAAAACGCAAAACCTACCAGCTCGAAGCAGAGTGAAAACATGCTTGACAAAAAGGGACACTAAACTTCATTAGTTAAGATATTTTGGCTTTTTACCAGACTGCTAAATCCCAAATACAAGGTAACCAACCGTCTGGTTTCTTCAACTTTCACTCTGGAGAAAAAAATCTGCCTTAAAACCGATATGAAAGAATGATTTGATATTTATCATGAAAACTATCATTACCGACTGATAGGAAAAACATTATCGTGATAACATCTTTTTCAATATCGCCCAGCTCTAGTTTCATATATTTAGTGTGAACATTTCAGATCCATATAACTGTACAGGAGGCTTTTTATTTTATGCTGCTACATCTGCACCTTCTCAATATTCCAGGATGACACTCGCACACAAGTCATGCTAAACTAAAATCTAACTCAACCAAATTGTTCCACTGTTTATTTAGTAAATCATTTGGGAACACAAGCAATTATAACAAAAATACAGTAAGGCTTTGTTTTAGTTGTAGACACAGACACACTTTCACCCCTCTGTGCGCGTTGAGGGATCTAAATGGGAATCTGACTGGAGGTAAACATGTCATTGTGTAGAGCCGCCCAGCAAACAGACAGCCTGACAGGCTGGTTAATGGGGAGATGAAGGGATAGGGTTTAATAGGCAGCAAAGAAATAGTAGATTTATTTAAACAGCGCAATATTTACCAGTCCGGGCTGTGTCAGATTGTGTTTAAATTGGCCTTGCTGTGTCATTTATCTCTAAATTCTTATTTAATTCTGCTGCTTCATTATCATACTCCCCTGATGGTGCCAAGAGTTTGATTTAGCATCCACCGTGGGTTGTTTCTACTGAGGCAAGAGGCTCACTTGAGAACCTAAACATCAGAGTGGATTGTGGGACAGGAGCCAGAAGCGGTCTGCTGCTACTTCCACGCACCACTGCTCTATACAAGGTCATCAGATGCTTAAAACTGATACGTGGGTATATTGTTTTACATCGATTCTTTTAATACATAGAAAGGTTGGATGAATGCTCCTGGCTGCTGTTGTAGACGCTTCTCTAAATGATCGTTTTATTTGTTCTAGAGTTGTGAATAGCTTCAGTAACTGGTTGAAGTGTGTGACTCAGCTTGCCACGTTCCCTTTCTTTTACTTCCGAAGGCCTTCTAAAGCTTTCTCTTCCCCTCTCCCCCCTTTTACTCAGCCATGGTAGCAACTCTCCAGAGTGCAATAGGAACAAGGCTTTATCTGGCGTAATTCGTTTATTCCTTTCTTTCCGGCGTCCCCCCCTCCCCGGTAGATTTTTATCATGTTTGGATGTTTAGTTTTGCCACCCCTGCTGAGTAGGCCGGCTTTATGAATGAGCCCTCTCAAGGTCACTTGGTCAGCGTGCCTGTCGAGGCTTTGTGCACGCAGCTCACACATACTTCCTTTATCTCTTGATACCAAATTAAAAAAACTAACTTGTTGACTGGCTCACACCTCTTTCCTCCTCCTCCTCTCTCTCTCTCTCTCACTCTCTCTCTTCTCAAATCCCCATGGAGACAGGGAGAAAGGAAAAAGGAGCAAAAGTGAGCCGGAGAGATTGTAAGAGAAAGAGAGCGATAAAGACAAAAGAGAGAACCTTAAGTCCCCTGATGTGAGTTGAGTGGACGTGAGCAAAATAATCCCTCCTTACCTTCAAACGACAGTCTCTGTAATGATCTTAGGCTGTGCTCATCAATAGACAGCCTCACATCTTCGGTGGGGGGGACAGCAGGGGCGTGTGAGACGGTGTGTGTCTGTGTAAACGGCCCCCCTCCTTTGTCTGAGATCAAGGATTAGAAAGGCTTAAAGATGGTACGCCTTGCTGGGTGTGCACTTGTGTGTCTTTGGGGGGGGTTGGAGTTATCTGAGGTGACGTCAGCACTTAAAGAGACGGCTGTTAAATCTGAAACTCTCTCAAATACAGACGCTGCAGCACTTTGAGACCAGTTTGGGGATTTCTTTTGATTTCGTTTCTGCAAGTCACGACAGTCCGGCGGGGTCATCACAACCTTTAAGAACACCTTTTTTTGGATCCATTTTTTTTCAACCAGTGTGTCTTGTGAAGGATTGCACAACTTCTCACCTTAGCTGAGAGTTTTTGTTTTGTCTCCTGGGTCCTGGGGTGTCGGGGAGAATCTGGAAAACCATCTCAGTGAACCTGATTGGTCAGTGTGCTCATACGCGAACCCTGGGATATGAGGTAGTGAGGAACAGCGATGCCAATCACAGGGGGGAGAGAGGGTGGAAAGAGGAAGGAAATAGTGAAAAGGAGTCTTGGCATCATTGGCAAGAAAAATTTAATGGTGCATGTGCGCGCATTCGGGTGTGTGGGGGTGTGTGTGTGTGTGTGTGTGTGTGTGTGTGTGTTCATGGGTGGTAGGCGGGGGGTTAACATTTGGATTAAGGCCAGGAGAGCTGCTTTAAAATCCAACTTGGTTTGTTTCCTGTTTGAGCAGAGAATGGTCTAAGTCTTGCCCCCCCCTGCCTTTTCCTGAGACATTTTCTTCCTGCAGGCCTGGAGAGGGAACAGGTCAGACATGGCAGAGTAACTAGTTTGTAGAAGAATAAATAATACAAGGCTCATGAAACTTTTAAAAATGAGGAGGAGGAAGAGGCCAGCAAAGGTCAAGATCAATTTTTTTTTCTCCTATGGCTGGATCTGTGTTTGTGGTCAGCTATTATATGTATCACATATTAACAATTTTACAGCACTACAAGTACAGCTTCAGATTCTCCTCTGGACTGCAGCATCTCAGGATCCAATTTGCCCAAAAACCTGATCCAAACATGTAGTACAGTAAACTGTTCCGACCGCTGGTGCCTTACAGCTGCTTCTCCTAACACAAAGTTTTATAGAGGGGGACAGCTGAGGAAGAAATAACTGTTGACCTGCTGTATGTGTAGAAAGACTCACAGTAGAACATGTTCATGCTATCATACCAGGCTCATTAGAACTGTTCTGATACATAAGGGTGAAACCATTCATTGATGAAAAGATTAGTCACCGATGAATTAAAAAGTCAACGAGTTGTTGGTGATGTCATCGCATGTTGTAAGATTGTTAGGAGAGAGACAACTTACATCCGCACTATTTTTACTGAGAATGCCGCATGCAACACAGCAACCAGGAAGCAACAGATAAACAAAACATAGCTAAATAAATTGCTGAGGAGTGAGACATCTTGCATCCTTACTATCTCTGCTGAGGGTAGCACAAGTCATGCAAAACAGCAACCAGGAAGTGACAGGTTGACAAAACATCGCAACATGTCAGTGATTGATGCAACAACATGGCCTTGTACGATGTCTTAAGTCCGGAAGCATGATGCTTGAGCGAGTGAGGAGAAGGCATGGTGAAATTCATCTCAACGGTTCAAAGTTAGAGCCACATTTTCAGTCCCTCACCTCAAAAGCTCTACCTTATTGCACTTCATTTCTTTAGGTGCATTTCGACCAAGAGTTCCGGGGTCTTTTAGCCCCCAGAACTACTTTAACCTGAACTAAAAGGTTCCTCTGCCCTCATTGTTGTCTGCGTTTCGACCACGGGCTGAAGTCCCGGGTAGAAAGTGCAAATCAGGCCAGTGACGTGAGAAGTAAAAAAGGTAAATGCACTACACCAGCAGACCAGTAGAGGGCAGTAGGACAAAGACGGATGCCATTCATCACAGATGACGCCATAGAAGCAGACAGACAGGCAGGTATCATTATGAGCAACAGTGAGCATGGAAGAGACTTAGCTCGGGCTGTTTTAGATCGTGTTATATTTCATCACAGATGATTCACTGAATCATTACGTGAGAGGAGATAAGCGTGAGTAGCAAAGACGTTTCAACACGGCTTTAGAAATCGTTTTTTAACTCAAAAAGCAGTGGCAGAGATCGGCCAGTGTTTTGGTTTAAACAGCAACCCTGTTAACTGCTGACTTTCAGTCAGATGCATCCCTCATACACGTCTTTAGACGATCATTAAATATCTGATGAGGATAGCAGGGGCTTTTTAGGGGGGAGATTATCTACCCCTGAACTAAATTTAGACCCTGGGTCCACCGGTTGAAACGCACTTAGTTCCGGGGTAAAGTCCCTAGTTCGGGGCCAAAGTTCCTCTGGTCGAAAAGCGCCTTTTCTCTCCATCTCATCTCTTCCTCTTCCTACTTTCTTACCATGAAACAGAGGGCAAACTTCTAACAGAAACACGTTAAAGCCAAATCATTTAGTGGTTAGTCGCAGTCTTATTGATACATTGTTCAGAATCCTTCATAGTGCAGACTAAAGGGAGATCTTCTCATTTGCCTCTCTTGCATAGATTTAAAGACGATGAGAGAGAGCAAGTGTCCTCACTGCTCCAGTCACCACAGACTTACCATGTACATGTATGTACTTGAATACTAAATGAGACAGCAAATGAGGCTTTAATGAAGCCATTAGTGGTAAAGGGCACACATACAATATTCACCCTACGAAGAGTTTATCTCACTCTGTCAAAGCTGACTCTCCCCATGAAAGGCTGCATTCCTCAACCCCGCGCCGCAGACAGGACCAGCTGAGTGCCGGACTCGACTGAGTGATCCTCGGCCGGCAGAGCTCGGCCTTGAGCTCTGTTACTGCCGCAGCTGCAGGCGCATCAGCAAACTTTCTGAGCTGTAATGGCTCCTCCAGCGTGTGTCTGGAGACTTGATTTAAAATGGATGACCAAGCAGTAACCCCTCTAACCTCTGGACAAGCTGCCCTAGAGCCTGTCAGCTTCCTCTGCTCAGACTGCACAAGAAGCTCCGGGGTGACACTCCCACATGTGCGCACACATGAGCTGCTTTAAAAAGGTGAAATTGTTACATATGCATCACAGTTATAACTGACAAGCTGACAGGAGAGGCACTTTACTCAAGCCAACTCATCACTTCTCTTTGCCTGAATGTGCTTCATTTCTCATCGTAGGGGAGACAAAGCAGAGGCTATTACAGATAGGGGTTATGAAAACATGCTTTATTTGTTTGGCTTTTTATTGCCCCTGCACGAATTGCACTTTGGTGGAACTCGCAGGAGGGTAGAAAGAGAGAGAGTGCAGCTCTTGGAAAAGCGATATAAGGAGAGGGGGGAAGGGTGGTGTAGGAACATCACCGGGTGAAAAAAACCTCTGTAGCCATCTGCCATTGTGCCAACAGTTGGTTCCTGTGGCAACCAGTAAAAAGTCATTATCTTTAATTTACACTGTGGCAGGTTCAGGTGTTTTCAATTGTATCATTAGCTTTTTTTTCCCTCTCTGCAGTGAGTCACCCATCTTTGGCAGCGCTCCTCCACTTCATTCTAGTGCTTCTTTTTTCCGTCCTGTGTCATCCTTTTCTTTTAGCATGCTGTGTACTTTTCTTCTAGCTACCTCAGTGTTACCAAGGTGTGTGTGTGTGTGTGTGTGTGTGTGTGTAAACAGTCTGCTTCCTCTGTAAGATTATTCAGCTCCAAAGGCAGCTTGATGCCACTGTGCTTTTAGATGGCGAGGAGTATTGATGGATGACCAGATGACAGATGGAGCAAAAAGGACAATTTAAAGAGGAAAATGACAGGCACATGAAAATGCAGTGGCAGTGGAGACCACATTGGAGAAGGTGGAGGGCAAAGAAGTAGAGAAAGTGGTTGTCTGTCCCTTTTAACAGGGGCTTATTTCTTCCACGTTGAGGCTTGTCAGGGCAGCAGCAGCATGAAGTGCAGATGAGCGCTCGTAAAGTAGTCCTGTCTGTGTACCATTAGCCAACCGCAAGTGCTAAGCACTTACCAGAAGCTGCTTGTGTTAACCTCCTCCTCCTCTCCTCCCCCAACCTCACACTCTCCCTTTTCTCCCCCCCTTCTTACCTTGCTTTGCTGGAAACCCCTCTTGTTCTCTCATAATATTTTTCATTGCCTCATTTATGATTTCAGATGCTCACCTCCCCCTCAGAGTACATCCACATCCAACGAACTTTGGTTCTTTCTCTCTGGCTCATTTCATCTCTCGTTTATGGCGTGGGGACACTGGAGCGTTCACTGGCGGAAAAATCATTTATTTTTCTTTAAGCCATTCAGACGAGAAAACATAATTTTGTTCCAGTGTCTTTAAACAATATGAGCCTTCAAAAACAATTTGTAGTTTCTGAATCCATTTAAGTATAACAAGCAGTTTCTCTTTGCCGTCACTGGCTCGGTCGATCCCTTTCAGGGTACAAAAAGAGTCCAGTTTAATGAAAAAGTAATTACACAAACAAAACCGGTATTGGGTGTACACCTGTTGTTGAATCAAGGTTGTGCCTCAAACTATTGGAGAGGCTGTCAGAGGCATTTGGCAGAGCAGTGTCCGGGCGCAGCTTTTATTACTCCTGGCTTCTTTATTAGCCATCCACAGAGCAGGGGAGGAGAGAGGGGATCGACTCGAGGTGTGAGTGGAAGTGGCACCTATTGACTAGTTTGTCTACTTGTGATACTGGCACGCTGCGATGATGCTATAAGAACGCTGCTGCTCGAGCTAGCCCATTAGCACCGCCACAGATGAGAACATGACAAGAACAGACCACATGCAGTGTGGCATTAACGGGAGTGCAGTGATGTGGCATAGCTGCTGGGGAGGAGAAGTTTCTGAGTGTACACTTTAAAGCATTCACTAAAATTGGATTATATTATCTCTCACTCCCCTCTTGGCCCGTCCTTGTACTTTCATTTTTGTCATTTTCAGACTTAATTGGTCTCAGGATTCAGCAGTGAACATTTCTCTAGATGGAGAGGAGAAAAAAGAAACGGGTTCTAAAGCCAGGAAAGAAAAGGTTGCTTTTGAAGCAGGCCAGTTAGAGGGCATGTTCCTGTGTGAGGGGGAAACGTGCCGTATCTCTGCTGCAGCATATGGCGTAGGTGTTGGGCAGTTGCTTATAGTATGTGTGTGTGCGTGTGTGTGTGTCTGTGTGTGTGATGACCATCTGTCACCTGGTAACAGTTTGTGTGATCTCTGGTTGATGTAAGATTTCCCTGCAGGGATCATAACACCTCATTATATGCAAAGCCTGAAGGTTCGAAGACCAGATGGGAAAGCTTAAGCAACATTATCAAAAAATCTGAGCGCTACTCAGAAGGTAAATTATTGTGTCGCTTCAATTTAAAAATAATGAATATTTAAATGTAGCTTATTGCAGCGATTACAGCCTAAACCCTGAGTATGAGTATTGGTGTGATATGTCTGGGTAGATGACTTTCAACAGGTAGCGTACTTTCTCTACATGGCACTCTATTTCAGGGGTTCCTAAACTTTTCAGCCTGCAACCCCCAAAATATTGGTGCCAAAGACTGGCGACCCCCACTGCCCCTTTAAAGTGATTTATTGTGGCTTTATTTAGCTGGTCTGTAGAAAATTAGCCTACCTATATGAGCATGTGGCTGTTTCCTGTACTCCTACTGATGCTTTTGATAATGAACTGTTCACTAACCCTAAACTTAGGAGTCATCTGGCAAAAAGAAAGGCAAAAAACTCATTACATTTTCTCTTTTCAAGGTTTTATTTCATGTTTACTTACTAATCTTGTTGATATTTTTTGCAGTAAATTGGTAAAATGTACTAGATAACTTTTGTCATTTTCCTTTTTTTTGTGTGCATTTTTTCAGTATTTCTTTGTTCACCACAAGTTAAGAAATTATTCACAAGTAATACAAAACCAACAATAAAAAAATAATAATAATAAATACAAAAAATAAAGAAATAATGATAATAAACAAATAATATTAACAGTACAAACAAAAGGAAGATAAACATAAGAAAACAAGGTAATAAACAAAAATTAATAATAATAATAATAACCCCCCTAGGGGTCCCGACCCACACTTTGGGAACCCCTGCTCTATTTGATATAACATATAGAGATGTCTAATCGTACTAATCTACTGGTCTTTTTACTAAGTAGGCCCAAAATGCTGGTCATACTTTGTGCCTTAGCTGGATTGCCACTAGCCGAGGCTGTAGCTCTGGTTAATGGCCACTTCCACAAAAAAGATTGTCAAACTTTTTGACACTTCAATACTTTTCAATACCACATGCTTTAAAAAGATACAATATCTTTTATTTTTTAGGTTTGATAGTAACGAAAAGCACCAAAGCCTATAAAAAAACAGATCTACACTTGTATGAGGTTGCCACGAGGGAAGTCTCAGTGGTCAACTAATATAGAGTTATAATCAAGCGGCAACCTCCGGTGTAAAAGTATGAGACAGGCGGGAACACTGTAGCTGTTGGCTAGGAGGCTCAAAGCCTGCATCTTTACGTCACAATCACTCGACAGCAGTAATATGGCTGCCGCCGCCGACTGGCCTCAAAACAGCGCTTCAGAAAGAGATGGGTGACGTCACGGATCCTACGTCCATTATTATACAGTCTATGTTTTAGACAAGTCAGTTGGAATTTAAATTTTATTTTAAAAGACTAGGAAATGAGTCGCTTCAGTACAAACATACCAATATTTCGCAATCGATTTTTGATCAGATCTCAGAGAAGTAGCCATTTTCCCTGATTCTTTTCCTGCCTGTCTGAAACAGGAAGTAGTATGTGCAATAAGAGACACAGGTGAACACAGCTTTAACGCTGAGCTGTGGATTCACTCTACCATATTGAGGCTAAAACAACAGAATCTATGTTTCTGCAATCAAGTAATTTATTGCAATCTAGACTTTGCTGTGAGTTTAGTCTAGCCGTCACAAGCTCTAAAGCAATAGATAAAGTGATAAAAATTAAACTCTGGTGGCAGCAGTGCCTCTCAGCGAATGTGTGCACAGCTTTCCCATCTAGGCCACCATCTGGAAAACACACCCAGCACATCTATCAGACACCCACTCCGGCTATAAGGATGAGCGCGCCGCTGAAAATGGGTTAATAATGACAATTAAATTGAAGGTAGAGTCAGCTGTCGATCCGTCGCTCACAAATCATAGTGTTTTATGCAGACTGCTTTTCAGCCTGGGAGTAGATTGTGGTTTTGAATAAGTGAGTCACTGAGTTGAATTATTGAAAAACCAAGAGATGTAGAGTCCTGTTATTTGTCTTGTAAAAACTATAGCTACTTACAACTTAAAGCCTTTATGTTGAGGTCAGAGGGCTGATCCGTCTGTGAGAGTTTCCAGGAGAAAGTTCTGCTCAGGGACCGCTCGGCTCTATTTCTCCTTCAGCAGTACGAGATCACAACTCCTGCTCTGCTTTATGGGCCCTTTTATTGAGGAAATCTATTCTGCGGAGTCTGATTTTATTTGTAAACAGAGAGGATGTGCTGGGAGCAATTTCCAATTTAAACTAATGCACCAAGACATGGACCCGTTTATTTAAAGGAACATGTAAAGATTTTTTTATTTGATTGAAAAACAGTTAGACGGTATGAAGATACAGTCCTCAAAGGATATCCAGTTATCAATGTTGAAAGTCGAATGGAGTAAACATCTCTACACCGTGTTCCAAATGATTCTGTAAGTTGCATTTTTGTGAATATTTTAAAAACTATGTTAACAGTCATTTTCAAATTTGTTAGGAAGTCAGATAGTGAATATATTTCTTCAACTGTGTGGTTAAGATTCTTCTCTTGACGCCTCATGAACTGGCCTGCCTGCTCAACCCGACTGAGAACTTGTGGTCAATAATAAAGAAGATAATTTACAGTAATGGCAAGAAATACAGCTCAGGGAGCATCTTTGAAAAGCCATACAAGGTGTAGCTCACAGAGTCAGCAGAGAAGTCATCAGAAACTAAATCTGTTAACCAGTGACCTCTGACCCTCACTGAAAGGAAAGGAGCTTATATTGGACATTTGAGAAACACTTTAGATTTGAAATGTTTTTAAAGACATTAAAAGTTTTATTTTGTAGACAAATCTAAAGAAAACTTTTGTTTTTGTTGAAGTTTGAATACAGTTGCAGTAAATATTATTTTCAATCAATAGAACGTTTAAAATGGCGCCTAGTTTTTCATTTTCACAAGTTATACGCTCTTATCACCAACTTGCATAATAATTTGGCACACTCATCTCTGCAGATTCTGCATTTATTTAAAAAATACAGCAAACATACTTTGAAAAGCATCATTTTAACCACACAGTTGAAGAAATATATTCACTATCTGACTTCTTGACAAATTTCAAAACGACCGTTGACGTATTTTTTTAAATATTCACACAAATGCAACTTGCATAATAACTTGGAACACGGTGTAAAATGAGACAAACACCGTTCACACATTGTTGAAGTTACAATTTGAGGCCAGTCCAGGTTTAAAGTCAGTTTAAAGACTCCCTTCAGTTCCTCTTCTCTAAAAAGTGACATACATTCTGACACAGGAAACCACAAAACTGGCATCTGTGTGTAATTTGTTTGTCAAATATGCTTTTCATATGCCCTGTGCCGTCCTCTCCTGTTGAGTGTCTATATTGGTCCGTGTTGCCACTGTTTGTTTGTGCTGCAGCATTGAGTTTGGCATGGAGGCCGGGACAGCTGTATTGGATGTCTGAATGTGTGTATACAGTTGTGCTGATGCAGACGAGCCTTCTAGCAGGGGAGCAGGGATCAGTTGTATGCTAATATCATCGGCAGACAGTCTGCTGCTCCGACAGAGGCGGGGTCGTGAGGTGAGGTACTACTACCGCAGGAGAGGGCCGAGCCGAGCGGGGGACCTGATAATATAGGGACAGGAAATATAGAGAGAGTTAGACGAGGGCTGGGGGGGATTGGAAGAAATAAGGAGTTAGGCTGTTCATGCCTGGCAGAGGGAATTAAGAGGGAGGGAGAGTAGAGGCCAACAGATGAGCTTTTGTGCCAAAGGAAAACACTGGCTTGTCTGTCTTTCTGAGCGTGCATGTAAAGCATGAGCTGTTGTTGTTGTTTATGTTGTTCCGCCTGTTGCTTAGAGCATCACTGGAGCAAAATGGGTATTAAAAGTACAGCTCTGGGTTTTTGTTCCACAAAATCCCAGTCAGCAAAGCTGCACTTTGCAGCATCTGGGGCTGCTGCAAGTTATTACTCACTATTGAATATTCTATTATTCTTTAATTGCTTGCTCTTGCAAAGCCAAAGATATTCAATATACAATTATATAAAACAGAGGAAAAGCAAAGCCTCACATTCGAGGGGCAGAAATGTTCGGCACTTGTAGTTTTGCTTCGTAAATGAATTGAGCCGTTCATTTTCTCGTGTTGAATTTTTCTATCGATCGACAAAGCAATGAATGGAGCGACGCTTCTGCCTTGTCAGCACCATTCACACACTCGTCTTTGTCTCGTTTTGAAAGTCAAAAAATGAAGATCAAATTAGAATCAGTTTGAGGGACTTAAATCACACAATGGCCACGGTTACATGATGTTTTTTAATTCGGAGTGAATTATTCAGAATTCAATAATTCGGAATTAAAGTATTCTCCTTTGCGTTCACATGGAAATAGTAATTCCAAACTGAGGTTTACATGGAAAACATGTTAAATCGTCTTTATTCAATTCCTCTTAAGGTCTTGGGGGTTGGGAAGGGCTCCGATTGAACAGGGGCGGGTGTGACATATTTACGTCTACAGGAAGAAAACAGACTCCAGTTCCTGCTTCTTTTATTTTCGGTTACAACATGTCAGACCATACAATAAGTACAGATTCTGATTATAGTTTTAAAGAAGCAGCTCGACACAGAGGAGTGGGGGAGTTCCAGGGGCCCGAGCCACTATTGTTGTTGTGTGCCTTTGCTTTGTTGTACTCCTGCTTCAACAATTTCCACTTGTTTTTTACCTGGTGGCGTCTCTGTCAGGGAAACCTCCCTCGATTAACTTGGACACTACAGCTTTAAAAAGGTCCACATTTTTATGCTTCCGTCCATCAACTCTTCATCATATCCATTTCTTCTAAGGCTCATATTAAATAAATAGTCTCTTCTCAAGTCCAACGCTTGCTTCAGGCGGCCATCCTGGAATATGTGCCCGCCAGCACGGTATATGTGCATCATCTCGAAGGGACAAGGGAACAAGCATACGCAGAGCGACCAGAATTGATTCAAAGCGGAATGAATGTATACATGATCGAGGAATTATTCAATTTGGATTTAAAATCAGAATAAACCAGCCACTTACTTCTGATTTCAGTTTAATTCGGAATGGTCATTTTCATTCGGAATAAGTCATTTTTAATCTTTTTAAAGAGGATTTAATTTTTATTCTGAATTAAAGAGGAAATAGAAGTCTCATGTAAATGTAGCCATTGATTAAAACTCATGTGAAGGTCAGAGAACTGGCGTCGCAGTTGTTGAGTCGTGTCTTGCAGGAGCGCTGCAGCCTCTCCATTTCACTCGCCTGCTGTCGGCTCGGGAGAGAAATGACCTTATCGTTGAAGAAGCGACCACGCTGTGAGCGCTTGTGCATGCATGTGTGTTGGTAAGAGCGGATTTCTATGGTGCTAGTTCAAATTTATAGCTGTCATTGTCCGTGTTTCCAGCACGTTATTTTTAGCCGTGCTATCAGTGAGGCCTTCTGGTGCAGTTGAAGAGGTTAAACCACAGTGACACACTCCTTCTCTGCCCTTCTCGCTCTCTCCTTCCCCTCTCTAAATAGGCTGTCCACTCGTCCAAAGTCCATTCTTTATCAGACTTAAACCTTGCTCTTTCCTCTGTCCCAGCTCCTTGAACTAGTCAGTTATAGTCTTGAATTTCAGATTAGGGCTGTGAAAACGGTCTCCTCTCTCCTCTTCCTTCTTCTGTCTCATTCCTGATATCCTGCTTTCACAATTGTTTTTGAATGTTTTGCGCACGGCCTTTCTTTGTCCCTCTTTATCCTTTCTTCTGCCCTTATCCTGCATCCTTCCTCCTTCTGTCTGCCCGTCCACCTCTCTCCTCAGGGGGTCTCGCTTTCTATCTGCAGTGCCAGGCGGAGGGAGGAAGCGGAAGTGAACTTATAGCTGGGAGCCAGATGGAGCATGGCAGTAGGACTTAAAGCAGTGGTGTCCAAACTTTTTCCAAAGAGGGCCACATATGATGTCAGAATACCTCAGGGCCAGTGGCTCCTACTGAGACTTAGTAATCATAAAAGTTATATATGAAATCTCTATTTAATAACAATTATTTTACTTTTTTGTTCTCAATAAATCAGTAACTAGGTAGTCCTCGGTTTCCCACAAGCCACGCAAACATTAGAAATTTATATTCTTCTGGAGGAAAATGTTTTTAATTAGGGTCGGGCAATGTGGGAAAAATATTGTCTCATTATTTTTCTATGGCAGGATCACGATCTGGATTCCATCACATTTCTTTTTCATGTTGTTTTTAAGACTTTTCTGACGAGCAGACGAACAACATAATTTTTTTCCTTCATTCTGAACATTTTTTCTGCACCAAATTTTGCCTTTTCTGCACAATTTCATAGTTTTGATCTTGTCTTGTGTCCTCTTTTGTGTCTTCTGAACTTTTAGTGTTCATAAAGAACATTTTCACATCATGATAAAATGATGAAAATTTGAAAACCTGTCAACTTTAAGAGTTCTTGTGTTTTTTCTTTATTGCCATCTTGCAGAATTCACACTGCTTTGGCTTTAGACAAGTAGTCCATATGAAGCTTTTGAGACGTTTCTGGATTGACAAGTTTTGTTTGTGCGCTTGAAAGAAACTGCAAATGTACAGATGATTCAGAATGTGATTCATTTCTGTGCTATAATGAACACGTTTTGACCCCTCCTGTTATGTTACAGGTCCAATTGACCCTTTTTAAAGTCTATTTTAGGCAGTATATGTCTTCCAAACCAGCTAAATGCAGCATACAAATCTGGGCAGCATGTGACAGAAGAGGAGTCCTGTTAATTTATCAACATCACTTCATAAAAAATAAAAAAATTCAAAATGTAGAATATAATAAACGAAAATCAATGTCATGTAAAACTATTGAATGTATATTTACAGCTTTCCAATGTACATTAAAACAAGTTTTAACATTAATTTTAATGAAACACAAGTGAGATATCATCATTAAACCATGATCTGTGAGAATTAAAGAACACCATTGCACCAAATATTGATTTAAGTGGTTAGTAATGGAGTTATTAATGAGTTTAAAATAATGTTCATTGGGATTTTTTGGGGTTCTGACTCTTTCAGATAATTAAATATGCCCGCCTTAAATTGACCCAGGAACATTATTTCTGTTCCTGAGAAACAAACATAACAGGAGGGTTAAGATGCAAGATTGGGGCCATAAATAAATGGACCTTGGGCTGCGATTGGACCCCGGGCCATACTTTGGACATGTCTGACTTAAAGTAACTTAAGTAAACATAGGATGTGTAACAGATGGGGTTGGAATAAATAACATACTGTGTAAAATCCTAATGCACATATGTGTGCTTAAACGTTAGTACGTCTGAGTGCCCATGTGCAGCAGTATGTGGATTTGTTTGCCCCATCACTGGTCTTTCTTCATGCTTATATCACCGTGTTAGCGGATCATTCTAATGCACACGCCGCGCTGCTTGTCATTCCACAGATGGAAAGATGCAAATAGGCATAGCTAATCCATAGAGTCTACAATCCCAGCCACAACTGACCTGCTGTCCTGACCTGCTCTCCTGTATATGTAATGGCTGTATGGGTGGAGCATTATTATGTATGTGTGTCAGTGCAGATATGTATTTTGTACAACATAACTAGAGCTTGATTGATTCTAGTCATGCTGAGCTTTCTTGTTTTTATGGGAATAATTTATGACCGTTGGATTTGCTCATGTGGTTTTGTTGGTGTATTTTTGTGCGCACGGCCACATGTGAAATGCATTAGCAGTGGTGCTGCTGCAGTGTTTATGTGTTCTGCACACATACAGCGGATGGAAAGCGAGTGAGGAAATTTGTATTTCCTGTTTGCTGAGTGATGGATGGACGTGTCGCATTTGTGGAAGAGACGAATGACTTCTGTTTGAGTGGATGCATTAAATACGCGGCACCACAGAGCACTCATGTAAAGTGCTGGATGTTTGGGGTGTGCAGGTGTTTTTTCAGATTTATGTTTATTCTCATCCTTGACCATTTATCATTAAATCAATCGATCAAGCTTTATTTATATAACACCTTTCATACAAGTCAAATGCAACCCAAAGTGCTTTACAGCGATTGAAAACAAGAAAGAAGCAGAACTAAAATAACAGGAAGACATATTAAAAAACAAAAATTGATTTTAAAAAAGAGACTAATGCACACCAACAACAATAAAACATGTGTAATTAAGATAAGTCAAAGCATCAAATGAATATTAAGAATGTAGAAAGTTAAAATAGATCAATTAAAAAGGGTAAGCATAAGAATTGAAAATACAATTAAGGCTAAAAACTGAGTAGATAAAATAAGAAATAAATCAATAAAAATAATATAAACAGTTTAAATTAATGAAATAATAAAACATTAAAATCAATATAATAGTAAAAAAAAAAAGTACCTACCCTTTACCTTTGAAACCATCTCATCTCTGACTGACTCTGATTGCTGATGACATTATAATGCATATTACATTATATTATATAATTATCTTTGCTATATTATATTATGTTATATTACATTATTTTTGTTAACTACAACTTACGGTCACATAACATGCCCATATTTATTTATTATGTTGCTTAATCTGTCATTACCAACCATAATCACACCATGTCAACCTGTCACAACTTAAACATTTGTAATACTGCCTGTAATTACTACTATTTCATCAATTTGTAACATTGTATATATCTAAATTATATTCTATCTTTATTTATCTATTCTCATTTTTACTTATTTTATTTTACTAATTGGAACTTTTTTAGCGTAATTATGTCTGGATTGCTGTAAAAACTGAATTTCCCCTCCAGGGATCAATAAAGTAATAGCTTATCTTATCTTAAAGTCTCTCAGTCTATCAGCCCCCCTCAGATCCTCCGGCAGGCTGTTCCATAGTTTTTGAGCGTAGGGGCTGAAAGCAGCGTCACCAAATGTTTTTGTTCTCCTATAAAGGAACAGCTAAAAGAAAGGAGGCAGAGGATCTGAGAGGCCTTCCTGGTTTATACACTAAAAGCATCTCTGATGTGTAGTCTGGTGCGAGGCCATGCAGTGCCTTAAAAACTAGTGAAAGAATTTTAAAATCAGAACGAAAAACCACAGACAGCCAATGTAAAGATTTTGAAATAGGTGTACTGTTGCACATTTTAATTTATAGTTTGTTTGCACATTTGCAATATTTTCTAGACCTTTCTTTACATTTAATAATTCCTACTTTTTTCTGCATATTCATCTCTATGCCGTCCAGGAAGTAGAATCATTCACAGCACAACACCCAACCACCCACAGCCCCATCTCCCTGCCCACAAACCCCTAGATTCTTCCTAATGGACAACAAGCCTCTAGAGAGAGGGGGAGAAAAGAGGGGAGGAGGAGGAGGAGGAGTGTTCCAGAGAGTGATGGAGACAGAGAAGAGTTGGGATGAAAAAAACTTGACAGATGGAGATGGGAAATCTATATGCTGAGGATAATGCTGTGGGTGAGAGCACAGGAGGCAGAGAAATAATACGGGTGAGGGGAGCGGAAGTACGACTGGTTGCAGGCTTACATCATGCAGAGGGAGAGAGAGAGAGAGAGAGAGAGAGAAGGAGGGGAAACATTTTTGGACTGAAGCAAAGGGAGGGTCTGTCTTGTAGCGAGGGAAGGAGAGACAGAGAGAGGGTGAGAGAGTTTTTCCCTGCTGCCTCTCTGTCATCATCATCACCATCACACTGCTGCATGACTATTTCATGACCTTTGTTTCTGTCAACTCCCAGCCTTCCTGAGTGTAAAGTAGTGTACAACCAGAGGGCCTGCTGGAAAGCCATGCGAGTGGGCTTACTCATTTATCCTTCTTGGGCGGTGGAAGTGTGAGCTGAGGGAAATATCTGACACGTTTGATTTTGCGGTAGAGAATCACCTCAAGAAAACTTCTTAGTTATCTTTAAGCAGTGTCGTGTATTTTGGGCTAATGAGCTTCTCTCTGTACTTTCTTTTGAAAGCACATCTACCACTAAATACTTAACTTCTGCTCTTCATATTTGAGAGCTTCTTTGGAATATTTTTCTTCACTGTGGTTTCCAAAAATCTACCTTGCATACATAGCTAATTCAGTCCGTGTTGATTCATGCAAACATTTGCTGTACAGTTGTCCTTAAACGCCTACAATGTGGTATCAGTGAGTATGCCATGTAATGTACCAATCTTATATCATGATTCATTAGCCCCTCAAAAAATGCAGCTCATTTCTTCCTCTCAATCACTGTTTTCCCATTAAACACATTTTACTTCTGAAAAATGTACAGCTCAAGTCTGGCGTGCACTAGAAAAAAATCTCATCATAACTGATGAAGATGTTCCTTTGTGTCCTCGTGATAAAGCTGTCTCGTGTCAGTTGAGAAGCACTGAGTAGACGGATTCTACGCACGTCCCGAGGGATGTTATGACGTTTTGAAGACAGCTGCCGCGACACTACGGCAACTGGCTGAGCACAATAAACCAGCTGCAGGAGTCACACTCACATGTGACGATGTGTGTTTGCAGAGAGGTCGATTCACTCGTTCTTCCTGACTGCTCGGCAAAAAGATTCTCCAGCCATGAGGAAATGTCCCAGTGCTCCTGAAGTAGGCTCAAAATTGCCCCAGTTGTCTTGAAGTGTCTACCCCCAAATGGTTGAAAAGTAAAATGAAGTGGTTTCATTTTGAAAAGCTGTGTATATGCAAAAACACGAGGAGCTGCAGTATACTGCCACTAAAGGCTGGCACACATTACAGGATTCTTAAAGGTGACATATCACGCTTTTTTCATCAATATATATTGGTCTAAGAGGTCCCCAAAACATGTCTTTAAAGTTTATGCTCAAAAAAACACTTTGAAAAACCCTCTTCTTCAGTCCTCCTCAGAACACTCTGTTTTCTCTCTGACCACGCCCCCTCAGGAAGTGGATGTGCCTCGGCTCTCCAGCACGTTGATCTAATGTTTACATGTTGGCTGAATATACACGGCTGCTCAGAGATCACGTTACTTCAACCCTCTGAATCTGATCCAGAATCTGATCCTGACGGAGAGGCGCCTGCAGCAGGACCTTTCTGAACGATTGTTTATAGATTTAATGTTTCTTGTTGTTTTATTTATCAGTATGTAGACGTGAGTCTTGGTACACAGCTACAAACATGTAGCTATGTGGCTATGCTAACTAGCGCTAGCACTTATCCATGATAAATAAAAATCATCGACTAGATCTTCAAATCTGCAGACGTGGGGAGTAAAACCGACCTCTACCAGAAAGGCAGCGGGACCTTTTCTGAAGGATTGGTCACAGATTCTGTGTTTCTTGTTGTTTTATTTGTCAGTATGTCGACGTGTGTCTTGGTACACAGCTACAGCTACGACATGTAGCTATGCTAACTAGCGCTAGCACTTATCCATGATAAATAAAAATCATCCACTAGATCTTCAAATCTGCAGATGTGGGGAGTAAAACCGACCTTTGTGTTTATTAAGACAGCCTACAACTAGCATGCCTCCCTCCTAAGCTCCTTGTTAGCACACATTTGTGCAGGTAATGAAAAACGGAGGGGGGATTCAGTATTATTTTATACAGTCTATGGGCTGAACAAGCTCCAAGCTCTGACTCCGTGACAGACCGGATATTGTTGTTACGTAACAAAAACACGGAAGTCTGAAACGGCTCGTTTCACACACATTTACAGAACGGTGGAGAAATCAGAACAGGGGCAGAATGGATTTTTTTCATTCTCGGGGGTTTGTAGACATGCCAGGGACACATATTTCAGGTAGAGAACCATTAAAAAGTCCATTTTGCATGATGTCACCTTTAAAACCTTCACACATTTAGAGACCACACACTTGATGATAACAAAAAATAGATCGCACAAGATCTCTCTCTTCTGATCTTATAGTGTGTGGTAGTGTTGTCGTCAAAACCACATCAACCGAGACTAAGACATGTCCGAGACCAGAGTGCACCGAGACCGAGACAAGATCTAGACCATATATATCAATGAAAAATCATTACGAGAGTTAACAAAATAAAACACTTTTATTTAAGTTTGCTTTAAATACTATTGACAGCAACAAACAAGGTTTGGTTTTATCTTTGTTGCCTTTCTTTTGACGCGCTGTGAGGTTCTTTTGACTCCTTAAGTTTTGTTTTTGTCTTTGTAAGTTAAACTTTCACTTTTCTGTTGCCTGTGATCTCAGGTGAGGTAGGAGGATTGTTTTGTTGAGTCTTTCTTTTCTAATTAGTTATGTGCATTTTTTATTTTCTCTAGACAATATTTGAAGTGTTTTTATTCGGATGGGTTATAGGTGTTGACACAGGGTGCATCAGTTGTGGTCTCGACCGGTCTTGATATAAAATACGGAGTTCGCCCAGTCCAAGACCGAGACAAGACTGAGTAAAAATGCTTTCAATTCCGAGACGAGACCGAGACCGATACCTGAAATAAGTGGTCTTTAGACTGGTCTCAAGTACTACAACACTAGTGTGTGGTGTGCACAACGGAACACACCACACACTAACCGATTCTTCAGCAGAGTATCAGGTTCTTCACGGAGTAAAATGTGACTTTGGTGTTAACAAACATGGCGGACGGAATTTCGGTCCACCTCTTCTCTTTGTCCGTCCAGTTGTGGTAGGTTTTAGACAAAACGTTATACAAACATTCATGCTGTTGCCACAAATCAACCAGTTGGTCTTCCAATTCGGAGGTCCAAGAGACTTTTGTTTTCATCTGCGTCATGTTTTTGTTTGTTTTTACTTCCTCAGCTCACGTCTTGATTGGCTTTTGCTCCGGTACACGCAGAGAAAAAGCCTGTAGCATCCCACACACCACAGGATTTCTAGTCGCAAATATTAAACATGTTCATTATTCACAATCTCTCCTTCTGAGGCCTTCTGAGCGTCTCCGACCGGGCAATATCACTCTTAACACACCCCACACCACAGGAAAATCAGACACGATGTCTGCAAACATCAGACAATCGGGCTTTTTTGCTGACATTGATCGTAAAGGGGAGATTGGGACAAAAATCAGCTCGATTATCCTGTAGTGTGTCCTTTAACTTGGCTTAGCTTTTTTTTTTAGATCCTCAGCTTGCTTTAGATAGGCTTGTTAAGATCAGTGTAGTTAATCAGGTTATTCAACAATGATTGCAATCCTATAAGGTCCATACAGAGTGAGAGGTGTAGAGTACAGCTGAAGAATACAGGATTGATGTATTTCTTAACACACTATTGTGTTGTCCAACACTTAAGTCCAGGTATTATGATCGTTAATGGATAGAAAGAAATTGTATCAGGATGTCTCTATTCTTCATGTGTATGAAAACAGACCTGGCTGAACAACACTCCCCCAGCTCACTCTTCTTCTTTTCTCTGTTATGAAAGGAATGCAGTCGTCCCATGAAGCCTTCATGCTCTCCTCTCATGGGCAGTGAACTCAGCCTCTTCCCCGCTGCCCTTTGTAGCACGTGTTATGATGAACTTCACGCCCTGCCGCCCCAGCATTAGCTTCAGGCTGCACTCCAATACCCTACAGATGCATCCTATCTTCCCTCGCCTCGTTCTGTCCTTGATACAGTCAGTGACCTAGAAAGGGGCTGGTTGGGGTCAAGGCGAGATAGCTGTCTTGTGTTTGTTGTGACTGTTAATGCATGTGAGAGAAAGAATTGAGAAAAAGCAAGAGAGGATATGGAGATGTGGCATTTGGCTATGTCCTGGTTGTATAATGCTGTTTGTGATCAGCAATGTGATGGGTCATACCCTGACCCTGAGCTCATTCAGGCCTCACCACGCCCAGTGCCTCTGCCCTGAGGGGATTCCAATGTGGAGCTCATAAGACCCAGTCCACTGACCCCACTTCCCTTCCTCTCTTACCCAGTCCTCTCCCCCATCCTCACTATGTGCACAGCCTCTTTCTCCCATCCCCTACAATGTCTTCCTACATCTCATCCACCTCCTGCTCTCTCTCCCCCTCTCATTTTCTGCTCACACGCTCATTCAGGGTCAAAGGTAGATGCAACACAGGCCCTAACCCATCTCTGCCTCAGCCTTTAACAGGCCTCCAGACACTGGTATGTGGCCAGACATGCGCACAAGGCACCTGGCACCAGGCCTCAGGGTGAACTAGGAGACTGGCTGCCTGACTGATCTACTACTGGACTCTGCTAACATTAGTTTTAGCTCCGGCAGCGTTGTCTCTATAAGTCTGCAGGAAGAGAAAATGTATTCTCTACGAGACTGTATCTGTATGAAGAGCAGCACTTGGACTGCCAGGAGACAGGCTGTTGAAACAAGCTGAATTGTGCAGTTGTAATGTCATATAAATTCTATGTTTCTGTCAGTCTGGCTTGGGCACGGCAGTCAGTCTCATGCACCGTTATATTTCCATCTATTATGCTCTGCCACTATGTTCTAAACCATTGCATCCTCACATCAGTTAAGGCTGGATTCTGAGCTGTCTCCTCCAGTCTGGCGTTGACGTTTCACTTGGACAGCTCTGAGAGAAAGAGGAGAAAACTGCATTAAGTCACCTTTTGTTTGTCATTCCTTTAAGAGGTTGTTGGAAAAAGGCATCAGCTCTTTGTCACTTATCAGTCAATCAATCAATCAGACTTTATTTATGAAGCGCTTGTCATACAATGGCATTGTAACATAAAGTGTTGTACATAAAAACAACCTCAAATAGAATAAATTAAGAAAAAGATCCCACCCCCAGCCCCGATCCCAAACCCACCCCACAATCCCAAGGTTAAGAACCAAGCGGCAATATTAAAATTACGAGTTTTTGCCCAAATAAGGACATGACTGCCTTGACTCCTGGACGGGAACACATACCTGTTGGCTTAGAGGCCCAAACCCCGCCTCTTTATGTCACACTATGCCTGGTTGAGTTCTGCATTTCCAATATGGCTGCCGCTGTCGATTGGCTTCAAAACAGCGCTCAGGAACAGATGAGTGACGTCATGGATACTAAGTCCATATTTTATACAGTCTATGGTTAAAACTCAACACAGGAAATTAAAATCACCAAAATAAAATACTTTACTAAGATAATAAAACACTTAAATATTAAACCATCAAAAGAAAATAAGATGCTATACTTAAAATAAATGAATAAATAAATAAGTACATAGATAAATAAATAAAGTAGAATAAAAGTGACTAAAATTTGAACTAGATAACAAAATAAATCAAACTGTTAAGAATAAAACTCTAATTCTGTAGCACACCTAACGTGCACTCTACTCCTAAAACTTTAGAAGACAATATTTCCATGCATGTAGATTAGCAAACACATTTCTCCACACGTTGAAGCAAGATTCTTGGAAACATAGGTGGGGTCAGTGAAGCAGATGTGAGCTATGCATCTGTGAGAGTGTTAAGCTTGGCGTTCCCTGCACTTCCACGGTGACTTTCAGAGCACTTGACTTTGTTTAATCCAGACTCTCTCACAACTGATCACAAACATGACCTACTTCTCCCATGAAATGATCATCACTGGTATGTTTTCCAGGATTAAAAAATAGCGGCGTGCATTCCTGATTGTACGCTCATACAGGGCATCATTGCTAATGTGGGTCCGTAGCAGGCTTGTTTACTTATCTCTTTGTAACACCCTGTGTCAGCTCAGCAGGCAGCCACTTCAGGCATGTCACAAAAATGCAGCAGGGTTGAGCCTGTAGACAGTATTTGACCACTGACGTAAATATCACCACCATTCCTGTAGCAAAGCGTTCAGACTTTTGTATGTAGCTGTTCATTTCTGTGTATGTGAACCTGGTCCTCTATGAGAACAGGAGGGGGATGTATACTATGTATAATAGGATAATTAGCAGGCTGTGTAAATGTTCTCTTTGGCTGTTGGACTACATGTAGCAGCGGCAGGTCATGTTCTGAGCCTGCCGTCTCTGCAATGTGAACACGATCAGGTCAGGACCACATGTGCACTTTTAACCTGCTGACTCTTGCTCTATAAATACTACCCTCGCAGTTTCTCTCAACTGGTCAGGTCTGTTTCTACCGTGCTGTTTACAAGCTGGATGTGTTCAGAATCTTTTTTTTTTTTTTTACTTTTAAGACTTTATTTGTTTTTCTCATATTCTTATTCACATATACTCAATTGAATGATCATGGAATAATTGGACCTCATCTAGAGGCAGGTACCCCCCTTATCCGTGTCAACATATATCTGCCTGCACAGACATGCACAAGCACAGGCACGTCCACACAAGTGCACACATATACATGCCCGCAGAGACACACAAGCATACATACATATACATCTACACGGGCGCACACATTGACCCACATGTCAAAATACACACCAACAATACAAAATTGACCAAACACAATTGGAGGGGAGGCCGCTATACACAAACTTCTGTCGAGTGTTCAGAATCTTAAGTTGAAAAATTGTAGTGCTCATACATGCACAAACAGAGAACCAAATACTAATAGTTATATTTACAACATAGTCAAGAGAAGACCTTGGATTTAACATTTTTCCAATCTTTGATACCTATATTGGTGTATTAAATGTCAGTCTGTTTGAGCACATGTAACCACACCTGAGTATTACATGGACTGGTTCTATGCCTGTGTACCTTGATACATTTTTCATGCATGTGTTTTCTACAATATCAAAACACAAGCTATTCTTTTTGATATTTATTCCCTTTTCTCTCGGCTCTTGGGAGGTATTGCCTCTGTAATTTTATTTCACTGTCTGAAAGATATTTGCTTTAGTAAAACCTGGTGTTTTAAGACTTTGTCATAAATGCCAGGCTTTAGTTTTTCGATTAGTGGCACTCAGCTTTCACACGTAATTCTTAGAAATGTACGGTGTATGCTGTACTCAATATAAAGCAGGTGTGTGGCTGCCTTTTATCTGCAGTGTGTGTCACTGAAGAAAGTTTCTTTCTCCTCCTACCATTTCCTTTTCATTGTCTGCCCCTCTGGTGTAGCACTGTCGGACTTTGAAGTTCATCTTTGCGCATCCACAGTTCACTGTTGTCTGACAAATTCAATTCAGCAGCAATGAAGGCTTTGTCTTCTTTGTGCTCCCTGTCAAAAGAGCTATTCATGATTAATAGTGGTTTTAATGTCTGTTTTACTACATTAACGCTGCTGTTGTGACATAAAGGGGGTGGTCCTATACTTCAAGTCTGTGCTGGCTGTCTTAGAAGATTTGATTTCTTCAAAGAATGTGCCGTCAAAGTGGGCCTCTCCTTAAAGGAGCACCCCCGATCCCTCATCCGCACTCTCGTTATTTTTAGGACTGATCTGCTTCTGGAATAATTCATACTCTGATTGGCCAAAGAACGAAGGCTCTGTATGTTCTTGATTGTATATGTGCTGTGTCTTGGCAGCACAACAGAAATGTAATGCATCAGTAGGTAAATATGTTGAGGCATTAGTGATGGCGCATGAGCCAACTCTGATCTGTTTGCAGACTGCTGTTTGGTAAGAAACATAGCAAAACATGTTTTTGATGGAGGCGAGTCAGCCAACAGGCAGTGCAGCCTTTTAAAATGCAGATGGCTTTCCCTAGTTGGCCAATTAGTAACTTTAGCTCTGCAACACTTATCTGCTTTCATCTTCTTGTGTGTGTCTTTCATTTGGGGTGAAGGGAGCTTAGCGGGCCTGTTTTCACAAGTGTGTAGTCAGGAATGTGCGCATGTGTTGGTGTGCACATTCATTTGTCAGTTTTCTGCGACAGTCAAAACCCCACGTAACTTTGTTCCACTGCTGCTGGCAGTGAGACATCCAACCACACTATTAGATGTCTGATAATAAGCCCAAACACACACAGTCTCAAAGAGCATTGGAATCAAATGTGGAAGGCACCACTGTTAGCTGTGCTGCCCTGGTAGTATAACAATTGAATGAGTTAAATGGGGTAAAAATTTCCTTTTACTGAAATACAGCCGAGTCAAGTAATGTGCAGCAATCCAGCAGCTTTGCTACTGACCTCAATCTTTTCAGGAAACATTCAGTGGAGGAATAGGATCAAAGATTAAACATTATTAACAGTCCACAGTAGGAATAACGATGACAGACACAACAGCTTTCTAATAATAAAGCATGTCACTGGAAGAATTTTGGGCTGCATTTCTCCTGATTAATTGTATCTCACCACTCTCTCTCTCTTTTCTCTTTCTTGCAGGTCCAGACCCCAGCTTCTGTGAGCCCCTATTGCATGGAAACCCTCCTTCTTTGGCAACCCTCTCCTCTCCCTAAAGCCAGCGGCCTGCATGGCAGGATGAGCCTCTGCAAGCGATGATGATGGCCAAAAAGCAAGATGTCCGGGCACCCACCTACAACCTGGTCGTTATTGGGTTGTCCGGCACAGAGAAGGAGAAAGGACAATGTGGTGTGGGCAAGTCCTGCCTGTGTAACCGCTTTGTCCGGCCGAGCGCAGATGACTTCTACTTGGACCACACTTCTGTTCTCAGCACCAGCGACTTTGGAGGCCGCGTGGTGAACAATGATCACTTCCTGTTCTGGGGAGAATCTGGACGGACGGTGGAAGAGGGGCCAGAATGCCGTATGAATGTGGTGGAGCAGACAGAGTTCATAGATGATCAGACGTTTCAGCCCCACCGAAGCACGGCACTCCAACCTTACATCAAGCGGGCAGCCTCCACCAAGCTGGCTTCAGCTGAGAAACTGATGTACTTTTGCACAGATCAGCTGGGGCTTGAGCAGGACTTTGAGCAGAAGCAGATGCCTGAAGGCAAGCTTATGGTGGATGGATTCTTACTCTGTGTGGATGTTAGCAGGGGTATGAACCGTAGCTTTGAAGACCAGATGAAGTTTGTGACCAATCTGTACAACCAGCTAGCCAAAACGAAGAAGCCTGTGGTACTGGTTCTCACCAAATGTGATGAAGGAGTTGAGCGCTATATTAAAGACTCTCACACCTTTGCCCTAGCCAAGAAGAACCTACAGGTGGTAGAAACATCAGCAAGGTCTAATGTCAATGTTGACCTAGCTTTTCTTACACTGGTTCAGCTTATAGACAAGGGTAGGGGAAAACCCAAAATTATCCCTTACTTTGAGGCACTGAAACAGCAGAGTCAACAGATCGCCTCAGCCAAAGACCGCTATGAGTGGCTGGTCACCCGAATTGTTAAGAACCACAATGAGACCTGGCCCAATGTCAGTCGCCGCATGCAGACTGCCCCGGAGTACAAGGAATATGTTTTCCTTGAGGGGACAGCTAAAGCTAAAAAGCTCTTCCAGCAGCATGTGCATAGACTCAAACTAGAGCATATAGAGAAACGAAGGAAGGCCTACCTAGGTACACTACCACAAGCTTTGGCTGTGCTGTTACCAGAGTTGGACGAGATAGATCACCTGAGCTGGTCTGGGGTTCAGAAAGTCCTAGAGACAAAGAGAGATTTCTCCCAGTGGTTTGTAGTGCTAGATGACACTCCTTGGGAGACCACACCACACATCGACATCATGGAGGATGACCGAATCCCCCAGGACCTCCTGGAGACACCTACGGCTGAAACTCTCTATGAAACCCACCTGGAGCAGCTGAGAAATGAGCGCAGACGGGCTGAGATGAGATGGGAGTTCAAGGAGAAGCTTAGCGTTTCTCCTTTCATCACACCAGGAAAACCTTGGGAGGAGGCCCGAAGCTTCATCATGAATGAAGACTTCTACCAGTGGCTGGATGAGGCTGAATATCTGGATATCTACAACAAGCACCAGAAGGAAATCATTGACCGAGCCAAAGAGGACTTTCAGGAGCTGCTTCTTGAATACTCTGAGCTCTTTTATGAGCTGGAAGTGGATGCAAAGCCAAGTAAAGAGAAAATGGGAGCCATTCAGGAGGTGTTGGGCGAAGAGCAAAGATTTAAAGCCCTGCAGAAGCTGCAGGCAGAAAGGGATGCTCTGGTATTGAAACATATCCACTTTGTCTACCACCCAACAAAGGACACTTGTCCCAACAGCCCACACTGTGTGGACAGCAAGATAGAGCAGATACTGGCCTCCAGATTCCCTACCCGCTATGCATCATCGGAAAGTTCAAGACTTGAGGGGGGGAGGGCAGAACGAATAAACCTTGTCATCCTAGGGAAAGATGGGCTAGCCAGAGAAATGGCAAATGAGATAAGGGCTTTGTGCACCAGTGATGATAGGTACGTGTTAGATGGCAAGCTGTATGAGTTAGCTCTTCGTCCTATTGAGGGTAATGTACGTCTGCCAGTCAATTCATTCCACACACCAACCTTTACACCCCTGGGTTGCCTGTGTTTGTACAACTCAAAGGAATCCCTCTCCTATGTTGTAGAGAGTTTGGAGAAGCTTAGGGAGTCAACTATAAGCAGGAGAGAAAGGGAAAACAGCTTAGCCCAACTCCCCCTCTCCCTCCTCCTGGTCACCAAGCGAGGGGTGGGCTCCATAGGGGATATTGGGGGGGAGACGGCTCAGACTCTCATCCAACAAGGGCAGCAGGTGGCCGGAAAGCTGCAGTGCTCTTACCTAGACCCTGCCTCTCCAGGCGTGGGATATGGGCGCAATGTGAATGAGAGGCAGCTCAACCAGATGCTGAAGGGCCTCTTGGAATCTCGGAGAAGCATAGGCAGCAGCTCCCCTCCCTTACCCCCTCCATCATCTGCCTTCAGAGACTCTCAGTCCCAGGCAATGTTAGAGGCAGACCTAAGGATAGTCATGTGTCTCATGTGTGGAGACACGTATGACCTTGACCAACTCCTCGCACCCTTCCTGTTGCCCCAGCACTGTCGTCCTGCCGCCAGCCTCAGCAGCGGGACTTCTGTTTTGCTGGATGTCGGTGTGGGAGGTCAGAGGCAGAATGTTGAGTTGTCACTGCTGTCTTTCCATTCCTCATTCTCCCTCCGCAAGACAAAGCTTGTCCATGGCTACATTGTAGTATACTCTGCTCGCCGTAAGGCCTCTATGGAGACATTATGTGCTTTCCTGTGTGAGGTCCAAGACATCATCCCGGTCCAGTTGCTAGCAGTAGGGGAGAGCCAGATGGAGCTGTCAGACTCAGAGTCAGCTAAGGAACAGATCAGTCAGGGAGAGGAACTGGCCCATGAAATAGAGGCAAGGTTTAATACAGTTATATGTGGACACGGGGGAGTGGTAGGGGGGCTTCATAAGATAGACCTTTTCCAACCCTTCCTCAAAGAGGTGGTAGAGAAGCGCACTATTGTGGAGGCCACGCACATGTACGATAATGTTGCTGAGGCCTGTACCAATGAGAGCATCAGCCCTCGCTGTGGCTCTCCAAGTCCAGTTAACATCCTCATGGACTCAGAGGATGATATTGATCCATCGCCACCTTACCCAACCCTTCGGGAGGATGGCAACCTGAGTTCCCACCTTGGCTTCAAGTTGCCAGATCTGGATTCAAGTGATACCTTCTCTGTCATTTCGGAGCTCAGCACCTTTGAGAGCAAGCTTAACAACAAGGTTCCTCCGCAAGTGAAGCCCAAACCTGTGCGCAAGGTCAACCTCGGCCCCTACATGGATCAGCAGGGTGGTACCAACCGTCGCTCTCAAGCTGTCACCTGGGCCCCAGGTAGCGACGGTGGCTATGACCCCTCAGACTACGCTGAACCTATGGATGCTGTGAGCAAACCTCGACCCACAGAAGAGGAGAATATCTATTCTGTACCTCACGACAGCACACAGGGCAAAATTATCACCATTCGCAATGCCAACAAGGGTCATTCTAATGGGAGCGCAGGGGGGAATGGGTCAGACAGCGAGGCTGATAGCAGCTCACTGGAGCGCAGGAGAAAGTTGTCAGCCATTGGAGTAAAGCCTAAGCTTTACAGAGACAGATCAAAACGGCTTGGCAAGTTCAGCAGTTTCAGGACAAGCTTCTCCATAGGCAGTGACGATGAGATGGGAGGTCCTCCCAAGGTCAGTCAGGATGATGGAGGGGCCCAGAAGGAGAACTCCATTGAAGAGAGTGAGGACCCCAAAAGAAGAAATATTCTTAAGAGCCTTCGGAGAAATACAAAGGTTAGTATTTTAATGGCTTTTTTTTACCTGACTAACAAAAGTGTTATATCTGAAATTGGGAACAAATTGAATTTATGTAGCTGAAAAAAAAAAAATCAGAACACATCAGATAACAAGTTTTATCCTCAGATTTATTTTTTAACACCACTGCACAAATACATCACATAGCAACTTAAAATCTTGTATTTTCCAAACCAAAACAACCTCTTAACTGAAAATAGAGTGGCCCTAATGAGTATTTATGCTGGTGTCACTTATTGAACACTGTAGAAATTACATTTTCCATTCTGTTGCTTGCTTTACATTGTATCAGAGGAGGATGTTGTGCACTTAGCCACTTTATCCGCTTATGTTCCTTTAAGGGTAAGAATGGATAACATATCCATTATCTACAGTTTTAATTAGTTCTTGGCTGAGAGTCAGTACCTTATTTCTTAGGTGGATATCTGTTTATCGCTAAAAGTCAAGGCTAATGACTAATGACTTCAGTGTAATCTCACTGTTTCCTATAGTTAAGCTCAGTTAAAAAAAAAGTGACATAGTTTTAGAGTTCATCTGAAAGCTTGTCTCCGATGTTTTGCTCTGACTGCTCCCAGAGAATTCTGTAAACAAGCCAGATGATCAGAGGAGAAGGAGACAAACTTCCTTACCGCAGGGCAGAAACTCTTAATGAGTATAGACAGAGCAGAGTTTACACTGTGCTGTTTTATTTGCTATGTCTGTTTTCGGCAAGTTTACCACTGTGGGAACTGGCATAGTAGTATTTGACAATTGAGATCGTACATCAAAATGTATGAACATCATCACCCATCTTTAAGTTTTCCCTGTAGCTGAACATAGGAAGAAATTTAGATTTAAAAAAAGTTGAACAACCAAAAACACTATTACCATGCCTCTTGTTCAGGAAACAGTAACAAAAAAACTAAATCTTCTGTCCACATAAATGATAAAGAATAATTTCACAATCTGTGCAATCGTGCAGTTTATGGGCACGTAAGTGATGCAATGATTGACATAGTTATTACCCAGATGAGACAGTGTTATTTACTATTCAGTGTTGTTCCTCTGCACTAGAGTGTGTGCCAAAGCTAGTCGACATGTCCCCAAGACTCCGATCTTTGCCTGTCAGTTTGGCTTTCTCTGCTTCCTTCCTTTCATTCTCTTTTATACTCACAGTGTTTGTCTTCTCTTCTTGCTGATTCATACTTTCTGCTTCTCACATTCCTCTCACACTCTGTCTCCCTCTCTTTGCATTATGCACCCCTTAAATCTCTCTTTCCTTTCTTCTTCATAGTGGATTTCTTTTTTCTTGTTTCTTTTTTTTATTTTGCTCACGCAGGAATCTTCCCCCTTTCTTGTTCCCCCCCTACCTCTGCCTTCCTCTCTCCTGTTTGCTTCTGTGCGTGTCTCTCAGATGTGTTGTGACGATGCTTTTGACCTTACACTGTTAGGCTTATCAGCCTGATATGCTGCTGTTCATTCACACACATAGCGTGGTGCAGAGGTGCTAGCTGAATAGGAGTTACAGCTGCTTATGTTGTGTGTGTGTGTCTGTGATAATTACCATGGCTGTCAGTGGGGTGGAACAGGAGGGGGATGATTAATGTTTTCACACACTCAGCTGTGATGTACAAGATCGTGTGTGAAGGCTTACTTCTCGCATAGCTCCGACCTGCCTTAACTAAATTATTTTCTTTATGCATCAGCTAACTTAACCCATTGTGTAGTCGATGCATTTGTACTACTGAAAAATGTCCTGCACCAGGAGTGTGTGCACAGAACCACCTTTCCCTCCCAAAAAACTGAGTAGCCATACTATAAAACTTGGGCATAAGGGTCACAGCTGATGTGACTGAGGGGTTGGCACTGTTTGCTCAGCTTTGGCAGCAACTCCACCTCTTCCCCAGTTTCTAGACCAGCCTGTAGTTAGTTGGAGTCTGAAACCCGACAATGTCGACCGCCATCTGTGGGCTTCATTATGCCTCCTCAGAAACCAATGGGGGATGTCACTGAGACAGTTTAAAGGGCACAGGTACTTCCTGCTGCCCCTGTTTAGGACACAGTAAAAGAAATTGTTGCACCATAGACTGTATATAAAATGGACTTTTCCCGCTGTACAGTTTTAAAGCCAAAAAATCTGTTCGAATACGCAGCCATTTTGCAGCCAGAGTCTGCGCAGTACAGAATTTCTGTGTTGCCACAGTAATTTCTGTGTTGCCGCTGTAACGAGCTCCGCCCTACAGCGTACTGTCCCGAGATCCTATGGAGTTTCTCTGTACGACAGCTGTCAATCAAAGTGAATCAGGAAGTAAAACCCAGTTTTTTAACCTCTAACGAAAATAAACTTTTCAGAAAATGAGACCTTGGACACAAAACAGCCAAATAATAACTACATATCACCACCACAGCATATGGGTGTGAGAAACATTTGTACGATTTGTATCTATTTTTTAAAGTTTGACCGCAGCTCCATTCAAATGAATGGGGGAGACAGAGTTTTTCACCTATACTGCAACCAGCCACCAGGGGGAGCAGTTTTTGTGGAAGCCTCCCTTCCAGCCGATTGATCGAACATCCATTTTTCTTTTACAGTCTATGGTTAGCACATATTTAAGCTCCACTAGCTTAGCGCTGACCCTCTGCTTAAGGAGGGCGTGTGAAAAGAGAAACAGTTGACTAATAAAACTTAGATTTTCTAAAAATGTACCCCCCAAGAAAATTAAAGTGAGCAGAATTTTGGACCAGAGTTGTCATCATTTTACTGTACTACTTACATCTGATTTGTGCTTCAAAACAGGGTTAGGATCTAGATATCCACAGCACAAGCCTTTATGGCTTATTTGTGGTCGCAACAATGTGATCTAGTTTCATCACTTGTGTTTTCTAAGTAGCTGTCTCAAAAATGAAGAGTCAATTATCAATCTGCTGCAGCCTGAAATCCCCTCGGGATAGCAGCAGTGTTATTGAGTCATTAGGTCATCTCAGGGAGATGTATTGAAGCCATGACTTGTTTTCATCAGGGTAAAAAGAAAATCAGATTTTCAGTCATTTAATGGTGAAGGTGTGGCTTTATGCTGTGTAAACGCTTTTCTTGATAGGACCTTTTGGTACTGTCGGCCACTCTGAGTCAAGTCAGGTAGGAATATGTAGTTGAAGCTTTACTCTGAGTCTGTTTTGAAACCCCCTTTACCTCAGGCAGAGACCGACTGTGTCTGTGTCCCGCCCGCTCTCCCTCAGCGCGAGGCCGGAAACGTTTCCTCTCTCTCTCTCCCTCACTCGCAGCTTTTTTCAAACCTCCTCAGCCAGTCAGAGGAATGCTTCAAATTCCTCAGTCACCTAGTTCCAGTCTAGTGTCCTCAAACAAAAAATAAGAGCGAGGGGGAACAATTGAGGGGAAGGAGAAAACACAATCCCGGAAAGAAAATGAAATGGAGCTGAAGGGAAATAAGAGTTTTTTCCCCCCTTTGTATTTCTATTTTGCGTTTCAGCGCACTGTGTATGTAAACCCTCACCATGGTGTCTGTATGTTATTATTAAGGATGTGTTTTGTTTGTCTTCTGTGGTAGAGGTCTGTTTTGTCTTCTCAGCGCTGGCAACATATCCTGTCTCAGTCAGCAACTAAAAGGAGTGGCCAGAAGGCAAAACTGCAGGGGGAGAAGACAGTGAGAGAGAGAGTAGGAACAGCACAGAGACAGTCTGCTAAACTGAGATAGGTTACAGATATACAACACAGTCAGTGTGATAGAACACAAATAAATTATGAGCTGCTACTTGGAGCCACAAAATTTACTTGGCAGTGAATTATGACAGCACTGCTCTCTGCTTCCACAGAGGCTGTTGTCTTGTCTTGTATTGTCTGTTATTACTTCTCTTTTAAATCAATTAAAGCCTCATGTGGGTGTTTTGTGCACCCATGAAGACACACTCCAGATGTGCGTGTGCAGATGTGAGGCTAATGACTACACATATAAGGATGTCTGTGCGTTAAGTGTCACAGAGGGATGGGGCAGGGCAGCTGGGGGACCGAGCTGGGAGTTATGAGTGAAGGAATTGTGGGCAGGACTCGGCTCATGCGGGGCTCGTAACAGAAAGATAACTGGTAAATAGATATTTGTGGGAAAAGTCAGAGGTTGTTGAAGCTTGACACTTTTACCGCAGAGAGTCTTCTTAACATTTCACGGGCTCGGATGGGTGAAGTACCGACTCTTCCAGTGAGGCAGGAGTGCTGTGGAGTTATCTTTGCCATTGGCATTTTGTTTCCCTGACAGTCGAGCACCCAGTTTACAGGTGGTGAAGTGGCTCGGGTGCCCTTTTTCTATTGTTTAATGCAGATTAATCCAGATTGAGGAGCCTGATAGAAACAATCTGTGAGAAAAACATGTCTGTAGATGAATCAATAATAAAGATAATGGCTAATTACAGCTGAGGATGCACTGATGTGTCAGTTGAACATGGATATTCATATTTGCGAGTCATCAGCCCATCTGCAAATAGTGTGCCATGCTTCATTGGGTCCTATCCCACCTTATCCTTGTAGCATCAGTTAAATGATGCTAAGTTAGTATACTTGCCTGTTAACTTAGAGAAGAGGGGTTTTTTTTGCAGGAGAACGCACCTCTGGTTTCATGGTCAGACATGAAAGAAGAAGTGGGCAGTGTGGGAGTTCTACAACACTTCTATGAAAGATCAAGAACATGCAGGTTGTAAGACATGTTCCAGGGACATTTTAAGAGGAACAAAGCAGCAACCTCACTTGTTGAAAAATGAAACCAGTGCAGAAGTGCCAATAAGTGCAGTTCTTTGAGTGTCCACTTGAGGCTGCCTACAGAAGCCCCATCGACAGTAAGCAGCAACCTCCAGTCTCAAAATATGAAGCCCATGCAGAAGTGTTAGCTGCAATTCATTGAGAATCCGCTTGAGGCTGACTGCAGAAACACTGGAAACCACATAGACACCAATTCAAAAAAGACGACCTTTGGAGCATTAATAAACATGTTTACAGCCTGGTTCAAAAAATGGCTTGGCTCTACGTAGCTAATTTCTCTATCGGCACACACTGAACGGGGGGTCAATTTTTTTTCTAACGCAGAAGATATTAAGATTACGAGTTTTTGCCCAAATAAGGACATGGCTGACTTGACTCCCGGACGGGAACACAGCTGTTGGCTAGTAGGCTCAAACTCCGCCCCTTGAGGTGATACTTTGACTGGTTGAGTTCTGCATTTCCAATATGGCTGCCACTGTCGATTGGCTTCAAAACAGTGCTCAGGAACAGATAGGTGACGTCATGGATACTACGTCCATTATTTATGCAGTCTATGATTGACACCCACGTTCAAATGCCCATTTTAAAAGCGTATTATTTATTCTTTCACACTCTAATGATTTTAATTTACTGATAACTCATCCGTTTTAAAGATATTAAAAGGAAAAGTTGATCGAGATTTACCTAATTAGAAGGGTGCTGAGTTTACTGACAGGTGGATGGATGTAGCTGTTTGCCAGGAGGCTTATGGTCCACCTCAGCTCCACTTCTTTGCCTGTTTCTGGTTGGACTAAAAGTTCTGTTTAGTCAACATGTCCAAAATAGTGACAGCCATTGTTTGGCATAGAGCCCCTCTTCAGAAACATCAGTCAGACTTCTTCCCTGTTAGACACAGTCTATGAGAGGTACTTGAAAGAAAGGTTGTGGAGGGAAACTAGAAACACCTCAGATACACCAAATTTCAATTAAGCTCTTTTAAGAAACAGAAATGAACAATTATGAAGAAGTAATGCAAAAAAGCCTTAATCCGCAAAAACTGTACTGGGCCCTGATTTTCACAATCAGCTCTTCTCTATCCAATCCAATCCAATACATTTTATTTATATAGCACATTTTAAAAACAACAAGGTTACCAAAGTGCTGCACAACAAATACAAACAGTAGAAAGAAATAATAGTACAATTTAAAATACAGTAAATTAAAAGACAAACAGAGAGCAACATAAACTCTCATGCTGTATTAAAAGCCAAGGAGTAAAAATCAGCAGACCTCTCTACTTACAGCTCTAGTGGCAGTTGAAGGCTACATTGCGTAAGCTGACCAAAACAGTCCACAAGAAAGACGACTGAAGATTGTTGCCATTAAACATGTATTTCTGCAACTCACTTCTCCATCTTTTTTATTTCTCCAGACAAACTGTGATTTGTCAATAACAAACACTTATCTGTCAGTACTATTAGCATGCAGACACATTGGTCCTGCTCCTCCTGAATAGAAGCTCAATAAAAGATGACAGCCTGACACTACTGAGCCTAGTGAACACAGCGAAGATAAACAACAGAATAAAGTCACTAAATGTTTAAACACCAGCAAGTGCCGTACATCTCCAGGTGAGATTTGTTAATCCATTCACTCTTAATTAGTGTTTCCTTGAGCACCACTGAGAGATACCGTGCATATGTGTGGTATCTAAATGTTTGGTGGAGTGCAGTGAGGCCAGTGTGTGGAGCAGAGGGCACGCAGAGCTCCTTCTCTTTAATGAGCGCTCCTCTGCTCTTTTTTTTTTTATGTGTCTGTCTGTCAGCGGCCTGCGCTGCTCCCACAGTCTGTGTGAGCAGCCAACCATGCAGCCCTGCCTCACCACCCTGCCTGCCAGGGCACAGCCTCAGGGGGCTGACAGACTTACTCGAGATCCAGGCCTCAGGGGCCTTCAAAACATTCCCACTGAACACCATTAAAGCACCATGCTACTACTGCTGATGTAGGCAGGAAAGCAGAGTGTGTTGCAGGGAATGTGTTCGAGGGAAATAACATGAATTAAAAAAGGAATCAAGCAATGAATGAGAGTTTAACTATCAGAAAGGTGCAGAGAGAAATAGACACGCAGGACAGAGAAAGGAGTGCAAGAATGAAGGGAGCGGTGTGATGAAGGATTTGATGTTTATCTCGCTTTGCACAGAACAGGGCCTAAGACAGGAATGTGTGATAACTTATCAGTTTAAGGTTTGTAGCAATGTGCTGGATGGGTGTGTGTGCATGTGCTGAAGAAGATGCTAACATGGAAAAGCATAGTCATATTCAAATAAGGTCACAATCTTTTCCAAATAAATCAAGTCATTTATTTCAAGAACAATGCCTCGAGGCTGAGTGTCATTTTGGAAATGTTTGCTGTTGTCAGCAGTGTCAATGTCAATCAGGCTCAAATCATGTAGACTTTTTTTCTTAAGCTGCTTCATCTTCTCAACTTTTTCTTCTCAACTTCTTTCTTTTGTAGAAACCTCGAGCCAAACCCAGGCATTCCATCTCCAAACCCATCGAAAGCAACTACTTTGGCATGCCACTGACCTCCGTGGTGAGTCTTGAGAGGCCGATCCCAGTCTTCATCGAGAAGTGCATCAGGTTCATCGAAACAACAGGTGAGCACCCGTTTAACTTCACAACAAAAGAGCACAGGCGCCAAATGACATCCTCTTAGAGGCAGCACAGCCTTTTGTTTTCAGACGTTTCAGTAGTAACTGTTTTAAGAATGATATCAAAGGATCCTCTCTACCTCCAGGTATGCTATACCTGCCTCATTTGATCTCTCTTTTTTCCTACACTTTTTGCCTTATCTTAATCCTCCTCCCTGGTGGGATTGTTACTTTCAGTGGTCTGCACCGCTAAGAGTGTGATTCTGCCGTCCTCCCTTAGTCACGCGTTGCCTTTGTGTCTCTGCTTTTCTTTTGAGTCTTTCTTATTCTTTGTTCAGGTTTGATAAATGAGAGTGCATGGCTGAGCTGTAGGCTTTATTGGTGGGCACCACCAGGGACCTGAACTAACTTTTTACTCTTCCATAACTTGAAAAATGTTATTTCATAAGAGAAAGCAAATATATTCTGTTTTTACAACACTTAATCCTGACATGAGGTCGTGTGAACTGAATATTGTCCGTATTTTACAGAATTGTTTGAATGGAGAAAAATCTGAAGGCTGCCATTTTGACTGATTAGGGGGTGATGAAGCATACCATCCAGTGTACTCTGACACTTGTAATGAGAGAATACCCCACACATTTACATATATTAACACATTTAATAATGTTTATCTGCCACTGGAGGACAGACAACTACAAACTTTTGCAGAGTTGTGCACACCAGTCAGAGAAGCAGCACCAATCTTCCCCCAATTCCACCTCTGTTACTACGTAATCAGATGCGGAACAACTTTGCCCCACCATTACACGGGACTTCCACCAGATCCGTGTCCGGTCTGTCTCCGATCCGCTGTGGTCCGGCTCCATTCTCTCCCACCGGTTGCGTTTTCGGAACGCAGCACTGAGCAGGACCGCCGGACCGCTAGAGTCATGTGACCGAGGTTTTCCTACGGCAATCACTGAATCAAGGATTTTCCTCCTCCTCTCCTCATTCATGTTGTCTTTATCGGCCTCTGAAAACCTCTGACCTGTTGACTCTAGGCCTGGCTCCGCTCTAAATACCATTTTTTTTTTTTGTCATAGTTAATTTAAAAACGATCTAACGATATTCTGAAAATTAACCAGGTTTTAATTTGGTTTTAGTGCCTGACTTCCTGTCCCGCTCCATCTGCTCTGGGCTGAATTGATGCATCGTGCTCCGGCATCCGAAAGAAATAGAAGTCTTGCGTATCTGATCCATTGCGTTCCGTCCTGCCGGATCAGAGACGCAACCGGAACGCAACGGAGCGGATCCAGTTGGTGTTAACACATTGACTAGAATAAAAACCTATCTGATCCAGTGCCGTGACGGATCGGAGACGGAGCGGACACAGATCTGGTGGAATTTGGCCCTTATACCTCTGTGCTTTACACATTGCAGATGAAACTTAACAGTGACACGAGTATCACTCTGTGAAATAGAGCCAGTTGAAATTGGGAGTTAAACACAATATTTAAGCTCATCTCGACTCATCATTAACAACCCCTCGTACTTTTTCCTCTCCACTCCTCAACAGATGTGCTTAGATAGCCTCTTCTAACCTTGTTACCCTGTTGCCCAGATGCCAAGACCCCCTGCCAGGCTGTTCTGGTGCCCCACTGCCCTCAGTCTACCACCAGCTGTTTCACTAAACCAGAGGCGACTTAGCGCAGGGCCGATGGGTATTTAAAGATATCTGAACTCGTCTTTCTGTTCTTGGCCCGGCTGTGATCAGGATTTTAGATGCTTAGGTCATCGGTCAGTGTCCCACGCATTAAGTCCCAGACATCTGAATCATTTCCTTTGAAAGCCTCTGTGCTTAGAAAATGTTGATTGAATAGAGCACATGTATGTAATGGGAAAATCCTCCAAATGAACTCAAAGTAGTTATTATCCTGCTTGGAAACATGTCTCACAGAGTTGTCTATTTATACTGTGACTAGCTCGAGATTATATTTCTAATTTTGTTTTAATTTCAGATTTCAATTTCCTTCCTAGTTCAAGTTATTCTCTTACTGTATAGAAACATATTGTGGTTTTAGAAACTTTTGTTACCCACCTAAATTGACCAAAAGTGTGCTCTCATGCCAAAAATAGTCATTTCATTACCTTTCATAAAGTGAGTCGAATTACAGCAAGTGACATCATCAAAACCCTGCTGTGTTTACTGATGTGCCAAATCATTCCTCTGTAATCTCCGTCCCGATTAGAGATCCTGTACTCGTGGATTACCGCGGCCTCACAAAACACCCAGCATCATCCTCCTGTGTCCGGGGGTAAAAGCTTGAGATAACAAGGCGTCGCGTTAGATTTCACCTCACACTGCTCGGTTGTTAACTGGAGCATTCACATCACACACATCTGGATAAAGGAGCGAAGCAGTTTGCGTTTATATACATAGCGTGTTCAAACGTGAGGATGAAAACACAGCTCCTCGAGAGGTGTTTTCCACCACTTACACACACTCACTCTTTTAGTATTTTGCCTCATCCTCTGTCTCGCCTCTCCTACTGTGTCTCTACTTTCTTCTACTGATCCAGTCATCTTCCCCCCCGTCTCTCTGAGCACTTTCACTTGTCACATTTAATATCTTTCATCTTTTTTCCTAACCTGTATTTCTGTTTCTCCCCCTGTCCTATCATCACCTCTCACAATTCACTGCATTTGTCTCCTCCTCTATCCCTTAACCCCCTTTTCTCCTTCCTCTTATCAGTTCCCTCTCATGTATATGTGTGTGTGTGTGTGTGTGTGTGTGTCGTGGGGTGTTTTAGCTAGGGGTTTGCCAGGTAATGTTCTGCCACATCACTCCCTCTGTCCGATCAATATCACAATGTAGGAAATTGGAAGAATCTTTGGGCTCAGCTCTTTCTTCTGTGTGTTTAAGCCTGCATCAGTAACTGTATTTATATGTGTGTGTGTGTGTGTGTGTGTGTGTGTGTGTGTGTGTGTGTGTGTGTGTGTGTGTGTGTGCGTGTGCGTGTGCGTGTGTGGTGTGTGCAGAAATATTTAGTTTATTTACATCCTTACACATGCAGTACACAATGGCACACACACACGAAGAGAATAACTCTGACTGGAAGGGGAAATGAGCTACAATGTGCTCTCTCGTTCGGATTGTGGTCCCTATAAGAAGTCAACTTTACGTATCCTGTATCTGTGTCTACAATCTTAGGGTATAATGGCACTCACAGGAAATTACCCCACAGTGCTGACACTATGTTTGTCGCTATAGTATGAGCTGATAATGAGTGACGATGTGAGGCTGACCCTGGACCTGCCACTCTGACCTACATCCTTCCCTTCTACCGCATTCTTAACAAAAATAGTCACAGCTAACTTACACCGAACCCTGGCATTCCTGTGTCTATTCAGATTTGTTTTAATGTCACTTACAGTCTTGCGTTCATGTTAACTCTATTTTTTTTTTAAAGAAAGCAGCCCTTGGTCTATGTGATATCCCTCAAACAAAGCCAAATTGTTTATTTTGTTGTCAAAAAAACTTTTAAAGTGTGAAAACAGCAACATTTTTCAAGGCAAAACTCCAATTTTCCTTTTCTCCACATTTCTATTTTCTATTCCGCAGTGTCATTTCTTTGTTGCTTCTCTTAATTCCGCCTCAATACTCACTCTTTTGTCCCCGAGAATAATAGAAGTGCTTCTCTGTGTTATTTTCATGCATTCTTGTAGAAAAGCAGCTGTATAAAATCAATCTATAGTGGCTGCTGTTATCTTTCCTCGGCTCAGGCTTTCTCTCAGCGTGGTAGCCGCAGTTTGTCGTTGTGCCTGGTGGGTATCCAGGTGATGAATGTGTGTTACTGTGTTGCAGCATATCTGCCGGCTGTAGGAGCCTCCATAGCGACGTAAAGGGCAGCACCCAGCCACTGCATGTTTTATATAGAGGACTACGGACTTAGACTCCTGGTAGATGAATCCAGACATTACTGTATGCGGTGGTTTAGGCTGATTTGAGATCAGGGGGAGCATTTAACATGATCTTAGAGTTAGGGTGGTTGCAGGTTTACAGGCGTGTTTGTCTACTTCAATACTATTCAAAGCTCTGAGGCCACTAATATAGATGGTTGTGTATTTTTAGATCTTAAATCTTATTTATGTATGTATTGAATATGGATGTAGTCAGCAAAATACTTGGGTGCTGAGATCTGGAGGTAATCAGAGCCTTCTGCCCTCTCTGACTGTGCACTTAATCAGAGAGACACCCTTATATTGCTTAAATAAAGGCTTTAAACCACCAAAATATGTTTTTATCAACATTTTCGTCCAGACTTTATCAGAATTGGGGTTGTAGAAAATTGTGTTTGCTGTGTACGGTTACACATAGGGTTGCCAACTTTCTCCCTACTAAATAAGGGATAGGTGCACGGTGCCATGGTGGTGTGAGCATGATGTGAATTCAGTGTATATTCCCTTTAATCCATACTGTATCCTTATGTAACCTCATATGAATAAACATCAAAGAAACTACAATTTGGCTCTTTACATCAAAAAAACAGGCAAAAGAAAAGTTAAATGCAAAAGAGGAGAATGACTCACCAAATGCACTTTTTGCTGCTCTTGACTGACTCAAGCAGTCTTTTGTCATTTTGCACAGCCAGAGTCTTTGCTGGACTCGGCGCATTTGCGCTGTACACAACTGATGCACGTGAGGGGGCCTGTGATTGGATGACAGGCGGTGTGATTGGCACATGATCTGCCACTGCAGTTTCATCTGATCTAGGATCTGTAGAATGCAGTCTGCTGTATTTACAAGAGTTAATAATTAATATTCAGGACAATTGAGGTCCCATATGAAACAGACCAATTTAGCCCAATATACGGGATGTCCCGGTTAATACAGGGGACAGTTGGCAACCCTTGCACATGACAGGAGCAATGCGTTATCAGCACAGGCATGAGGGCATTAGGCTACAAGGAGGACCTAAGGCTGGTGGTGCTAGCATTGCTATCGTTCATTCAGCAATTTCACAAGGTTTACCCGCAGACTCTCTGTGCTTCTTTGTTGAGCCATGTCCAATAAGTTAAGTAGTAAGTAATAAGTGCTCAATTTGGAATGTTTTTATTGGTTCTTATGACCTGTAGACAAGTTGAGTAGTAGTCGGAATATACGTTTCGATTGAAACGACCAGGAAATGAACCGCTTTGGGGCAACCAGGGGGTTGTGTTAACGTTATGCAGTTCTGTAAGATACTAGGGGTGTACAATATCACAAATTGTACTAAGTGTGTTCTAGAGAACAAAACGTTGTTTGCACAGACAGCCCTACTCTTTGATGAAATGGATACAACATAGAAGAGAGAAACTGGTATCGATCCTATTGACGCTAGAATCGATCTTCAAAAACGAGGTGTAGTATCTGTAGTATCGATATTTGGGATCGATCCGCCCACCCTTATAAGATACCAGAAATGAAAGAGTGCACATTAGCTCTTACATACTGTTTCTACGTATTTCAAGCATACCTATATTGACAATATTTCCCTCCTAAATATACATATAGAAAAATCTTTTTAAGAATGTAATTGGCACCATTTAATCTGAGGGAAGCACATAGCTACCTTCTTTTGACTGCATCACAACGGCGTCCAAGAATTGCATTTTATCCAGGCCCTCCATCCATCAGGTGAACAGCATGCAGAGATAGAGAACATTACTTGTTCACTTAAAATTCTTACATATTGCAACATATCCAGACCATTCACAATGTGTTTTTGGGAATGCTCATATCACAAATTACATTGTGAATATTTGCGCATTATTGATCAAGACAACATTTACAAAAGAAGATGATGCCGATAAACTGATAGCTACATAAAGTAGCCATATGCATGTTTACCATAGGAAGTGCAGGTGCTTTCTTTGTCCCCTGAAGAAGAGGATCTTGTATGTTTTGAAACATTCACCTTCCCAAACTCTTATTACAACCATATTTTATTCACCGTCTTCACCCACTGACTATCCTCCCTCGCCCTCTGCCCTGTGACTCCCCCTCTTTTCCTTTAAGTCTCATGTAACCTTCATCTTTTATGTGTGTAGCTCTTTCCAACACATGCCCCATCCCTCCATATATCCCTCCTTATCTTAATCCCTTTATTTTTTTTTTCTCATTCTCTCTTCATCAGTCTGACCCCTCTCTCCTATGCGTTCTCACACTCCCCCACTATCTCCCCTCATACTTGGGTGCTTGTCCTATTTTGCCCCTATCTCTCACGCTCTCTCTCTCTCTCTCTCTCTCTCTCTCTCTAAACCGCTGCTACACTACTCTCCCTCTGCCTATCTCTCCTCCCATCCCTGTTTTCCTAGTGTCTGGCTCGAAAAGCCTTTGTGGATAATTGATTGGTAGAAGGAGGAGATCGATGCTGTATGCCTTGAGTGAGAGCTCTCTCATTTCCTCCCTGCCTCTCTCTATCTCGCCCTCTTTTTCTGCCACTCCCTATCTCCCTCGCTCCCTCCAGATTGCTCTTTGTCTCCCTGAATCTCCAGCAAAGTGTGAACCAAGAGAGGGTTTTGAGGGCGGGAGGTGGAAGCTTATCTTACTTAAACTAGAATATTTTTTAATGACAGAAAATGAAGTGAGCTTCCGTTCACACCAGATGTGCTTTTTATGTCGTCACTGTCATCATTTGACTCATTTGAGTCACAAATGGTGGCATTTACTGTCACTTAGAGGGTGTTGACAAGGGATATGCGTGTAGTCGACACAAAATGAAACATTGTCACCCTTTCTTTGCACTAACATTACTTGTCTGTTAACTACGGTGGCCCTGAAGGACAAAACAAATTTACAAAAGATGAGACACTTTTACCAAGTAGGAGACAAATTTACATTTTTGAAAACATTTTTACATTTTATAAAACAAAATTACATCAGCAAAACACTTTTACCAAGGCCAAAACAAATTTACATTTAAGGAAACAGATTTACAAAAGATCAAACACTCATTTTTATGGAAAGGGAATGTACCAAATACCGTAAGTAACCCAGAAGTGATGGAGTGAGGGGTCATTTAGTTTGTTTTGATGGAGAGAAACCAAACTGAACGACCTGGTTTACATATTGGGACATCCTCGGGTCTCAGAGAGAGGTGTCAGACCTCAGATGAAAAAGCATCATGTCTCCAGAAAAGCTCCGTCACATCTCCGCAAAACCTTCTTCATGTGTCAGAATTCAGATGACACGGCCTCAGACCACATAGCCTCAGGCTAAACGGAGTCAGACTTAACGTTTAAAGTGTTCTGCCTTTTGTAAATTTGTTTCCTTAAATGTAAATTTGTTTTGCCCTTGGTAAAAGTGTTTTGTTAATGTAATTTTGTTTTATAAAATGTAAAAATATTTTCCAAAATGAAAATTTGTCTCCAACTTTGTAAAAGTGTGTCCTATTTTGTAAATGTGTTTTGTCCTTCAGGGCCACTGTAGTTAACTTCATTACTAATACTTTATAATTGTAGCCCAAAATCCTGGTCACATGTTGTGTAGCACAGACGCTAGCCAGGCTGTAGTTCTTGTCAATGGCTAAGATAAGATAAGATATTACTTTATTGATCCCCCCGGGGGGGAAATTCAATTGTTACAACAACCCAGACATAAGTACAATCACTATTACTGCCCTAATACTATGATGCTCTACTACCTGGATGTAAACAAGCACAGATGATGGATGGCATCTTGTCGCACGGTGTGGCATGGTTTAGCAGGTGGTGTTAGCTCTGCTAACCTTAGCCAAACTCTGTAAAACCTTTGACATTGTTAACCCGCAGACTAATCCTGTGATAAATGAATTGTGCTAAATTTAAACAGTTGTTTCCTCAGTCTTTTCTCACCAGTAGAATTTGAATTTATACTTAAACGATTAGGAAAATAGTCACTTTTTTGAAATTCCCTTGTTTGTGTAAGTGATACAATATGCTAAATGAAATCTGGTGCAGTGCTTCTAAAGACATGTTTTGCGCATGTCTGGAAAGCATTAAATCTAAAAACAAAAAATGACTGCTGCATTTGTGCTTTACTCCAATCAGACAATAGTTTACAGCATGAGAAGAATCAGTCCATGCAGTAGACGTCAGCTTAAAAAATAAGCATCAGGAATTAAATGAAAGTGCCTCCCAAAGCTATAAAAAGTCAGTGTCAGAGATTTTAGGTAGTTGTTAAAACTCTGAAATTGTCTTTTAAATCAGGTAATTGGATTATGTTTGAAGAGATTATTTCTGCACATAGATAATAACACCCAACAGGCCTCTTTAATAACTATTAAATCAGCTCCCTCAATCATATCGCAGCACCTGCTGCGAGCCATCGAGAGTGTGGAGACACATTCAACGAGAAGGGAAAAGAAATGGAAAGTCATAATTGTATGAAAAATAGCAGGCTGCTGCATTCCTGCTTTTTGTGTGGTATTTACCTTATATGCCTTGTAGCTTTAATTAAGAGGAATTCGCATTTTCATTCCTTCCTTTTCAAGGCATAAACCTTTATTGCAGCCCTCTTAAGTAAATAACACATTTAAAACCTTCTCTTTGATGCATCGTCTGAACCGTCAGTGTCAGGAAAAGCACGTAACATCTGTATTTTCTCAAGTCATATTAAATGGTGTGGCTCTAAGTTGGTGGGCTCTCTGTAGACCTGTAGGAGTAATTTATGGCTTTAATAAATAGTCTTAATAGTCTGTTTAGATTGAAGGGAACAAAGAGAGCCCATTAGACGAGCCTGCCAAAGCTCACTTTGTGAATCTATACTTCTGTGTAATGATATATCAAATGATGGTTGATCAGTTCCCATAAAGCTTGATACCAGTTGCAAATTAAGCACATGAAACACTGAACTAACATTTCTCTTCCTTCTTCCGCTAGGATTGAGCACAGAGGGCATCTACAGGGTCAGCGGCAACAAGGCAGAGATGGAGGGCATGCAGCGGCAATTTGACCAAGGTATGTTACTCCCCACATAACGTATATGAGAGCATGTGCTCATTCTTGCTTCAGCTGTTCACGTACAAGACTCAGTGTGGAGAAAAGGCCATGGAGGTGCTGCTGTGTATGTCTGCGTCTATCTATAACAAGCGTAGGATCCCCTAATTAACCAGGCAGCATTCACTCTACCAAGAGAATTGGCCTTGGCTTCCTCATAGACAGCAGAGCTGCCTCCTTAATCTTCTACCTGCTACCTGTGTGCGTGTGCATGTTGACACGAGTGCCTGTACACGTTTTTTTCACACTGTGTGTCACCAAGCATGTGTCTATCTGGTGTGGGCAGTTAATTACCTCCAGATTGGTTTGGTTAATGAAGCGTGTTGCTGCAGAGATGGATTGCAGGGCAAGATGGCCTTTATGTGTGCATGTGTGTGTATGTGTGTGTGTGTGCTTGTCCATGCCTGGTTGAGGTTAAATCTAACTCAGGTAATCAGAGTTGAAGCCTGGCATTGAATCATTTTGAGCCTCGGGGACAATGGGACAAGACAATTACAGGTGAAACCACAGCGTAGGTGTCTCATGGCCACACAGAAGAAGGCACTTCATCAGCTCCCTGAAGATTCAGATAACTCATTACAGGAGGCAGCATCAGAAGCACAACACTTAAAAAACTCTCCAAAATGCAAGCTCCTTTAAGACTGTTCAAGAACTTCCAAACCTATCTACTTTTTCTTTTCATTCTCTGTCCTACTCAAGCAACCTTTTGTAGAGTAAAAAGTTATCAGAAAATGGCTTTTTTAATTAAGACTCCTGCTCACACAGTCTGTAGAGTTCCACTGTAGAGTCTGGCTCTCTGGGCTTTTTTAAATCTACTTTCAAATTGTCTATGGTTCTGCTTTTATTAAAAGTCCCTTTATGAACTAAAACAACCCTGTAGTCATCCCTAAAGGTTATAATTCTATTTTTCCCATTGATTTCATGATTCATATAGAAGTCCTAGACAGACATGATGGTGTTTGCAAAGGATTTATACTCAGTAAATTAGAAATGGGAGCGTATGGGTTAAACCATATACTTGATGAAACATGGAGGTAGTCTCTGTGATGTCATCCACTGGTTTCCAGATAGAATTTTTGAATATGGTGGACACCATGTTCACTTGATCAAACTTTCATTAAGGGAAACACAGGTGATGGAGCTTATGCTGGCTTTCAACCTCGTAGCAAACAGACCATCTACTTGTCAACTCAGCTGTGTGCCTAATATAGAAAATTTCTGCATAACCATTAGCCTGGATAACATCAGAACGGATGTTTTATTTTTAGTCACCCCGTGTACATTGTTAACAAAATAAATGAACTACCTACCAATGACTGTTTTGTGTTGAGGTTGTCAACATGTTTAATTTTTGCTGAATAGATGAGCTCTTTAACATGGGGCCTCATGGGGAATTCCTTAGCTTTTGAAGCAAGCCTCAAGTGGACACTCAAGGAACTGCAGTTTTTGCACCTCCACTTTGGCTTCATTTTCCAACACTAGCAGGCTGTTTGTTTAACTGCAGGTGTGACTTACAAAGAAGTATCTTTATGCATCTTAAATTGGCACATTTTCTGGAAAATCAAAAACCAAACAGTAATGTTTGAGTGTTGTCTGGAAAATGTAGTATTACTAATTAAAGTACTATGATCACATCAATGCAAAAGTCATTTAACAGTCCATTAAGTCCATAAAAACTGTTGTTTATCGATTTGTCAAGCCACAGTCATGCTGAAAATCTACACTCATAGTATTATAGTTATTATGAATAATTCAAGTGTGGAGATTAGTCAGCTTTTTGAGAACTTTACACACAAGTGCCTAAGATATAAAATAAGTCAATGGCTAGACAGTTAGTTGACTTTTGGGAACACTTTGGCTCCAGCTTTTGTTAGCTATTATTTGTGTGTGCGCATTTTCTCGTTAACTACCTGCATGTAAAATTGTGACGTGTACATGTAAATATCTTCTTTGACTTTCCCTTTTTCTCCCCCAGACCACAACCTGGACCTGGTGGAGAAGGACTTCACCATCAACACAGTAGCAGGAGCCATGAAGGCCTTCTTCTCTGAGCTGCCCGATCCTCTGGTGCCCTACAGCATGCAGGGCGAGCTGGTGGAGGCCTTCAGTAAGTCCTGGGGTGGTGTGATGTGAGGGGGAAGCGGGGACAGTTCTTCTAAAAAAAAAAAAACCTGAGGTGTATTGGATTCTGCTTTAAATCCTCTCCCCTTTCATTGTGACTTTTCTTTAACCTAACAAGCACGACTCTTGCAATCCAAATCCATCCATGGGGAGAATTGGATTTGCCTTGCCGGATGGAGGAAAAAGGGATGGAGGAGCGAATGTTCAAGGAAAGGAGGATGTGTGGATGATTGCATATGATGGAGGGATGCAGGAGCTCTATGGATGAAGTCATAAGGAAACAGTCATGTTAGATAAACGAGGCTCGGCGCGGCCTCTCTTTCTCTCTTTGTGTCCTGTAATCTGTTGGAATGGAGATTTAAGGCGTAGCTTCGTCTTGCATCGCGCCAGAGAGATTTACCCCCCCGGCCGTGAGGCTGCTGTCACTCACAAGCAATGTGTTTGCGTGTGTGCGTGTGTGTTTTTCGCGGCCCCGGCGAGACCCTTCAGCCGTGACAGAGACCTGATAAAGCTGCTGCAGTCACCGCCACAATAGAGCCAAAGAAGAAGAGTGAGGTGGAGTGGAGAGACAAGAAAATCTGGAAATTACGTTTGACTTTTAGAATATGAGTTATTTTACTGACAGCTTGAGCGAAAAGAGAGATATAAGAGGAGCAGCATGTGTTGATGGTAATGTGTGTTGTCATGGAGATGTTACTTTAAATAAGCAGCAGAAAGTTAAGTTTTGATTGCAGATGATGAATGTAGAGCAGGAGGAACTGGAGCTGTGTGAAGTCATTACGCCTAAAAATCTGTTTTTGATCCACGCTGACCTCATAGTGGGAATACAGAGTCAAATTCTCTGATTGTAAATCATGTTGGAGATGTGGAGGAGAACATCTGCTGGTCTCACTGCTGCTCTCTGCCTCGCTCACACACACGTACACACAGGATGGACTGTGTTAGCTGGTTACGTCAGCTGTTCTGACTCACTCCTCGCTGCCATCAGGCTTAACACACCCAGCGCATGTATGTGTGTGATTGTGTGTGAAATCTGTAGGACATTGTGATGGGTGTATGCATGGTATGTTTCTCCTCTGGGATGTGTGTGGTCTTTGTCTCTACATTTTTGATGTTTTGAACTGTATTTGTGAGTCCTTTCGAGTCACGTGCGTGTGTTTCATTCATCTCACAAGATTTCAGGATGAAATCACTTTGTCCTGCACAGATTCTTCCTCAAGCTGAATCCAATTGCTTTCAGTATGCTCTTCCTACTTTCCTCTCCACTGTACCCCTCCCTCATTTTTCTGTCCTTTCACACCCTTGACATCTTTTTCCCCTTATCTTTTCTTTCAGCCTCCCCCCCTTTCTAACCTCTCTCTCTCTCTCTCTCTCTCTTTTCTCCCTCTGCCACCATCCAGAGATCAACGATAGAGAGACGCGCTTCCAGACGATGAAGGACATTCTGCGTCGCTTCCCCAAGGAGAATTACGAGGTCTTCAAATATGTCATCAGCCACTTGAACAAGTGAGTGAGTGACGGGGTCAGAGACGGTCTCTGACAACCATGCTGACTACACTGCCGATCACACAGTCCAATGACCTCGCCGTGACATCACCGAAACTAGCACAGTGACAGAATAAAAGGTTTTACTCAGGTTGAGGCACGAGCTGTGTTAAAGCAGTGATGATTTAATCTCTATATATGTGGGGATGGCCACACAAAGGGGGTGAACAGAGCATGTGAGAATTGTGAGAATGTTAGCATTAGCATTGAGCTTACAGCAATACTGTGATGCTCAAGCTAAGCTCAAAATGTTTTGATCGACTGTTTCCTCTCTTACCTGTCTTTCTTGTGAAATAGATATGGAAGTATTTTTGTAGTTTTGTCCTTCAGGGCCACCGTCATTTTCTCTATAGTTTAGATTACAAACCCCAAAGGAATGTGCTAAATTTCCATGCAAGATAAACTACTAGCATCCTGCTACAGTCTAAATAGTTGGTGTAACATATGTCCCATATTTGACAAAGAAAATAGCCAATCATAATTAAGGATTTTGGAGTGACACCATGGATGGCCAACCACTTTTCTAAATGGTCTTGTGTCTTGACATGCCCCTGCTCAGAGGGCATCATCAGTTTTCCCGTCCTTAAAAGATTTCTGCTAAAAAGAATAATTCAAAATGGCTGATTAATTGTTTCTTCTTTGTGTTCTCCAGGGTGGGTCAGAACTACAAGCTGAACCTGATGACCAGTGAGAACCTCTCCATCTGTTTCTGGCCAACTCTGATGAGACCAGACTTCACCACCATGGACGCCCTGACCGCCACCCGCACCTACCAGACAATCATCGAAGGCTTCATCCACCAGTGCGCGTACTTCTTCTACAATCAACCCCTGGCTGACGGCCTCCCCGGCTCCCCGACCTCCACACTCTCTTCCACCTCCTCATCCTCGGCCTACTCCTGCATGGCCGGGGGGTACTCCTCCTCACCGACTCCGTCCCCCGCTCCCTACGTCCTCCCCGCCACCCCTCCTGTGATCCCACACTACGGCCCCCCCTATCCACCACCACCATCACCACCATCTCCACCACCACCACCTTCAACCTCAGTCCCCGCCCCACTCCCCACCTGCAACTCCCCAGTCCCCGCTACCAGCACTGCTGCCACCCTCTCTGCACCCCCATCACCCCCCTACGGAACAACACACGCTGTGAATCAGGGTTTAAGGGAATAAGGGATAAGAATAAAAAACGAAAAGGATGAGATTCAGAGAATTTAAAGGAACAAGAGATTTAGAATTTTGGGAGAGAATTGAAGTAGATACATTAAAGGAGTAAAGGAAGTAGAAAGAGAAGTAAGGAGGGAGATTGAGTGAGATGCAGTATGTACAGGGAGAAATCTACATGTCTGGGAGAAAAGAAGAAGAAGAAGACAGGGCATTTGAGCCTCTGTTACTTTTAGAAAAAACGGACACACACAAGGCAGAAAAAAGGGGAAAACACTGAACTTGCAGTACCTTCCTCCCTCTTCGCCACTTTATCCCTTCGTCTCACTACATCTAGACGTGCCCTCCTTGCCTTATAGAAAACCTTCACACAAACACACTATAGAAGAGTGAGACTATGCCAGGAACTATTAAAGGGACTCAGATGTAGTACAGGAGGACATGAACTTTGTTGGGAGTTCTTCACCACACACACACACCCAGACACCCAGTGGCCAGTGTGCCTCCAACAACCACCCTCCTCAATCCCTTTTGCCTCTGACTTTGCTGGGAATTAAGGCTGGGGGTGCATGTTTTCTTTGCAATCTAACCCACCTGCTGTACCTACCTGGAGAATGAGGCTGGGACGGATATTGAGCAGAGAGCGATTCCTGGAACACATGTTTGTTTATTTCGCCACTGCACATGAGGACTGAAGCAAGAGACACGTGTTGCCACTCACTCAACTGGATGTTCTGTCCTCCACATCTCACACATTCCTATCTATCAACCCCTCACACAGCCACACACACACAGACAAAATTTCAGTTTCAGTCATGGCAGAATGCCAAGCACAGAGGGAAAAAAAAACCTATCTGACTGGATCTGCTAGGAAGCAAATGGGAGCAAAGGATTATGGGGGCTCTTACATCTTGGGCATTCTGGGAAGTCTCCTGACCTCCTGTTTGCTCTGTCTCTCATGGTTTGAACTTTAACCTCCATCACAAAACAACTAAAAAGGGGATATTTAATTGGTATAGTTCTTAGTCCTTAATATGCTTTCATACTGTCCTGATAATTCCTGATTCTGCTCTTCATTTGACAAAATCTCTGGAACCTCGACCTTTCACTCAAGGAGCTGCCCTGTGTGTCAGTGTCTGTGCGACTGTCTTATCTGCCTGTGTGCGCATGTATCCATGCCTTTTGGTTGTACCGGAATTTCCTGCAGTAGGCAGATGCTGGGAATAATTCCAGTGTTGGACCTTCACCTGTCATGTTGCTTCTTTTTACGCTGTGCTGTTTTTTTTTTTAAGAGTGTGTCAGCGCTGCAGTTTTCACAGTAAGGACCTTGTTAAAAAAAAAAAGCACTTTCCTGAGCACTTTGAAGGCACATTTCAAATTGAAGCTGCCATGACATGACATGACAGCCACCGTTCACTTTATTGTCAGGCCACCCCGAATCTCTCTTTCTCTGGGAGCACACCACTGACATCTAGAGGAAGAATTGGGTACTGCAGCTCATAATGTCACCTCACTACTACTGCATGGGCGTAGCACCATTTTCCTACTGTGGTTTTTGTAGCGTCAGATTCTCTTACAGGGTGCAATTGTTTCGATTTTTCACCATTGTATGTCAGGTTACATTTACTCTAGAGCTCATGAAGTGTAACTGTGTATATAGAAGAATAGAAGTGAGGCGGAGCAATTTAAAATCTGATATACATCAATTGAGATTATATAGATTCAGGCTCTGTAGTCACTAAGCACGTGGCTACATTGCAATTACTTAGACATGCAGTGAATACAATTGCCTCCCTGTCTTTTGTAGGTAGTTTCCACTTAACCAATGCACTCGTCTCTTTGTTGAGGAGTGCATTCCACCTCCTGGGTGCTATGTGTTAGTGGCAGGAAATAAAGATTTAGGAGATTGGGAAACAGTGTAGCATTACAAGCAAAGAGTAAAAGCTGGAAGCGAGGCGCACACTTTAACAGGATGGAGGCTTTTTATTGTCGGACATAATTGGAAACCACTGCTCCAGGCCTCAGTACACTGTCCTCTTAGGACACAGCAAACACCTTTAAAAAGGGGACTCAAACCGGCCCTCGATGGACTCGAAATCTAATTTACAAGAGTGTAACCACTACTCTCCCCGGCTGTCACTTTTATGCCACAACATAACCCAGTTACTCCCTGTTCAACAGAGACAGTTCGGTTCTTGGAGAGACAGCAGACAGAACAGATAGTCCATTCATTCGTCTGCATGACTTGAATGGAGCATCACAGAATTCCTCAACCCCAGCTTGCTGTTACCGTAGAAACCAGCGAGATGGGGCTCGAGGAGAGTTGCTTAGCCCTGATCAGGAAGCTTGTGTGTGTGTGCACGCATTCATGTCTCTTCGTTTGTGTGAGCTCGAGAAAGGTGTGTGCATGTGAACCTGTGCGTGTTAATATTAAGCAGATGCTCACCAAGGTCACTTAATTCTGTTTGACACTGAATTGCATCTCTGCATGTCTCCCCAGACTATCATCTCTGCCCAAAGGAGAAGAAAAAACCTTTAACCAATCACTGAACTCTTAAGGGAGCTTTTATCAGTCTACACTACCTATTTACCTTGTATGTGTGTGTGTGTGTAATCAAGGATACCGGAATTAAGAGCGTGTGTGTTTGGGTGGGTGGGTTTGAGCTAACATGTTAGCAAGCTGTGCTTGGCAGACAGCCAGACACCAGCGTGATCCAAACAAACGTGAAGGAGAGGAATGCAGTTCTCCTTGCGGCCATTACCCCGCTGTGTAACCCTGTTAGCCCGTCCAGATTACACACACTGATCCTCACAGAAAGTGTGAGAGAGATTGGGTAGAAAAGGGGAGAGATTGGGGAGGGAGGACAGACAGCAAATGGGTGAATGGGATCATTATTTAGGAGACAGAGGGAGGAAGGAGGGGTGACCACTGGTACTTGTGTGTGAACGCCGGCCAGTGGCGTTCCCTGTGTATATCAATGTGTTAATACTGAACTGACTGTGAGGCAGCCAAAGACTGTGGAAAAAAGGGTTGAGGGAGAGATGGGAAGCAAAGTGACAGTTTAGAAGAACAATTGAATAAAAAAATGTGACTTTGGTTCAGTGATAATATGTGGCTGCATTGCTTTTCTTTATTTTCCTTTTTTTTTTGCAACAATGGTGACCGATGTCTGTTAAGTTAAAATGAAAAACAAGCAAAACTATATTCAAATGGTTGTTTATTGGTATGTTAGGGGGTCTAACACTTTGCCCTTTAGTCAGTGGTGATAAAAAAAAAGTTTCTTTTTATGTTTTATTTTAATAATTAAAAAATACAAAGCATTTTTTAACAATTTCTTTGTGAACGATTGAGAGACCAGCCCAGTATAATGCATGATTTCTTCCCGACCAAGGAAGAGGGCTCCACCACTCTCACTATTTAAAGAGATGATAAAAAAAAAAATATTAAGAAATTATGGGGGGAAAAGAAAATAATAAAGAAAAAAAATAAATGAAGTACTGTAAAGTGAAAAGATAACATCAAACATAAAAAAACTGTCATTATTTGCTGAGTATGGTAATTTGTCTCAATGGGAACGGTGTATACAGCAAGGCCTTATGTGATCTGTATCATAGTTAATAAATCAAATCTTGTAAAACTTCTGCCTCTTGTTTCTTTCTTACACACAAGTAATCATTCAGATAGAATAGATAAAGGTTGAAGGATGAAAATACATTACCATTAATACCTGTGACGCATATAAAAACTTACATTGACCAACACAAAGCTAAAGAAAAGTGAGTGGGTGGAAATGAATTGAGGTAAATGGGGTGGGGAAGTAAATGTGAACCATAGACTGTATAAATAAGATGCTCACCTATGTCCCTTCATTAGAAGCTTACAATAGCCTCCAAGTTAACAGGTAATGATACTAACGAAGTGTGAACGGAGGGTTCAGCGACATCTGGTGCCGAAGGTGCACAGTATCCTGCCACAAATTATTTGTAGGAGAACCTACTGTGGCCATGTAGCTCGCAAAAAACACACAAAAGGCCTGCTGTACCATGTGCTGTATGGTTATTGTCTGGTTTGTCCATTCGCGGCCACCGTGGACAACATGGCGGCTTTAAGAAGAGGATTACCTGGGAGGTCATTGGATGTTATGAACTAATTTAGGGTAATGAAAATGCAACTATTCTTATTTTCAAATGGTTGTCAACAAATGAAAACGTACAATTACTAAATGCTGTACATATGTGAAAAAGTTAAACAGTAAAGAATTTGATTAAGGAATATGCTGAAAACTACAAACAAACAATTAAATGAGGGCAGATATGTAGTACATGTTTATCCAGGGAATGCTTGCTAACTCTAGACCGTAAATAAAAATGGACAGCGTTGCTCCGCCTCTTCCCGTTGTATGGTTCTGAAGCCAAAAAATCCCGCTCCTGGGCGCAGCCATTGTGCAGCCAGAGCCTGCGAAGCCACTGTAACGAGCTCCGCCCACAGTGTAGGGCCACAAGACGCTGTGTGTCCTTTGAAGTTTCCCTCGATGGCGGCTGTGAATCGATGGAAACCCGGAAGTAAAACCCCGTTTTTTAAACTCTAATAACTAACGAAAAAGAAACTTTTCAGAAAAAAGAGGCCTTGGACACAAAACAGCCAAAAACTAACTACATATCACCACAGCATACGGATGTGAGAAACATTCGTACGATGTTTATTTATTTTTTAAAGTTTGACTGCTCCCCAATTCAAATGAATGGGGGAGACAGACTTTATGACCTATACTGCAGCCAGCCACTAGGGGGCAGACGCTCTGCTGAAAGCTTCACCTCCAGCCGAGCCAGATGCACCCTTGGTTTATGCATGTCTATTATTTTATACAATCTATGGTTTATCCAGGGAATGCTTGCTAACACATTAGAAGCTAACATGTTGCACCTTCAGGTAGAAATGAAGCATATTTAAAAAAAACTACAAAGTTACGACTACATTGATGCAATCTTCCTTTTGCACACAGTTGACAGGACTAAACTTTATAGAACTTGCTTTTAATGGCTTATATGCCCTAGCCATAGTGGTGCAGCTGCTGTAAAGGCACCTTTTAGGTGGTAACCCTGGTCTTTTTGGCTTCTGGTACATACTGTAAAAGTCATGTGTCAGAGAGTTGATCCATCTTCTATTGTCTGTAGTGTGACTCATATCCATCACTGGAATATGACTTTCACTGCAGTACAATTGGGGTAATACTTTTGGAAGTAACATATCTTTATTATATTTTCTAAATTAACAAGAATGCTCGTGTACAGCGATGTCTAAACTCTAAGAAGTGATATTCTCAGCTCTACCACAGTTTGTTCTTCTGTTTCACTCTGTACACTGTTGCAGGCATGCTGAAGCCACAAGGGGGCAAAGGAGGTCACAGGAGCCCACGGGACCCTCCTGGCCGTTGTGCGAGTGCCCCCAGAGGAGCCCAGCCTGTGCCATTTCAGGGTGATGCAAGGATTCTGGTCCCTGTGAGGGTGATGTGAAGGCCTCGCTGCCATTTCATGGTGCCCTCATCTGACCTTTTCATTGAGTCAAACCAAAGGAAATCCATGTCCATGACCTTTGTGGTGCATCTCTCCATTCTGGCACAGGAAGAGAAAAAAAAAAGAGAGAGCGTCTGATTGGGAATGAAAAGGGCAGGCCTGTGTGCACACAGGACACACGACCCCTGAACTCTAACCTTTAAGAAGTGTCATGAGGGAGAGAGTGGTGTGGGGTTTGGAAGTCAAATATGGGGATCGTCAACATTGCTTGACTGGCCAATTTGAGGACGAAACAGCTCAAGGTTGTTGAAGAATACAAGAATTAGTAAAGGGAATTTGCACAATTTGCAAAATGAAACACGTTAATATATCCGTCTGAGCTCCATTGTGCTCATTGAACCGTTCAACTAAATCCCAATTATCTCATTTCCCCCTTTTTCTTCCATTAAATGCCTCTCAAAAGGCCATTTTCCTGCTGTACTTGTGCGTACGCAAACGCACCACTAGGCGGCTGACTTGTCCCATGTTACCCATCGACCATTGCTCTGCTGTATCCGGGTAAGAGGAGGCAAACGCAGAGCAAGGACCTTAATTGATTGGGTCAAGGTTTGGATGTCAACAGTGAGACGACGTTTTAATCCCGCGCTCACAGAGAGATGAGCGCGTGAGACGAGCATCTGAAGGCTTTTCTCATTGATGTCGAGCTTCCTTTCCCTCTTCCTCTTCCTCCTCCCCCCCCCCCTCTCACAGTTTGAAGTTAGAGGAGGAAAAAGGTTTGACTAAACTCCAGAGAGTGTGCGGGGAGGGGAGGTGAGGAAGGGGGGAAGGAAGTAAGCCGCGGAATAAAGACAAAGAAGTTAATTTGAAGTCATTGTTGCTCTGTATTAGAGGCGTGAGGTGCTTCTTTAGCGCGAGGCATGACTAAAAAAAAAAGTTCAGAGGTAGACAGAGGAGGAGGAGGAGGAGGAAGGGGACATATATAGAGAAAAAGAGACTGCTCTTATGATGAGTCGAGGCACGTATCTCCGCTCAACCGTGTCTTTCTGGGCTCGGAGCTCGCAGCTGCGGCGGCGGGTATTGAATTCAGATGCAGCCTGTCTCTCCGCTCCGGCCGCTACAGGTGGAAATGCTCTTATCAATACGGACTGTCCGAGCCTGACTGCGGGCCGATCCGTCTCATTGATGATTTTTAGGTGCCCCTGCCCTACCTCTCCTCCCCGAGGAGGCCATTGATTAATGTCTGGGTCACACTGGTATTTCCATATTGATACCTCGATTGATGACGGCGCTCCAGGAACAAGCTTATTGACCAGCTGGAAAGTGATACGTTTCAAACTGTTTGGAGGATGTATTTTTGCATAATGGGTTTAAGGGTTGTTAGATACACATGGAGGAGGCTCTGGAGATGTAGGTGAAACATTTGGCAAAGCCCTGTGGAGAAAATGCATCTCAGTTCCTCAATATCAACAGCCTGTTACACCCCAAACCACTGCTAGAATATGTATCATTACTATTCTTAATGTGTGGTGTACGGAAGAGGATTAGGGCCACTGGGAAAAAAAATGAAGGTCATTTTTTTTTCTAATTATTATTCTGAAATTAAAGTCAGAATTCTGACTTTTATCTCAGAATTCTGACTTTTATCTCAGAATTCTAACTTTCAGATTTCAATTTTCAATTTCAGTCAGACTTTCAGTGGCACTTGTCCTCTTCCGTAGTGGTGTGACTTAATCACAGTGATAATATTTTACTTAATGACCTTTTTGTCATTATTATTGTAGAACATGTATTGATCATCAGGGAGGAAAGAAACTATTACAGTAGCACAAGGACAGAAAGGTGAGGTAAATGTAACCAGATAAAGATGAGCAGATATAAAAGATACAAATAAGAAATCATAGTTAGACAGGAAAACATTGTCATGACTGTAAAATATTCTATGTGCAATGTCTCTTCCTGTTCAACTTAAACATCTTATGCTAAAAATCTCCTTGATTTGAAGGACCATACCGTGGAGATGGGATCCCTCAGGGTGTAGCAGCATAAATATGAGAGGCCTGATGATGATGAGCAAGGTAGTTAAAAATACACAACATGCAAAATGACTTGTTTTTACTAATTATACTAATTATGCAGTTCAGAAATTACTCAACTTCAAGAGTCCAGAAAGTATTAAAAGAAACTGAGCTCAGAGGAAAGCTCTACTCCTTTTCATATTACTGACATTTGCAACTTGTGACAAGGGGTGCTTAGGGAGAGGTCAAAGGAATTTAAGGGGATTCAATTTTAGGATTACAACATGAAGTTTAAAATAAACTTTTTTTGAGAAGTTACTTTTGAAATTTCTCAGCAAAAACAACCTCACATGGTTCTGCAGAATCAGGTAGCAAGCACAAGATAACTTGGATTTAAAGCAACTAAATCATCACTGAACACTTTGCTGAGGTCATTACCAGTGACCAGTGCATGCCAGTTAGACGTGTTTGTAAACGGGGTAATATGTACTGCTACAAATGAGTTTTCAAATCAAAATGAGAGAGCTTATAGAGCTTCAACAGTGCTGAATGATCCGTGCAAAACTGCAAAGTGAAAAAAAAGAGCTCAGAATCTGAAAAGCGAGTGTAACATATGGTACAGTGGGAAGCCAATAGCAAGGATAGCAGGTTCTGCTAATTGGCATGCAACCTAAAGCGATCTTTGTTGGTGTGTTTGCAATGTAGATTTAGTTTCTTGGACATTTTTCGTGAGGTGTGCACGTTTTGTTCAGCTCCTTACTGCCGCGCCAATATATTTCTGTGATATTCCCGCGCCGTCTTTGTTAAAAGTGTCTATTTTTTCTACACGGGGTCAAGTGCACACACTGCATAATGCAGAACAACTCCACCGAGAGGCCCGACTTGTGAACCCAATTTTGCAGACACCCTAATTTAAAGGACAGGGAGACAACAACATGATTCTGTGGGACTTGTTCTGCTTGTTGTGGAGATTAGTTCAGAGGCAGAGGGCATTGTGTGGAGAGGATAGTCAGCAAGGAAAAAAATAAAGCATTGAGCAGAACTGATACCACTTTACGCTTTTGGGGTCAGTGGTCGAAATGGGTGCTCGGCCTTCAGGTCCCTGTGACACGGATCAGGAGCTCCGACGTATATCTGCTGATTACATCTCCTGGAGTGGAAAACATGCAAATAATAAATGTATGAGCAACGTGCTTGTTTTTTTGCTTGATTAATTATGCCGTTTAATTCCAGATCCACCACGCCGCTCCACCGTATAATTTCCCAGTGGTCTTGGCTGTTTCTTCTCTCACATGCGCTCTCTTCTTCTTTTTTTTTTCCTCATTGCAAAATGAATCATGGATCCAACCGTCTGTACCCGGGGGAGAGCGGCGAGCTGGCGAATGGGCTGACCAATCATGAGCATCAGAGGCAGACATACAGACGGAGGGGGCCTTTTGTTGTGCGCCGCACTCATCAAGTTAGAAGACAACTACCGATTTGGCCTGAAGGAAATTAAAAGATGGACTGTAAGGAGACAAAATAACTAACTTCATCTGTATTTATCTGTTTTGTCCTTGTTACAATAAATCTTCTCTTTGCTCTGCAGCTTTTCCAATCAGACCGGTCAGTGTGTGTTTATCTGAGTGGGTGGCAGACTTTCAGCGCCATTCATAATGTCAAGTGGGACCATGACTGCTCTTCTATTCCCAGCCTGGCCAGCCCTCGTTCAGCCTCCTGACAGTTCCAGGTTAGCTCTTTCTCCTCTCTTCCCCGGCCCCCCTTCTTCTCTCCCCTCCAGCCTTCCTCTGCAGCTCTCCCAGGGGCCCCACTGAGAATACTGCTCAGATCCAGGCCTCTGAGCCCCAAAGCCGGCCCTAATCCTCTGCATCGATCGCCCTGAGAATTTCCTCCCCAGCACAGCAGGCCCGGCTCCCCGGCGCTCACACTCCTCGACCCTGAACAGGCAGCAACTTCTCAGCGAGAGAAGCGGAGAAAATAGGGTCAGGCACATTACCTGTGTCTTCTCAACAGATGGATCTAGTAGGTGTGATGTGTGTTATTAGGTGGTTATAGCAGACTGCACGTCGCTCCTGGGAGCACTGGTGGTGTTGCCGTTCGAAATTCAGTTGGACTTGGATGATATCAGCTCACTGCCCATCCTCTGTACGTTTCAAACTGGACTGTCTACACAGTCGTCACACAAGTCACATTCAGAAAACTGGTCTGGATCATTTTTCCAATTTATTAAACTACTTGTCAGGGGTCATTGTACCCTTCTGGTTGCTAGAGATTGGAAAGGCGGCAGAGTAGACTGATTTTCAGTAGATTAGTGTTGTGATTCAGAGTTTGTGAAGACTTGATTGCAAGTTAGCATAGAACTACAAACAGTTTGCCTACAGTAATGGGTTTAATGGTTAAAAAAGCTCAGTGGTTGTAGACATGTAAAGGTAAAAGATTCTACGTAGCTCAAAGTAATGGCTTTGTTATCGGCCTAAGCCATGGATAATGTTTCAAATGGTTAAAACTGAAGGAGAAAGTGTTTTTTTTTTTAGCAAAAGTAAAGGCAAAAACTGCTAAAAGTTATGTTAGATTTTTTTTAGCAGCAAAATGTAAGTTTCATGAAAAAAAAATTGAAATAGTAAGCTACAAAGGAGAACACAAATGCTTAAACAATTAATTGAAATTAGCTGATAAATGGTTTTGCTTAAACCAACGTCAAACTTCTTGAAATAGTTACCCTAATGGTCAAATCAGTAATCTAAGCTAAGTGAGAAAAATTAAAAATTGTAAGCCATAAAACAAGGATAAAAAATAATTTTGTCAGGTAAAACTTGTAGCAAAAAGTAATGGTGAAATTCTCAACATGCTTAGCTTAAGCATGATAATGCTTAAAATACTTAGCTTAGGTTCACTAACTACATTTTTTTTTAGAATTGTAATCTAAAAGTAAAAGATACAGGTTTTAATGTTTAACTCTAATTAAAGTTAATCTATAAATTATATAAGTAATAAAAAGTTAGCTGAAGTAGTTAGCTTGCAGGTTTGGGTAAACTGTTAGAACAGTGAGCAAATGGTTCCTAACTTATTTAACTGTTAGGATAAATGGTTAAAATTGGTAGCTAAGAGTAAATTGTGAAGTGATTGTGAAGCCCCAAATTATTGACAAACACCAGAAATTGTTCGTAATGGAAGTAATGGAAATATGGTTGAAATGGCTAGCATAGTTAAAGAAGCATCCAGCCTTTATCTCAAGATGCTAATAGCACACGAACTTGACCACAGTGGCCTCATTGCATTGAAGGTAGTTATAATACAAGCACTAATGTTAAAGCTGCTGTGAGGAACTTCTGGTGTGTATCGATTCTGGCGCCCCCTTGTGGACAAAGTGATACCTCATATCTCCTCTCCAGCAAATGCAAAATTAGTGTCTTCAGACAATAACCTCATCCTGTTGTCTTTTAATATTTATATTCATCACACAATGTGATTATTTGCCATGAAAACAGCCAAAAAAGGGTGTCTCTAGAGCGAGATGTTAATCATCTGTTCTGACACCTACCCCCTCAGAACAGTTTCAGGCATTAGAAATGACAACAGAGGAGGTATCGGTGTTGTTGTGGATGGTCTTGTTTGCTTTTGAGGGTCATAATGATGCACCAGTATCAGTTTCTCAGCCAGTTAAAAACTCCTCATAGTGCCTTTAAAAGGCATACAGTTGGAAATCGGGTCTTACTGGTGTTTTCAGTGAAAGGGGAAAGCCAGGCTCATGTTGATACGACTGTAGAGTTACATCAGACACAAACACACGTGGACCGTTGCTGTGCTGTGAGGAACCCTGGATTGGTTTCTTAAGTTCACAGTTGAAAACAGCTACTTTCTAAGAAACCTAAAACGCAGATCTCCTGGCATAAGGATGGTCTGTATCTTCATCCTTCATGCTGATACAGATGGAGTAATAGAAGGTGGTGTAGCTGTACAACTCTGCTCCAACATGAGAAAGCATCATTACTGAAGTCCTCCTGGGAAAGCTCCCAACCAACAGTCTATCCCGTGTAACATACTCGTTCATAATTTATTTACGCAGCGAGCTTCCCCTGGACTCTGCTGTGTGTTTTACTGCAAGTGTGGAGGTATTTGAGAGATATCTTCCTATATCTCTTTCTTCGAGTGAACACCGCTAGCAAGGCTGTGTATCCAGTAAAATAATAGATGATTAAACCTCAGACTTTATAAAAACATTTGCTGTGTGGTTGGCATGCTAAGTTCATCCCAGTGATGAATGTGAGGGGAGAAATCTGGAACATTTGGCCCCGTCAAACTGCTGCTCTGTGGACCAGTTAGAGCATCTCTGTCTATACTGGCATTAAGCGCCAGTACAGATGGTAATGTATCAATACTCCGGTTTAAACAGGGCTCAGAGCCATGTTCCTAAATCAACCCCAGAGATATTTTTGGCAAAATCTGTTTCTAGCCCATCTTGGGTACATTAACAAATTTGAAAAACTTGTTGTTCGGTGCATCATCACAGTTTTCTGCAGATGCATCTTTTATATGCATATGGATTTTTATAGCAGGGAATGAACTATAATATTTATTTACCTTTCAATCTCTCTGCCCATCTCCTTCAGCCGCCGTATACTTTTCATTCATTAGCTTTTTTCTACCTGAGCTGACCGCACACCTTTAGCCTTTTCACACATACACCCCCCCCCTTTCTGCTTCTTTTCCCTCATCTCGCTCTCAGCCTTCCATACTTCACTGCGTCGGTCTTCCCTCTCATATCTCTCTTTCCTGCCCTTTCCTTGCGCCTGCCTCCTTCCTTCCCTCACTCACTCTCCCTCTTCCTTTTTTTTACCCTTGCTCTGCCTGCTCCCCTCTTGTCCACTCCCTCCCTCACTCCCTCCCTCCTTCTCTCCTCTCACCCTCTTTCTCTTTATTAATTTATTGGGTTGTTATTCTCCTTGCCTGGCTCTGCTAATGAAGGCAGGATGCAGATGAGGGCGAAGGTCGTCTCCGCAGCGATCGACCCCACCGCCCTGCAGCATGGCACCCTGACTGGCACAGGTCAGTGGCAGCTGTCAATCAAAACAGAAGCATGTGCACGTGCACACACACACTCAAATAAATTCATACATATAGATATGAGCTGGTTTATTTGACAATGAACACTTTAATAGCCACTGGAATTATACTTTGGAGCATTATTCCATAGTCTCCTCTAACTGAAGCCTATGACCATTTCACTTAATGAGCTCTTATAATAAAGAAGGCATAAGTAACATGCACCCTCACCATAGTTTAGGTGGTTTGAGATGTAAAGCATCCTTATCTGAGACATTTTTAGAAACTTGATGTTCAAATTTAACAATTTTTACTTTAAAACAACAACAATAAAAAAGATTTGTTAAAGAGTTAAAAAATACTATCTGAAGTTTGACTTGCAGGACCACACTCCAATACTGACGGTTTATTATGTCATCCTAAAGAAGTTAACCACTTTGATATAAGTAGGATGGACAGTGAGGGCTTGTATTGTAAAACAGGTTTGATGGACAATAAATCTGCATCACTTCAAACAATTCAACAACACCATAAACTACAACCTCCAAAATGATCATAAAGATGAATCATCTCATGGACATGAAAGCCTTCATAAAAGCAGGATTTAATGAAGAGGTGTTGAGACTTCATGGGTTTTAACAGATCAAAGTTTTAATAATCGCGTCTCTGTCAGCTGGTCTGGTGATCATTGATACATGCTGAGGTGGCTTAACAACCATTGAATGGACTAGTATGACATTTTGTAACAGCATTCCTAATGCCAAGACGATTAATACGAAGACTTTGGTGATTGCTTGGCTTTTTTCAAGCTCATAAGAAGGATAGTACAGTGAGCGGGTTGTTATGCAAAATAGAATCCTGAAAGAGCGAGAAAAGACAAATTTATCTTAAGCCTGATTTATACTTCTACGTCAAATCGACAGCATAGTCTACGCCGTAGGTCTGTGTAGCTCTCGTACCTTCGCAGATGCCTACACACGTAGCTGATGTGCACCTCCTCCAAAATGTAACTACCAGGGGTGCATCTCACTCGGCTGGAGGTGAAACTTTCAGCAGAGTGTCTGCCCCCTGGTGGCTGGCTGCAGTATAGGTCAAAAAATCAGTCTCCCACATTCATTTGAATGGGGGAGCAGTCAAACTTTAAAAAATAAATACACAGCATACGAATGTTTCTCACATCTGTATGCTGTGGTGATATGTAGTTATTATTTGACTGTTTTGTGTTCAAGGCCTCATTTTTCTGAAAAGTTTCTTTTTCGTTAGTTATTAGAGTTTAAAAAACGGGGTTTTACTTCCGGGTTTTCTTTGATTCACAGCCGCCATCGAGGGAAACTTCAAAGGACACACAGCATCTTGTGACGCTACGCTGTAGGGCGAAGCTCCTTACAGTGGCGTCGCAGGCTCTGGCTGCACAATGGCTGCGCCCAGGAGCGGGATTTTTTGGCTTCAGAACCGTACAACAGGAAGAGGCGGAGCAACGCTGTCCATTTTTATTTACAGTCTATGGTAACTACATGACGAATCAACGCAAATCGCTAGCCCGGTAATTGGTCCACCCGACGGCATTGTATTTCCCACACTCACGGCACTTCCAGGATCCATGCACATCGGCCGTGTATTTCATACCCTCTGACGCGTCCTTTCTATTTTTCCCTGTAATAATTGCTGTATGATAAACAGCAACATGTATCGGCTGTAAACACTGTGAAAAAGTAAACAGAAAATGTAGCAGGGCCAGAAACAGACGACCAGACTATCAGAGATACCACAATGGCCTCAAGTGTTTTGGCGGAGTGTTGCTGCGCGTCAGGGACACATCAACGCAGAAGTATGTGTTGCTCACGTCCACATCCACGTCAGCCCCTGCTGCATAAGAAGAACGCAGACGTATAAACCAGCCTTTACATATATATATAGCTTATATATATTATTTTTTTTAAGTAATATTTTTGGGCATTTTCGCCCTTAATGGATAGGACAGCTGAAGAGAGACAGGAAATGTGGGAAGTAGAGAGTAGGGGAAGACATGCAGTAAATGGTTGAGGCTAGAATCAAACTTGCGACCTCTGCGACGAGCACTAAACCCTCTTTATATGGGGTGCACGCTTAGACCGCTAGGCCAACAGCGCCCCTTTCCTTACATGTTTAACTAGTATTTATTTTACATTGTCAAGGAACTCTAGTGCCGACCACTGTCTGCAGGGACTTTCTGCTATATCTAGATCAGACAGTGCTACAAGAATAGGAGGCAAATGAGTTAGAGCAATTGTTGTGTTGTAACCACTTCCCAATATATTGTTTTCTGCATTATATGTTCAGCTTGAAAGGTTTCATTTTGCCATACATTATTAAACCATCTGAACAGATTGATTGGCCGATAATATATCGGTGAAGCGATTTTAGTGGTTGAGCTCTTGTTCTGAGTAAAGTGACTTCTACTAAAAGAATGCCATGAAATTAAACATTCCTCTGACTACCCGAATAAGTGAACACTGGCATACTTAAAGGCTAAATGTAAGAAAGTACACCTGGCATACATTATATTAGCTGAATTAAACCGCAAGCTAGCTCTAACATTTAGCTCACAGCGTCCCTCTGCCGTTGCGCATCCCTACCTTTTCTTACTTTTTCATCATATGAAACCTTAAAGAGACTCTTAACCCCAAAAATGGAAACCTCTGTCATATAGAACATCGAATGTATCCAAGAGGTGTCACTCTAACACATATACGTACTAAAATACTGGAAGACAGCCTTTCATTTAACCCATTAGCAAACACATTAGCATATCCACAGGTTATAGCAAAGTGTCTAACCCCTGACATGCTGTTCGTTGGCCTTGACTTGCTGAACACCTCTAAATTGCTTCTTCCTGCGTCCTGTTTCTCAGCACTTGTAATATTTACAACCTCTGCTCTTCATCACAGCATGTCAAGAAGAGATTGTGTGTGTGTGTGTGTGTGTGTGTGCGTGTGTGTGTGTGTTTGTGTGAGAGTGTGTGTGTGTTTTGTAGATGCACTCTGCGTCCGGACATTATGTATGCATGTTGATTTTGCTTATGGTTATTGTTGTGGGTTTATTTGTGTGCTCATCCATGTTCTTGAGTGTGCTCACCTGCATCTTGGCGTTTCTGAGTGTGCATGAGCAGACAGAAGCCTCACACACACACACACACACACACTCACGCGCATACACACACACACACACACACACACACACACACACACACACACACACACACACACATATCTCTATTAGCAGTATAGTAGTGTTAACAGTGTTATGCCATGCGTGAACCTCCCCACCTTTCCCTCATATCTATGCAAAGCTGGGGTCCTGTCAATCAGTCACCTTGGTGACACAGAGCCCCACCTCCCCAATTAGAGCTGACAGGGCAGGATTAGGAGGGGGGCGGGCCCCCGCCGACCTGCCTACGTGTCAATCACGCGCCGGGCATCCACACGCCTGTTTACTGTCAGATCCCATCTCCGTCTGTCAGACTGCACGGCAACCGTCGCCCAGGGAGGAGAGGAGGAGGGTTGGGGAAGGCGGAGAGGGGGGAGGAGGAGATCTGATCGGAATTAACTATGCTTCTCCCCATAGACCGGCCGTGCTTTTAATTCATGAAAGGGATGAGAGGAAAGTGGGAAGAGAGAGGGAGTGATAGAGGGAGGAGAGCATTTAAAACCCAGAGCAGGGCCTTCTTTAGAAGTTTTCAGAGTGATGTTTCTTCTCTCCCTGACAATCACTTTTCTTCTCTGGCTGACTCTCCCCCCTAGCTTTCTCTCTCACTTTCAGAGGTGTGCTTTATGCCGACTTACAGCTGCTGCGATCTATCAACGGCCCTCCTCTCTCAAGTTATTTGACCCTGGCTTTTTAAAGTCGCACAGATATCTATTAGTGTTTTTTAGTTAGAGAGTTAAGGTCAATTTATTTAGCTCTGCACATGCTCATGCAAATGTGTGTCTCTGTTTGGGTTCGTGTCTGGGGAGGGTCCTGCCTACACACCTACAGTATGTGAATACATAATGCTGTTATGCTCCTCAGTCTGCTGCTGTGGCTTTAAAGCAGTGTCATGGGTGCAGAGTTTACACAATGCTAATGTGGGTGTGTTTGCGCGTGTATTTGAGGCTCTGTGCTCCCTGGTGTGTGTACATTTCTTCTTTTTCAGGGTCTCTGGTGGTGGCCTCACTTTGACCCCGGTGCCCTCACTCTAATCCTTCAGCAAATGAGGGCCGTGTGGGGCCGAAGGGGGTGTTTGGGGGCTGCACCGAGGCACAGTTTTAGGATTAGAGGAGCAGAGTGAAGGTCCAGGGGTTATGAAGGATGAAGAAGAGGGAAACAATAGATTTCACTGGAGGAAAAGAGATGGATATTGCTGGAATTTGTTCGCCACAAATGGTCATGTGGGATATCTCATTGCCTACACCATGTTTTTGGTCTTATCAGATCATTTAGTTTGGTAGGTGGTCTGACAATCTTCAAAGAAAGAAAGATAACTCCATGGGCTCTATGTGGCTTTTTGTTGACCAACAAAGGTGACTCATCCAATCTTTGCAGAGTTTGGAACATACCAAAAAATGATGCTTGAAAGATAAGTAATTAATAAGTTTTTGCTTTCTAATTCATTGTGGCCAAATTGTGGCCTACTAACTTAATACTGTAAGCCTTGAGCACAATTGTACAATGGGGGAACACCATAATGATATAATGTGAACACGTTAATCCCTGGCGAAACTGAAAACTTGATGGCATTACACCTGGTATTAAATGAGGTAGGGATGCACTCTGATTGTGACAGTGTGTTTGTCTAGAAATAGACATAAAAAGACAACATTTGAGTCTGCTTGTTGGTGGTGCACATAAGCTGTCATTCCTTGCACTTCATTAATGTGAATTTCCATATCTGATGATACCAAAAATTAACTTTTTTAGCTATCGCCCAAATGTTGCCTACATTTTCTTCTTATTTAAATGTGTTAAATACTTCATTCTGATTGGTCAAACCCCCCTAATAACAGTTATTAATTCTCCCCTGCAAAAGCAATGCCAGGGACACCCTGATCACACATTTAATTTCAAATCAATGCTCGGAAAGAAGTCTGACACATTTTTACCACGGCCTGTTGACACTGTGGCAAAAACTTCTGATAGCATCCTACACTGATGAACATTTTATTAAAAAGATCTCAGGCTGGTCTCAGTTTCCATCTCAGGTCTTGAGAGTTGTTGAATAACAACAGTCACTCATCGACCTAACTTATTTATCAACCTGCTCACCCTGTCTGGATTCTAATTTGCATAAGCACCTGTTCACTATGCATGCTCACTTACTTAACAAATGGAAAACTTCCTAGCTGACAGTTGTACCTCCAGCTGTAGCAGAGCAACACCATCATCATTTTGGGATTGTGTTCCAGTCAATAATACTGACTCCCTTTCAGCTCTATTATTGTCTCCATCTCCTCAGGAAAATAGGTAGCTCTGTATTTGTTGAAAAAAAAAAAAAATGAAGTTGCAGATTTAATGATGAGTTGGAATTCAGCCACATGTTTTTCACACATCACGTGACGCAACCGTATTACAAAAACATTGATCACAGCAGCTTTAGAGAAAGACATGTATCAGAGTATCTCATTTATTTCAGACCCAAATGAACATTTAAAACCCTCTCCACATTTTCTGTTATTGACATCAATTATTTCGTTTTTTTTTGAAGCCTTGGTGAAAGTGTAAGCTCCCTGAGTTTCCAGTTATCTTTATTTCTTGTTTCGCTATCTCATAAATATTTCTTTTACATTCTGTCTGCGTGATTGTCGAGGAGAATTAATATTTGACAGTTTATTTTGAATAAACCGTTTGTCAGCTACCTTGCAACCTGCTGCTGACAGTTATACACGTGTATGTCATTTCTGCTGATAGCTGTATGTTCAGTATTTGATGTTACCAGGCATATGTGGGTGGAACATGTTGGTATTTGTGTGTGTGTGTGTGTGTGTGTGTGTGTGTGTGTGTGTGTGTGTGTGTGTGTGTGTGTGTGTGTGTATTTGCATTAGACATGCGTTCCATGCTTGTGTCTGAGACGCAGCTCAGGTGTCTGTTGGTGTCTGCTGAACGACCTCGCTGCAGGGAACAGGCTATCAGGCTGAGAGGGAGGCTATCATGTTAATTACTTTACACACACCCCGCCAGCCAAGCGTGCAACACAACTGCTGAGCTCACACACACACAAACACACTCACACACGCACATACATTTCAGCGCATGCACGTACACACAAAAATCATCCGTCTTTCTTTCATTTTGTCGTTTTTCTGTCTTCCCGCTCACGCCGTTTGAAGGCCTTGGACATCAATTCCCTTTTGCTTTCAAGAAAGATTGTTTTATATTCTAATCAATTCAACTCCGTCCTGTGAAATTAATTGACATTCATTCAATGATTTTCAAATTCCTCCGAGGCTCTTCTTTTGTTTCAGCCTGTCAGTGAGCTGCAAGTGAGATCGGGCTAAATGTTTTGTCATCTCACACTCCAGGGTAAGCCAGCTCCAAAGCGCAAGCCTGAGGTCAGCTTAACCTCTGCGCAATCTCGTCTCTCGTCATCCATACGGGCGTCAAAGAAGGGGAAACAGTACAGATTCACGATCACAAACTCTGAAGCTCATTCTTTCTGTGGCAGACTTCATATGTCTCCTCGGGAGGGTTTCTCTCTCCTCAACGTGGTCCGGCTCTCTCAGGCCGGGGAAACAGAGGAGTGGTATTGGCCGGGGCAGGCTGATGCCTTTAGTTAAATGATGCTGGCACGCAGAGGGATTGCTTTGGGAAGTTGTCATCCATCATGATTTTAGAATGACTCAAAAGCAGCACTCTGCTTTTGGGGTTACGGTCTGGGATGTGTGATTGATGTGGAGTGGATATGTGTGCTGGAGAGAGGAGAGAAGAGGACACAGTGTGTATTTGTGTGCTAAACATAAATTTAAAAAGGCAGGAAGTTGAAGAAGTTTGCTTAATTTTCCCTTGGTTAAGGAAGTTAATGGGAGCTCCTCTAATTAAAGATACTCTAAATCAGATAATAATGATCAAGGTAGCATTTTGTGAACCCTACCATGTGGCAAAATGTCTATACCTATTTATCTTTGATGTTAGCTTTGATTTCTTTCGTGCCTTTCCTTTATTTTGTATGTGCAAGCGCCTGGATGCACCCTCCTGTGTACGTTATTGTATTTCTTTAAGCTGAAGCATTTTGTCCGTCATTGCCTTTCTCCCCCCTTCTCCCTCTTCCTTTTTCCCAGATTCAAGTCTCACCTAAGTTAATTCTTCAATTAGCGTGATCCCGATATTCAGGAGAGATCATGGAGAAAGCCCCCGCCAATCGATGTCCAATTAGCAAGGCTCCAGAGCCTGGAGAAAAGAGCGGGACAACGGGCAGGTGCTGTGGTCATTTTAAGAGAGCAGGAGGTTGAGGTTGGGGGGGGGGGCTCCAGAGTCGAAGGTTGAGATTTAGAGGAGAGGAGATGAAAAGAAGAGAGGGCAAGAAAGAAGGGAGGAGAACCAGATGAAAAGTGGTTAAGAAGAAAGCATTCAAGGTCCGTAAGTGGGCGGAGGTGAGGAGGGAGCATGGGGGGGTCTGAGGAGGTGGGGGTGTGGATGTTAGATGCTCAATCAAGCCGTGTGAGGACAGTGTAATTAATCCATTGAAGATGTCTGATTGCAGATGACTTTGGGAATACCAGAGTAGTGGCTACATGGGCCTAGCGGGGGGAAGGGGAGGAGGACGAAGAGGAGGAGGGTAGGAGCAAGATGGATGCAGGGATGCGGGGAGAGGAAAAGCGGAAGGGCAAACAGAGGGAGCGAGTGAGATTAATTGAGACACAGGAGATACAGTACCTTTTAAATGAGAAGGATGAGTTTCAGCGACAATGTAGAAAAAGGCAAAGAAGGGGTAAAAAAAACAGAAAGAATTGATCATGTCAGGGTCAGGTCGGATCATCACTCACTGCCCAATAGAAATGAAGACCTCCTGCAGATGTCACATGTATGTAAAGAAAAGAATCCCACAGCTTCTAACTCATGCCTGTGTTTCCCACTGCTAAAACACTCTATTCTCAGACAAATGAGTGTCTATCCTGTTCTAATGCTAATATGCTTTTAAGGCACTATTAGCCGGCAGAGTTTTTGCTTTTATTTAATGGACTATTAATTTGTTTGAATGCATTTTGTCTCCGTGGAGGCAGCACAGAGTTGGCCTGGCTTTAGCTCAGCTCCTGAATGCTCCATGATTTACTTACCCACAGCTATTTGGAAGATAAGTCTTTCTAATCTAATTGAATTCGATAAAGAAGAGTAATCACCTGAGTATTTTGGAGAGTACTCATCATACTGATATGGTAATTTGCTCTATTGTGGATGAGGCGTTTTTTGCATTCATGTCTAAATATGTTTCAAGCTGCATTCACTTTGTATCTGGATTATAACAAAGCAAGTGCTTCTTGTTTCAGGGAGAGACAGTGGCAGTAAACTGTGCCAGTATTTGCAACAAGCATCCTTCATGTATGGAGGTAGAAAACGCTGACAAAAGTTGAATTCTCTAAATGTGCGACTTCTTTTGCGATGGAGGAAACAGACTGGATCCTGACAAGTTTAAAAAGCAGCTTTCTCTCTTGACAATTCAAGTCAAATGGATTCACACATCTGTTCAAACATTGACGTCTTTAAGCGGTAGGGTAGTGACTTGTTGTTGTTTTGGCTCGGTGCTGGTTTTATTATTTATTTTCATACTTTTTTTATTCATATCTTGTGTCTAGGTTCTATGTCAGTGGCTTTTATGTATTATTGAGAAGCCTCTTATTGTTTTTTGTTGAACACATGTGCTGTATTAAACTTAATACAGCAAATGGGATATTAATTGATCAATTACTCTAAGATAAGATAAGATAAGATAAGATACTCCTTTATCCGTCCCACAACGGGGAAATTCGTGGAGTTACAGCAGCAAACAAGAAGGTGTACAGTACAAGAATTTCAACAAGAATATATATAGAAAAAAAATGTTCATCAAAGATGACAGATTGGCCATAATTCTCCTGTCAGCCACCACCTCCACAGGGTCCAGGACTGAGCTGGCCTTCTTCTCCAGTTAGTTCAGTCTTGCTCTCCTGTATCCTGTCCGCCCACAGTAGGTGAAATCCTTCCAATGTGGCGTTCGTGTCCAGTGTTAGCTCTGTTAGCATGATGCTACTCTGGTGCTGGGTTAGCTCGTCCCCCTTATCGTAGATAGATCTTACACTCCCCATAACGTTGGGTGGAAGGACAGGTCGATGTCTTTTTGAGCTTGCACCTCAATACCAGCACGTCGTTGGTATATTATTTGGCTATCTGGTTAGACCTGCTTTTAACTTTAATATGATTGTTCACCTTCATCTCTAACTAATAAAAATACATGTACATGCAAAGTTCAGTAGATATTAATAAAATGGTTATCAAAATTTTGTGTCAAAGCTGTAACGGTATATGACTTTATACCGTCTACAACTCTTGAAATGCCAGCCAAATGTTGTGCCTGAGCTCTAACCAGCTCCTGTCATAACGCCATGATGCTCTACCACCAGTATGTAATCAAGCACAGATGACAGATGGCATCTCATACTGGGGTGCGGTTTGGACGTATTTTGAGCTAGAAAATGGAGATGTGTCTGGTTAAATTGGTGTATCACCAGCACAGACATGTGAACATTAACCTGCAAGGAGGACCGGAGGCTGTCGTGGTGGCTGTACTAATGTTAGCCACACATAGCATACCAATTTGACATCATTTCCCTGCAGACTCTGTGATCTTGTGTTTAGGGGCATTGAATAAATTTCCTTCATATGGACTGTTTTCTGACTTTTACACCACTTGGTTGGTCATAATCAGGATATATTTTTAAATAACTGGGAATTTAGTCGTTTTGGAACACCCCTATCTTAGACCCTTAGCAAACAGTTCATTTTGTCCCTGATTAAGCAGTACCATAACTGTACCGTTCCCAGCTTACTTTGTGTTGGGTCAGAGATTGCTTCTTCAGCAAGATTACAGTGAAAACAGGAAACTTTATCATCTCACTTAAAAGTTTTTCCAAATAGCATTAATGTTGGCATTGTTGTCACAAAGACAGATCATCTACTGGTTGTTCAGTTTCAACTCAAATCTCTGATCTCAGAGATATGAAACAGGCAGAGTAAAACACTTGGGGCCTGATCTACTAAGATCCAGAATAACGAGCTCTAATTTGCGTGTGCAAAAAATAATTTTGCACGTGCTATTTCTGGGCGTGTTCCGGGTGATCTACTATGACTGTGTGCGCAAATGATAACAAGTGCAAAAGTGGTGCAGACCGCCCTATTTTACGAAGATTTTGCGTGTGCTATCGGCTGTCACCATGGAGAGTTTGAGAGAACAGTGTGGCCTTAAGCAATAAATTAAGTTTGAAGCCATGGAGTTGGAGATCTTTGTGGAGGAGGGAAATAAACACATCGGTGAACTCCAGATGCAGAGACATCTCAGCGTTAGAAACGCGATTTGGGAGGCCATCTGTGAAAAGGTGAATGATGTGAGAAAAAAACAGAAGATCTGCGGATGAAATAAATGCATCTACTCCACTCCAAAACGCAATCAGTGTTTTGATGGAGTTTAGAGAGCGATTTGATGAGGCTAAGTCTGCCACTCTTGCTCTAGCTACTTAACTGGGAAGTCGATCGCAGTTTTGAAACAACCAGAGCCAGAAAAATTAGGCGTCACTTGGATGAAGACAGTCGCCTCACTGACGCAGAGCAACTTTCGGGTTAACGTTTTTAATGCCTGATATCATCATCCAGCAACTGTCCCAAAGATTCACCAGCTTAAATGGAACTGTGATCATGTTTGAGGACATGTCATGTTATCTATTGAGAATGACAGATCAAAGAAAATGGACATACAGCGCATCGTGGACAAGTCCTTGGAGCTTGAGGCTCGTCCAAACAGTGGTGAGTAGGCCGAGTACTTCATATTGATTTTTTGTTTGTATGTGAAGATGTGGGCCGCTGTGCCAATTTTACTAAACTTTATATCTGTTGATACAGTGACCTACTGTGCTCTCATTAGTTTAAAAAGTTAAAGTGGGTGTCAGAATGATGCAGTCGCTATCCGTGGTGCTGAACTGCTTTGAATTTGTGTTGTTTTATTATTATTATTATTTTGTTCTCTTGGTTTGATTGACTAAAAAATGTAGTAATACTTGTAAGCCTTGCTGTTGCGGGCATGTTGTAAAGCGATGTTATGATGAGCGTTACAATGACCGCAGCCATGTGTGCGTAACGCTGTGCCAGTTTGCACCTGCCTTTCAAACGTGCTAAATATAGACGCAAAAACAGCGCTCGCTATCTGCTTCAGGTTTGATCAATCACATTGCGTGTGCTAAATGATTACATTTGCATCTCCTCATCCCAGTATTTTGCGCGTCCTGATGATCTACATGTATTCTGCATATTCATGAAGGCAAACACGCTAAATGGATAGCTAGTGCTATTTTGCTCATTTGAAAGACTCGGTGTACCCGGTTAATACATCTGCTTAGCGCGCGCTATCAAGTTTGCACGTGTTTTTATACACGCAAACCTTTAGTAGATCGGGCCCTTGGTTTTTAGGCTTTGCTGTTCAATGATCTAGTATAAACAAAGCAAGGTTAATGTTTATTTAGAACCATTCCCAGTAACTTTACTTTCTACCACATCCCCCTCTTCACCACCTCCTTCATCAATGTGGTGAAGCCAGGTGGAGTTTCCACCAATAGTCTAGTTGATCACCACAATTTCCATAACCTAAAGCTGTGCCTTTTAAAAAAAACATGTTTTTGTTGCGCTATGGTGTGCATACTTCATTTAAATCCTCAATTTTCCCAGTAGAGTGTACTCTGTGGCAAGCAAAAGTTTATCATGAAAGCAAGCCTAATAATGACTATTCCTAAGGCTGATGCTATAACTATTGTATAACCATTTGATTAATTAATAAGTTAATTTGTTTATGCATTTATTTATTGAGCACTTCTGTAAGGAACTTTTGGTTTGTGTTGACTTTGGCGCCCCATGTGGATAAATTGGCATCTCATCTCTTTGCCAACCAGTATTTTCAAAAAACAAAAACATCTCACCCTGCTGTCTGTAACACCCAAGTGTCTCACTCACTGTTAGTCTTCACCATGTAATATGTAAACAGTGTCTGTTTCTACAGACACCTGATTGACACTTATCCTGCGGCTAAGGTTTTAGACATTAAAAATAGCGATAAAAACATAATGAGTCTTCTCACTAATTCTCTTGTTTGCTTTTGTAGGTCATGCATAGGCATCTGTTTGAAATGCATCATCATAAAAACTCCCCAGTGGAGCATTAATGTATTGATTTGTGCAATCAAAGTTTGCTTAAAAATGAAAAGTCCTAAAAGAGAACTTGTTATTTGACTTTTTGATGGCAGAACACAATGACATATGGACTCTGTTCTCTGTCAGCATTCTTTTTGTCATGTGTATCCAGTTTTATTGCCCTATATTTGAAATAGTACTGATGACCACACAGTCAGATTTACAGTTATAATATGGATGCTCACTTTCTGTAGAGCTTAAAGCCAAAGGTCAGCACTTGAACTTGATTTCATCTATATGTTGTCAAAAATAGAACTTATATATATAAACCTAGTCCTGTTACGTGTGGAAAACATAGTATATTTGTCGACTGTTGATCGATGGAAGGTAGCAAAATAATATTTCCTTCCCTAGACTGTTTGAAGAAGCTCCCCCAAACTAAAACTCAAAATGTAATCTTCTCTCACTGTGCGTCTGATATTAATTTCAAAAAAGGCATTTCATTAAATAATTAATGTAAAAATGCAGTCTTTAATACATTCAATGAATAATTGAAATTAACATGATTCAGTTTAATAGATTGCTTTTTATGTATCTGCATGCTGGGAATGGTCAAGGGTTCTGTTTATTAAAACTACCATGGCAACAGAGAGAGAGTATGCCTTTGCATAGCTGGCAACCTGTGACTCTGACCTGTGTGACTGAATCTACACCTGTACATCTAATCAACACTATCACTGAGTTCAGTTTAAATCAACCTTGAAACAAAAAACTTGTGACTTAGTAAAGCACATTACTAGTTGGTAAACGTGTGTGTGTGTGTGTGTGTGTGTGTGTGTGTGTGTGTGTGTGTGTGTGTGTGTGTGTGTGTGTGTGTGTGTTACCCTAAATCCCTGTAAGTCTCTGTATTTGATCTGTTTACTTAAGTAAAACGTTAAAGCTTCAAAAGCCCAAGAACTAGACAACGATCACTTGTTTGCAATTTCAAGCGGGGGCTGTGGGAGGGCTCACGAGGTCTCACATTTGAATAAAGGTGAAAAGAAAAGGGGGCAACACAGAAATTAGTGCAGAGAAAGATCAACAGAAAGATGACAGTCTGAGATAGAGTGATTCAGAGATACAAAAAGACTGCGAAGCAAAATTGCCCAGAGTGGAGAAAAACGGTGACAGGCTTTGGCGGAGTGGTGGGAGAAACGTACCAGACAGACTCGTGGAGAGAGAAAGGGGGAGAGACAGGCAGAGACAGACAGAGCGAGAGATAGACAGTGACAGAGGGAGAGATAGACGAGCTGTGTGAGGATGCAGAGAGTGTCCCCCTCTCTCGGCTGCTGCCAGAGGCAAACAGACAGCCTCTCTGCTGGTGGAATGCTAATGCAACAAGCTGCTCCTCTCTTGTCTTTCCCCCCGTCTTTACCTTTCTTCTTCTTTAACTCTCCTCTGTGCCAGAAGTTTAGTGACTATAGACACAAGACTTTGATAATGGAGACCCTGACGCTTTTATATTATTTGCACTTGACATATCAGGCGCAGTGAGTGTGTCTCTTTGTAAATGATGATTTTAATGGGAGATTAGTTGTGTGCGATGGTGCGTCTGTGTTGAGGTGAATCTGAGATGAGTTATTATTTGACCTCTCTCCTCCACCTCGCCCCCTCCCTCCCCTGTAAGTCTAACACTGACATCATGTTTGTCTGCAGCTCAGTAGCCATGGCTACTGCCAGGGCCGTGGGGGGTCGCTGTGTCAGGGGGCCAATCGCAGGTCAGTCAGTCGACCTTTCTCTGTCTGTGTCACAATCGGGTGACCTTTGACCCTCCTGGCCCAAAAGAGAGACACAAGGCAGTTGTTCCGGGACGATAAATGTGTGCCGGCATTATCGTGCGGGCAGGTTGTTAGCTTCCATCATTTAAGGCATTCGCGTCACATCACACAGAGAAATGCCCCGCGAGTAAAAGGCGATGCTTATTTTTCCTGCTGTGGCGACAGTCATCAGTTCTCAACTTGAGGCAGGACGTAACCTTGAGTGGAGCAAGCCGACTGAGCCCCCCAACTCCCCCTAAACGCACACACACTCTCTCACACACACACACACACACACACACACACACACACACACACACACACACACACACACACACACACACAAAGTCTGTCTGCGATCCTGTCTGTCTGCACGGAGATGGCAGCTTCTGAGAAATGGCGGCACACTCTGAAGTGTGATCCATTTAGATAGTGGCAAGGTTCTCTCCCTGCGCACACACACATGTGCACACTTGCGCTACACACACACACACACACACACACACACACACACACACACACACACACACACACACACACACACACACACACACACACACACAAACATAGACTCCACGCCACAAACAAACTCGCAAAGCTGCGTGTGCATGGACACAAAGAACCAGAAACAGATCACTCTTTCCTGCACACACACACACACACACACACACACACACACACACACACACACACACACACACACTAACACACGGAAGTCTCTTGACACACACTTGCTTGGTTGACAAGTCATCTCAGATAAGCATGAGTGACAGGTCGGGAGTGTTGACTTCTAGAGTGTGTAGAACACTCTAGTAGATATCAGCACCTTCTGATTATTGTGTAGTATTTACTTAATCAGATTTGTATTATTTACTTCTAAAATAAAATAACAGCAATCCATTTCTAAAAAGATGCAGCCAAGATTATTTTTTCTGTCTTGCTCCTTCCGGGAGTTCATCTTGTACCGGGTATTTCATTCCCGAAGACTCCCTCTGTTTCATTCCTGTTGTTAATTTCCCTGCCACCTCTTCTATCTCTCTTCAAACATATTGCACTTCCTCTGACATCTAGTGAGAATCTCGTCAGTTTTTTTTTTTGGCAGCAGATGTATGTTGAAGCTACATTTTTTAAGGATTCAGGCCTTGTATATGCGCTCGCTTACACTCCCTCCCTCCGCTCCCTCTATCCCCAGGCCTCCCCGCACTCCATTCCTCTATTTTCTTATCTCCTTTCTTCTCCTACTTGCTCCTCTATGTCATTGCCAAATCTCTCCTGTCTGCTCTCTTCTGTCTTCTCCTCCTTGCTCCCTCCCTCCCTCCTACCTCTCTCTGTTTCTTTTCACACACCCTCTTCTCTCTCTATCAGTCTCTCTATTCTGTGACTGCTCTGGCTGGTCCCCCTGTGGCACACCGTGTCGTGTCCCTAATTTATTTATAATTAGTGCTCTTTGTCGGGATGCGCGGGGAATGTTAAAGTACACGCCACCTCGCTCTGGGTACAAATGGGGGCCTGGTGTTCCTCCATCCCTCCCCACCCGCTTCGACTGCCCAGCTGACACGGCCGCTGGGATGGACAGAACCTGACATACCGAGCCCAGGCGCTGAAGACTCACTAAATTATAACGACTCCACAGAAAAATCTGCATCTTATTAAGTCATTTTGTTTTATAACGGAGTCCTGAAGAGGAATTTTGTCCTAACAAGTTAGAGAATCCTTTTGTAATTAATTTTGTAACAATTTTCTAGGAGTGTCTGTTCATAATAACAAAGAAGAAGCAACAGATTTCTGCACTGAAACGAAAGAAAAATGCTACTTAGAGTGGAAAAATCGTACCCAACTTTCAGATTTGTTCCCCTTTCTTTTTGTAAACAAGGTTTTTAGACCAACATGACTTAATAATAACTACACTTTGAACCCTAACTGACACCTGCTGAGATTCAGATACACATTGTCAGCTTCCTCACCTGTGCAACGCCTGAATGCAAAACAGAATAACAAGACGGGACAACATGTAATCTGAAAGTGTAATTTATTAAACATCCTGTTGAATTTTAATGGCCATCACTTGTAAAGTTGACTTGTTTTGGGGGTTTGGGCCGCAAAAACACAATATTTATTTATCACACTACATTAATGTCAGCGCTGTCTTCACACATGATGTACATGACCAGGGAGGACAGCGCTGACAGGCCACGCTGTGTGTGTGTGTTATGTATATGTGTGTGTGTGATCAGCCAGGAAGAGCTTTTGTCCTTGGGCTGGGAGGGCACCTGGCTCCTCTTCCCGTCCTTGTGATCTCTCTGTTCCCTTCTCTCTCGTGCCGCTCTATCCCCTCTCTATCTGTCTCTTCCTCTCTTCTCTCAGCGCCGATCCCTTCATCCCCCCATCCCGCGTGCTCTCCCTCTCCTCTGCCCAAGGCGATGCCGTCCTGCAGGCTTTGATCAGGGGGCCAGGGAGGAGAGAGGAAGTGGGTCAGAAAGTTGTGCTGGAGAGACTGCAGGAGAACAAGGCTGGAATATCGAGTAGGTGAGGCTGGGAGAGAGAGGGAGAGAGAGTGGGGGAGAGATGGGGTAATCTAGTGAGAAAGTGATAGAGTGAGAAAGGGGGAGATGCTAGGGGGAAAGAGGAGGGAGGGTGTCGGTAAAGAAGAAAAAGCTGGAAAAGGAGGAGGGGGGTGAAATGGGGCAACTGAGAGAGGTAGAGAGAAGGGAGGGGTGCTTGAACTAAACGAGTAGAAGGAGATAAAAAGAAAATGAAGAGAGCAACAGGAGGAGATAGAGGAGAAGGACGTGGGAAAGGAGAGGTGTCTTCATTTACCGAGAGGAAAAAAAAGACAACACATTTGTCTTGAACGTGACGCTCAGCATTTTAACAGCAGGTTGGAGGATAAGGCCCTGTTTTAACTAATCTACACAGTGCAGGACAGATAGTTCAGCTCACTGTGAGTGTGTATGTGTGTGTGTGTGTGTGTGTGTATGTGTGTGTGTGTGTGTGTGTGCATCAGTGTGTGTGTTTGCATAGGCCTTTCTGTGTACGTGTGTCTTTGTATCCTGGCTATACAGCGCTTGACTGTGGCTCTTTGTTTTTTTTTAAAGATCATTAAGATGCATGGTTTATTAATATTCAGATCAAACCATTAATATTCGCAGAGTGTTTCTGCTCTCCTTGTGTCGTCAGCTCACCTGGGACTGGGGAGGGCAGAGGGGGGAAGGATAGGGGGAGAGGTGGTGGAGGGGAAATGGGAGGAGATGGGGGTAAAAAAAATTAGGAGTGATTTAGAGGGACTTGTGGAGAGGAGGGGAGCAGAAGGTACAGTGGAGGTGGTGCAGGTCCTGTGAGGGGTCGGGTGTATTGTGATGGACAATCTGGCCGTGAAGGGCTCATGGGGCAGGGGGGGGGTGGAAGGTTGGGGGTTCACCGTTGGGACTATGAGGTGAGAGGGGTGAGGGATTTTAGGGGGAAAGAATGAAGCAGAGGGGTTTGGTTCTGGAGTAATTGGGCCAATGGGAGAGTAACCATAAACACACACACACACACACACACACACACACACACACACACACACACACACACACACACACACACACACACACACACACACACATTAGAGAATACAAAATCATGCATGTTTATATGAGCTTTATGTAAACAAAAGAGTGCATGTATATGCATGTGCAAAGTCACTCCAATGAAATAATATCTATGAAAATATATACGGAGTAGAAATTATATTTGATAAAGATATTATTAACATATATTACATACGTATTTGTGTGTTATACACATACCGACAAAATCACTAATTAAGACATAGTAATGAGATATAATGTTCATATATTTTGGAATGGAAGTTCTGAGCTAACAATTTTCCTATGATATTGAAAATGTTCAAGTTATGTTTTGAGGCATTTTTGCCTTTATTGATAGGCCAGCTGCAGATAGACAGGAAATGTGGGCGTAGAGAGTGGGAGAAGACATGCAGCTGAGCAAATGGTCGCGGCTGGGAGTGAAACCGGCGACCTCAGCGACAAGGACTATAGCCTCTGTATATGGGGCGCTTAGACCGCTAGGCCACCAGCGCCCCCTCTCTCAAGACTTTGACATATTTTTTTTGCTTCTTTTGGGATAAAAAAAAGTTTGTTTTCCTCAAGCGACAACCTCCAGTGAAGCCAAGAACTGCAGTTCCTTGAGTGTCCACTTGAGGCCTGCTCCAAAGGTTCAGAAAGCCCCATTAATACCCATGTTTAAATGTTCACCTTTACAGCAGAAACAAATGTTATGTTGTGATATGAATAGATTATATCTTTGTGTATACTATACAGGGAGTAAAACATTTCAACAACTCAACAGATTTGATTATATTAAGGTTAAGAGTAATTCTGCAATTTGCGTAGTTAGGGGCGTGGCTGATTTGACTGAAAAGAGGGTTGATTCAGCATTTCAAGCATGGTGACTGCCATTGCTGACCACCAATGGGTGATGTCCATAGACTGTATAAATAATTGAAGTAGTATCCGTGACGTCACTCAAAGGGAGCCATACTGGAAATGCTGAGCTTATCCAAAAGAGTGTGACGTAAAGAGGCGGGGTTTGAGCCTCCTAGCCAACAGCTATGTGTTCCCGTCTGTCAATCAAGTCAGCCATGTCCTTATTTGGGCAAAAACTCATAATCTTAATATTTTCTTAACCGTCTTGTTAGAAAATATTATATAATAGAGAAATTAGCTACGTAGACCGAAGCCATTTTTTGAAACAGGCTGTAAACATGTTTATTTCTGCTGCAAAGATCGTCTTTTTTTAATTGGTGTCTATGTGGTTTCCAGTGTTTCTGCAGCCAGCCTCAAGCGGATTCTCCATGAATTGCAGTTTATAACACTTCCGCATGGGCTTCATATTTTGAGACCAGAGGTTGCCCCTTGGCTATGTCACTAAGACTACATCCATTTTTACTACTGTCTATTGTTTTCCAGTGGTAATTAATTAATTGAACTAATTATCTTGAGTTATTACAGCTTATTTTCTTGTGATAATGGGATCATTTCATGGCAATTTAGAAAAGAAAGCAATACTGTGTTCCCTGTGATGAGCCAGACTCCAGCATGCCATGCAGCCATAACTGTCACAGCTCAAAGAATACCCAAATGCGAAGACCCAAGAGTAGATGTTTAGACAGATTTACTTCACAAAAACAAATCAAAGATATACTAATCAATGTTCGGATGTTGGATGTCCATCAAACACTGTCCAAATGAAACAGTCCAAAATCACAAGTGAAAAAAAAAGTGAAGCTAACACTCTAAAGCACTGGGAGGTTTGACATGACAAACTGAAGCAGAAGGGCAGGCACTTGGACACTACATACATGGAGGGTGGTCAAACATGTGTAACAAACAAGACACAGGTGAAACTGATGGATGGTAACACACAAGTACAGGAAGTAAAACATGACATGACACACAAGGAGCAAGAACTTACCAAATAAAGGCATAAATGACAATTGAACAACAAAACAAGGAAATACAAACATATCAAGAATGACTCATGACAATTGCCCATACTAATGGGGTAAAGACAAGCAAGTGGAATCTACACCAAATGGATGCATGTTGCTTAGGGCTTCTGAATCGTGTCAGTAAGTGATTACCAAACATGCACATACATGTTTTTTCTTAATAAATCTACCTGTTTGGTCTTTATTATATAAAAAGAATATTTTTAAATGCCAATCACATATTTTTTGACTACAAACTGGCATCCCTATATTGACTGCTTTGTCTAAACAACTGTCCAAAACCTCATAGATACTTAATTTATAGCAACAAGATGATAAAGGTAGGAAATCCTTTCATAGGAGAATGCTTAAATCAGTGGTGGTTCTTTTATTTTATTTCTAAATGACTTTAAAAATTGAATAGTTATCAAAAAGTGATAGCTGTCGGTTCATTTTCTGCCTATCTAGAAAATTAGCAACTCATTCTTGCAGTTGTATTCATAATTATATAAATACATGCACATCATTGCTTCCTGTGTGCATACATAAAATACCCACACACATAATTCAGTCCACACACACAGTAAGCACTCCAGTCAGCCAGAGATACACTCAGGCATGCACAAAAGCGGACAGCAAATTAAAGTGGTAATTACTTTTAAGCTCGGAAAGGTGAAGGATTGTATGGCAGGGAGCAATGGGTCACTGTTGAATAGAGAATAGCAGAGCAGGCAGACAGTGTGAAAGGCAGATATGCATCTCAATGAAATATGGAGGAGCACACTCAACAAAAGGCAAAATGGCTCCTTAATGGCCACATGCCCTCAAAGAATTATTGTCTGATAGATTTAGAATATTATCTACTTGATGGCAGTTATCTTTAAACACCCTTTTATACTTATCATCTGTTAGAGCCGCCGAGGGTGGGGTGGCAGAAATGTGTTCTATCAAGCTAAATTTTTATTCTCCTAAGTACTGAACAGACACTAACAAAGCCTGGAGGAGTGTTTGAAATTATTTCAATGCTACGGATATCAATGCTGTTGTGTTTTTAAGCATTTTAACAGATTCTGTCTTAGATTTCAAACTAAAACAATATGATCCCAAATACAGCGTCAGGCAATGAGCCCCTAAACCCCAAATTAGTTCCCTTGTACCCCAAACTTAATGGGGTGTTTGAAGTCTTAAAGGTGGGGTTGTTCGTGCAGTTTTTATGTTTCTGAACTAAGGTTGTAAGTATCACAAACTTTTGTTAGCCACAGTGCTTGTTTTCTGTCGTTATCCAAAATCCACTGATGAAATCCCATTGCACAGCAAGTTATTCCTGTTGCACTAATTCACGTAATCTTGCTTAAAAGTAAGCTTTGGGTTCGTCAGCTGCCCCTGAAGTTTAACTCATTGATTGTTATGTTTAAATTTAAACCAAAAACCTCAAAGAGAAATTTAAATTCTGAGTAACGATCAAGAACAACTTACTTAGTACTTACTCAGAAATCGGAATAAGATTGGAGGAAATTGGCCAGCTTGAACTTTAGATGATTCTTCAGGACTCATTCTGTGTGACAAATGTAATCCAAAGAATCATTATCCAAATCACTTGTTTATTTTTACACTGTTTGTCATTGTTGATCTGTTTCATTTGGTGTAACATGGTTTATTGGGAATATATCAGCTGCCCAACCTCATTTTCAGTCACTGAACAAGCAGTCTGTTTAACCTTAAATGTTTGTGAGATCTTCCTGTATCTACTTTAAACAAAAAGAAGTCAGGAGACACAAAATAAACCAGGGCTGTCAAACGATTAATTATCCATTAAAATTGACATTATTTTGCTTTTAAGAACAGTTTCTGAGTCCATGTTAGCACTGGAAAGCAATTTTTACCAGTGTTCTGTTTGGAAAATCAAACCAATGCAATGAAATGTACTTCATGATCTTGACTGTACATCACCTGTACATAAACATTGTCTTGTTTTTAATACCTTAAAGGTGACATATCATGCAAAATGGACTTTTTAATGGTTCTCTACCTGAAATATGTGTCCCTGGCATGTCTACAAACCCCCTGAGAATGAAAAAAATCCATTCTGCCCCTGTTCTGATTTCTACACCTTTCTGTAAATGTGTGTGAAACGAGCCGTTTCAGACTTCCGTGTTTTTGTTACGTAACAACAATATCCGGTCTGTCACGGAGTCAGAGCTCGGAGCTTGTTCAGCCCATAGACTGTTTCAAATAATACTGAATCTCTCCCTCGTTTTTCATTACCTGCACAAATGTGTGCTAACAAGGAGCTTAGGAGGGAGGCATGCTAGTTGTAGGCTGTCTTAATAAACACAAAGGTCGGTTTTACTCCCCACGTCTGCAGATTTGAAGACCTAGTGGATGATTTTTATTTATCATGGATAAGTGCTAGCGCTAGTTAGCATAGCTACATAGCTACATATCGTAGCTGCAGCTGTGTACCAAGACACACGTCTACATACTGACAAATAAAACAACAAGAAACACAGAATCTGGGACCAATCCTTCAGAAAAGGTCCTGCTGCCTTTCTGGCAGAGGTCGGCTTTACTCCCCACGTCTGCAGATTTGAAGATCTAGTGGATGATTTTTATTTGTCATGGATAAGTGCTAGCGCTAATTAGCATAGCCACATAGCTACATGTTCATAGCTGTGTATCAAGACACACGTCGACATACTGATAAATAAAACAACAAGAAACACTAAATCTGTGACCAATCCTTCAGAAAGGTCCTGCTACAGGCGCCTCTCCGTCAGGATCAGATTCTGGATCAGATTCAGAGGGTTCAAGTAACGCGATCTATGAGCAGCCGTGTATATTCAGCCAACATGTAAACATTAGATCAACGTGCTGGAGAGCCGAGGCACATCCACTTCCTGAGGGGGCGTGGTCAGAGGGAAAACAGAGTGTTCTGAAGAGGACTGAAGAAGAGGGTTTTTCAGGCATGCCAAAATCTGATTTCAAAGTGTTTTTTTGAGCATAAACTTTAAAGACATGTTTTGGGGACCTCTTAGACCAATATATATTGATGAAAAAAGCGTGATATGTCACCTTTAAAATGAGCCTTTTATATTAACATAGGAGCAGATCCCCTCCACGGAGGCTGCCATCTTGCACCGCCATGTTTCTACCATAGCATCAAACAGACAAACTAGTAACATAGGAGTTTTTCAATTGAGTGAGTGGGCACACAAAGTGCCCTAGTTTGGAAGACGTAGAACAAGAGAATTGTTGTTGTTGTTGTTGTGCCCCAAAGAATCAGTGTAGACGTTATTCATGGAGGACTATACTTATTATGCATCACAGGAGCTTCTTGTCCTCAAAAGCCACCATTGCTTTACCGACTGGAGAGGTGAGCATGGACTATTTTCAGAATCTGACCGCTAGATATTGCCAGATATTCCCTTTTCTGCACACTGTGCCTTTACAGGGAAATGTGTCATTTAAAAGTGCTGTGGTGTTGTTGTTTTTTTTATCAAGGTGGCAATAGGAAGCTGCGGCAGCTTAACTACAGTGTGCCAAAAGGGACAAAATAGCACAAGTTTATAAAAAAATACATCGATCTGGGATTTATTGTCAATGCTGACAGCCCTTTTTTTGTAAGTGTTGAAAGCTTGGCAGCTTTTTGATTGTTAGATATATAATCCAAACCCAAAATCCACCATCCATCATAATACAAGGTAATATTAGTTATGATGTGAACATCTTCATGAGAGGCCAGAGATGACCTGAAACCACTGTTTTAGTATCAAAAATGATCATTTCTCAAATTTCCATTTGTTCTATAAAGCACAAGATTCAACCCTGATTACATGCTCTCAGGGACGGAGAAATTGAGTTATTCTATTCAGAATTATTTGTGCATGACTTCATATATCAATTTTATGCTACTTTATACTTTTATTCTGTCTAACTTCAGGAGGAGCGATAAAAGTTTAAAGTCTCCTGCACTTAAAAGTTGGTAGTGTTCCAAAACTGGTGATAAAACTACTAACAGAACACCAAGCAGTTAAAGTTTGAGTCTTCTAATTATTACAGATTGATCCATTTAAAGCTATATTGGATACAATTTTGAATGAAAGACCTTCACTTAATTAAATATTTTTTAAGTGGAAGTCTACTTTGTTTACCTACAAGTCCAGAATGCTTCTTGGCCTGTTTGAACCGTGCTTCTGAAAAAAAGCTGTTTTCTGTCACTACATCGAACTGACCACAGCCGATAGCGTGTGTAGACAGGCGGAGAAACAAGGCCAGACACATGGGTGTGACTGTCTCGCTGACTGCAACAGCAGTCACACGCTATTCCGCATGCAAGTGCACAAACACACACACGCACACACTCAGCGCTTTTATTTTCAACCTGGATTCGATCAAGTTTCTCATTCATCAGTTTGCGTTAATCCTGCAGCCTCAGGTTGTAGTTTTTGTCACTTCCAGCAGCACCCTGATTTGTGAGGGGAACACCTGTAATGCTGCTCCGCGAGGCAAGCCTCAGGTCCTAAACTCAGCCTGTGAGGACTCAAACACTCACTGACACACACACACACACACACACACACACTGACACACAAAACTCAGAGTCAGATATTCCCTGCCAGTCTCCTTCAAGGACGCCTGGGGAAGACTTGGAGGACAAAATCACACACTCTCTCTCCCAGTGTCTCAGGCGCGCTGCACTTCTAATGCAGACAGAAAACCTCCTCCAAAGAGACTACAGGCGCACACAAAGTCTCTCCCGCACACACACACTTACACTTACACACACTTAAACTCACAAACACTCTGAAAGGCCCTTCCACCTTCCTGTCCGTGTGAGAAAAGCAGGACATTTTCACTTTCTGTTGTTTCTCTTATTGTCGTTCTCTCCTCTCAGCTGTTTCAAGCTGTTGAGTGTTCGTGTGTGTGTGTCAATGTGTGTGTATGAAGTGGAGGTGGGGGTGGGGGTGGGGGGGTTACTGGGACTCTTTGACGACCTTATTCACTCCCCTTTTTCTCCCCCCTCGGGCCCGCCATAGCTGACATGTCCAACAATGAGGCGGGAGGGTGGGAGTCGGACAAAAAAACATTGAATGCATCTTCATTTGCCTGAACTTTTCACACGTCTTTTTCTCTCTTTTGTTGTCCGCCGCCTGTTCGCTACAGTCCTGTGAGCCGCTCAGCCAGTTTCCGCTGGCAAGACAGCCACCTAAAGCTGCACTTTTCCTCCCCCCCTCTCCCGCCTCCTCCTCCTCCTCCTCTGTCACCTCTCTCCCCCTCTCCTCTCCTCCATGTTAAGCCCATTTTTAGCTTGACATAATCTGAAATGGTACTTAAGTGAATTTATGTCTACCTCAGTGCATTAACTTCTGCTATTTCCTCCTTTATGTTGCTGTTTTCTTTTTTGTGGCGAGTGCAGCGACGGAGGGAGTGAGCGAGCGAGCAGGATGGAGGGAGGGGAGAGATTTGAAACTCAGACCACGGAGTAGACAGCCTATCAGTATTCAGTAGAGAAAGTGAGTGATGGAGGGAGAGAGAGAGACAGAGAGAGAGAGAGAAAAAGGAGGAGGGGGTGATGTATCAATATTCTGAGTAGTGTTTGAGGGCAAGGGGAACGAACAGAGGGGGGTGGAGGGGGGGGATTGTGGGAGAGAGTACTTGAGTGAGTCTCTGAGTGTGATTATTTGTTCACGTATAGGCTGGCATGCGTGTGTAGAAGTGTTGTTTGCCTCAGTGTGTGTGTGTGTGTGTGTGTGTGTGTGATTGTCTGGAGATCACATGTTGACTATATGTTGTATATACAGTCAGCAGATGCATGTTACTAAGTACATATACACAAACACAGTTTTGTGTATAACTTTGAGGTGCTTTAATCGAGTGTTTCGTTTTTAGGTCACATTAAAGTCAGAAAGCAGCAGGTTCACTGTACTGGTAAATATGTTTATGAACAGTTACATACACTATGCCAGACCATTAATCCCACACCAGCCAATCAGGCTTTATTTAAGCCCCCATGCATTAATAACACTTAATTTTTATAAACTCTACCACTAAACTAAAATCTATGAAAAACCTGCACTAATGTAGAATAGTTAAATCTAGGTCTTGTTTATGAGAGCGTCCTAGAATAGCATCGTATTCCATTGACCTCTAATTGGGAGAGAAAATCAGCCTTAAAGGTGCACTGCCAAGGTTTTTCGTAAACCAACAAGAGTTATGTTTAAATTGCTGATACTAACAATGTTGCATGTCCTCCTCTTATAAAGCATTTACAAAGCAGATTTAAAAAGAGTCTTTAATCCAGCATTGTCTCCTTTCCCTTTGCCCCATACATAGTTAGTATTTTAACTTTAAAGGCACAGTAAGGAGTTTTTAACAGTTCTTTAAATAATCTAACTTTATACCGATATTTCTTCATGACCTACATAGTAAATTGAGATTATCAGTGACAAGATTGGTTATTTCTTTATACTCACTTTAAGTGCCTGTGTTTGGGTTAAAAAAAAGAAGCCAAGTTGATGTTTATCACTCACCTAGAGTGGCTATGTTAAGAACTCTGCTGGTGAAGTTTGACAGTGAGAAGTTAGAAGTTAGCAAATAGGAGAAGTGCTTTTTTTCTATAAATGATTTTCTTTTGGAAACTAAACTAAAAGGGCTTTGCTTGGTAAAAGTGCAAAATGGTTATGAATAGGATTTAATGTTAATGCTGGCATGTGATTGCTTCACTGCTCTTTGAGGACAAAAGAGTTTGAATGTGTTCATAATACGTTATTCAACCAATTATTGGAACACCGAAGCACACATCATGATACCAGGGCGATGACAGGCAACGTTAAACCAGTACATCTGATCAACTTTTTAAGCTAACAATAATAAATCAGTTTTTAAAGTTTTTTTCACTGCTATGTTACAGTTCACAGCTAATGTAGCTACAAATCATTACATTACCTCTTTACTCTGCATCCTGCAAAAAGTTGTCTCTATAAAAGAAAAGAAGTATCATACAGAAGATCTGTTTTCAATTAATTTGATTCCACAATAAATGCATGCTTTTCCAAGAGCAACATCTGTATTACTCTATTCTGATCAGCTTAAGGCTATTATACCACCATACCAACAATTCTTAAATGGTGGAGGCAACAATCAGTTCAAACAAATTGAAGATGGGATTCATCTTCAATTTCAAGAATCTTAAAAAGAAAGGCAGTATTTGTAATAAATAAGATGCAAGAAGAAAGTTTAATGTTTATCTAACAAAGACGTCTTTTGACTTGTCAAGGTTTGTCTTTGTTTCCTCAGAATCAAAGGCAGAAGTAGTGTGACATTTTTATAGATTATGGCAGGATTAGTCTACAGATCGTGTTAGTATCCAACACAGGGATGCTACTCACATTCTTTGTCTTGTTGCACTCAAACATTAGCCCCTTTCACATGACCACTTTTAGTGTAAATGTCACAAAAGTGTAATGGTGGGATGAAGTCACCCTGCCACTGAGCCAGAATCAGAAGCAACAGAAGCAAAACTGGGGCAAGACAAAATCACTGTAAAACGTAGGAGCTGGCAGGACGGAACAGCATAGTGTTGTCTGCTAAGCAGCAGATACACATGCTATTTAACCTTGCATTCACGTGCACAGATGGCTGTGTCATGAATTTAATTGTACACATACTTGACTGTGCAGTATGTTGTGTCTTACTAGAGGTTACCTTTAGAGTATGGGTGGGAATTGGGTGAGATAGGACACGATACAATACTATATGATACGATACATTACGATACGGTATGTGTTAGTCTTGAGCATTACTCTAGTTTGTAGCACATAAGAATGCAGTTCTCTCTTGTTAATAATTATCACGTAGGACTGATAGTGAACTTACTGTGAATTCCATCCATCGCAGGTGAATGAAACTCTCTCCGCAGACTGGATTGCACCCTCCATCTTTAATCCTGTCTCAGCATAAAGATCTGGAATAAGTTTTTCTGTTTTCTTTTTGGTTAGAGAAGTGTCTAGCGCATCTTTTAGCTTCTTTTCACCACTGTCTGACGTCCTGCTTTCTTTTTCTGATATTTTGTAGCCGCCAACTTCTTCTTCTTCTTCGGCCAAATAACTGCTGTTCACCTTCCTCTTATTCATGTTATTCAGGAAAACGTGTGGAGTCAGAGTAGTCGAGTCAAATTAGCAGGATAAGATATTTAGAGCGCCATATTTTTCAACAAAAATATTAATATTTAGCCCCTGATATAGTTGTATTACACATTGTCGTATCCATATTTTGCCCCACCTCTACTCTAGAGGGCACACAGGAGAGCTCAGGGCATATTCAACTACAAGATTTGCAAGATATAAACAAGAGACATGGCAGAACTCACGGAGGATTCAGTTTTGTCATATTTTGGTCTCAGGGGTCTGGTGAGCGTCAAATTCCTGAGCCAGCTCAGAGAACTGGAGATGGTTGAACAAACCACACCGTTGGCACTGCCCCCCTCAGATATTCCAATAGTTGCCTCAAGTGCTTGGACGTAATCCCTTTAGTTTTCCGGGTTTCAGCAGTGAAGATTGAACTTATGTGTTCCCAGCTGTTTCGACAGGTGTGTTTGTTGCTGTGGAGTGGCAAAGACATGCTGTACGGATGTGGATAGTTTCAGACGAGGTCTAATCAGCTGGTCTTTAAAACTTCCTGCCGTCATTGTCCCAAATGCTATGTTGACTGTCACATCCCCTCTGCCTCTACACTCCACAGTCAGAGTCGTGTTTAAGAGGCCAGTAATAGACTTTTTAATTTATTTAATGACTTTAAGTACAAAACATGTTGTCCACACAACATAAGAGTTTTTCAGATAAGATTAGTGGCTAGGATCACCTCATGTCCATTATCTCCTTAGAGAATATAAAAATAAGTGTGTGTGTGTGTGTGTGTGTGTGTGTGTGTGTGTGTGTGCGTGCGTGTCAGGACAGGAGTCACGGTTTACAATCCATGTGGATGTGATGGAATCTCCCACTTGTTTCAGTCATCCCTTGTCTCTCTCTCTCTCTCTCTCTCTCTCTCTCTCTCTCCCTCCCTCTCTCTCTCTCTCTCTCTCTCTCTCTCTCTCTCTCTCTCTCTCTCTCTCTCTCTCTCTCTCTTTTACTCCGGCTGCTAATCAGCATTTGAAAGGCAGCTTTGACACTGAGAAAGAAAGTAAGGGGGGGGTACCGCAAGGTGGGGGTAAACGAAAGCATGAGACACAGCGAGTTAGGGAGGGAGAGCCGGAGAGACTGAGGCGAGGGGCTGTACAAGCATGCCTTTTATATTTACTAGTGACTGAGAGAGAGAGAGAGGGAGAGGGAGAGAGAGAGAGAGAGCAGCTGAAGGCAGAGACAACTGGTGTGCACGGCTTTCCCAAGAGGAAATGAAAAGAAAGAAGCTCAGCGAGGAGAGTGAATGAGTGAGCGGGAGAGAGGAAGGGTGGGAGGGAGCATGCCGGCTGGAGAGAGTGAGAGAGAGAGAGAGAGAGAGAGAGAGAGAGAGAGAGAGAGCAAGACAGGAGAGAGAGAGAGGGCGAGAGAGATTCTCACACTGGCTGTGTCCTAATCCGAGTCCATCTCCAAGAAGCAGCGGAGCAGAGTGTTGCTGAAGTGAGTCTGAGAGCCAGGGAGAGCTACATCAGCTAGCTCCACTCACACACACAAACACTCTCTCTCTCTCTCTCCATCTCTTACTCTGCCTCTCTCTCTTTCAAACACATACTCTTTTTGCGAACAGGGAGTCCACGCGATGTGTCCGGCTGCACCGCCACAGCTTTTGTGAAAGTGAGGGGACTGACGCTGCCCCCCGTCCCAGCCAGCTCCCCCCCCTCCCTCTTTTGGCTCACACACACAGTGTTTGTTTGCTGTGTTTAAGCCTGAGGTGCTGCTGGTGGAGGTGGTGGTGTTGTGTTGGTGGTGGGGAGGGGGCACTGCCAGGGCAGAGCAGGGGCTCCGGAGAAGGAGAAGAAGAAGAAGACGGAGAAGAAGAGGAAGAGGAGGAGAAGAAGAGGAAGAGGAGGAGGAAGAAGAAGAGAGAGACAAAGTGGATCAGATCAACAGCAGCAGACTGAACGCTGGAAATGCCCGTCAGGTGAGTAGATAATGGATCTAACAACTTACACACGCACACACGCATGAGTGTACACACTGGGTCACACACACTTGATTTTCTCGCACACATGCTGGACAAAGACTTTTACAAAGTTATGAAGTCACATTTTGTCAGATTTTTGCAGTTAGCTTTGAATGAAAGCTTTTTTTGATGCACAAATTTACTCTTGATATCTTTTTCTAGAAAGTCTTGAAAGAGGAAGTTTGAGATTTACACCCTGAGGAGTTTTCCTTTTTTCTCTGATAGAAAATAAAAACAATTGTGCAGTGTTGGTAACTTCAGAGTCAGAACAAATTCATTGCACAACTTTAATATTTATATGACTCAACCAGCATCAAAGCAGATATCAGAAAGTAATAGACATATTATCCTCTTGAGGAATAAATAATGAAATGAAAGTAAGAGTTTTATTTTGAAGTTAACCTTCCCTTTACTTGCTCGAGTCTCTTTTTACTGTGTGAGGCATGTTTGATAACACAAAATGCGTGGTTAAGTGTGCATATTTTAGCATAAAAGGCGTAATGATAATGCATTTTTTATAAATTACATTAATGATGCATTTGATCGGATGATTAGTCCAAATTTTCCTCAAAAGCCCTCGAGCATCCCTCTGCACGCCATCAATGTAACACATCTGATAAGACATTTTCAATGCAAATATTTCCTCCCTTGCTTTTCGTATAATTACGTGTATGTACGTCTGGTAATAAATGCAATAATAGCCTAAGACTCTCACGGGTGAACGTGTGTGTTTGTGTGTTGGAGTTTGAGATTTAGACGCGGGTGTGAGAGTGAGCGGGGCTGCGTGTCCGTCTCAACCTGCAGAGGCAGAATTGGTCACAGTTTACTGGCTTTGCAACATTCGCTGCCTTCAGGGTGTTTGCAGCAGGTGGTCCAAATTGGCAGAATGAGTGTGACAAACGCACAGTGTTCACTGCTGCTGTGGAGTAAATAATAACATCGAACCATCACCTACTCATTCCAGTGTTTTTTTTTCCCTCTTTTCCTCTTTTTTTTTCATAAATTGCAGTTATTATAGTTGAAGGTTGGCTCTTGAAGTATAAGTCAGACTCCTAGAAGCATGGAGCACTGTGTTATAATTTCAACATGCATGAGATTGTGCAAAGTTGGTGTCTAATTTTCTTCAAGATTCCCTGCTTGCATTTGCACATATGTGTCCATCCATATGTCCATATTCGTGTTGAGTATATTTGCAGTACACTCCCTGAATGTTTATCCAGAATCTGTGATGTGTGTTTTGTATAAATACGGCTGTGTTTGGTACACCGCCCAGCAGCATCATTTGCACACACACCTGCAGAGAGAGCAGGTGCTCGGGATGAATTCAAACCAAATAACTACCTGCAGCACGAATCACTCTCTCAGGTGTCAGGATGAGGTGTCAAAACGGTACTATTAGTGAAAAGAGTTATGTCTGTACATGCTGTTATGTAATGGACAGTTTTAGCGATAACTAACTGCCACAAAGTCGACTTTTTCTCAAGAATGTAACATTTTTTTATCTAACTAATACGTCTACTGTAATCTCTGCTGTGAAGATTGAAAACAGCAGCCATAAACGTATGCAGAAGCGCTGACACGAAACAGGTTGAGACCGTGTCATCACACGTCCGTGGTACAGTTTATACCCTGGACCACTGAGCCTCTAAGCCCCTCCATCCGTTTCAGCTCTCGCATGTGCAGGGCGCTTTGGTCGTGACCTCGCTTCAGGCCTTTTTTATTAGACCCAGATGTGAGATTCTTCTTTTTGGCTTTTGGGTTTTAAGGAGCTGCGCTTCATGCCAGCGGGCGACTGTGTGACAGACTCTGAGTTGGATGACTTTGTGAAAAGTGAAATTGTTGGCAGTAAAGAATTCTGTTTGAAGACGGCAGACAAAAAGTAAAGTTGAAAAAAATTTAATATAAGGTAGCTGGAGTGTTTTTTCAAGGGCAGGCAGATGAGGGTGCTTTTATTTTGTCAGCCCTGGCGTACGTTTCTGATGATCTTGCGAGATAACATCTGGTTTTCTTTGCCAGTTAGAGTTCATTTTACATAAATAAGTCTCACAGGAGTTGATAAAGTTAATATCAGTCATTTTTAAATGTATCTCAGCCGACAGACAGTCACTTTTCGTTCCTCTGTGACAACCTCTCAGGTAGACAGACACCTCACAGCTCCCTCGCTTCCTCTTTCCTTCCCCCTCTGATATTTTTGTCTCTCTCTGTTGCTTTCTTACACACACACACACATACACACGAAGGTGGTCAGTGCTGTGTTGATAGACAGCCGCTCACACACGCCTTGCTCTGGCTCTGTTCGTGCATGTGAGTGTGTGTGTGTGTTTGTGTGTGTGTGTGTGTGAGGAGCATTGACAGACAGTGTGTGGGTCTGTGACAGAGGGTGTCAGCGCAGTGTCAGGGAGATGTGTTTAGTGTCACACTCTGCTGACCTGATCTCCGCTCGGACTGTCCGCTCCGGCCCCGCTGTGGCTCCTTACATAACCCCCGCTGTCATTCACACACCGGCCTGAAGGGATCCACACACACACACTCTCACACACGCACACACATGCTGTTATTTAGTGACGCGCACAAGATGTGAAGGCATCCAAAATCACAGTCGGATGCAAGATCAGGTGCTAAGATTTTGTCTATTTCCCTCCTCTTTTGTTTTCTAATTTTATGCCAGGACTAAAAGCACAAGTTTGATAAATTAACACCAACTCTCCAAATATCCAAACAAAGCAAGAAGCCCTCGGCAATGTGTGGGAATCTAGTACAAGGCCTGCAGGGATCAGGGTGTCCCCAGGGTGCTACAAGACACCTACACAACTTGCGCAACTCTTATCAAGAGATGGACTTTGCTCTGAACTCTGACTTCTGCACCCTGCTAATTGATGTGTCTGTATTAGCATGTGGACATCGCTGTGCAGAATGAAAGTTTGCTTTCAAGTCCGTGCTCACACACACACACTCACACACACACACACACACACACACACACACACACACACACACACACACACACCACACACACACACAACCACACACACACACTCTATCTGAGTGTGTGTTGCAGAGAGTGAGTGACCCTGTGTGCTGTGCTTTGGCCTGTGGTTATTTGGAGGTCAGTGCTGATGTGGTCTCTGCCTGCGGGAGTGGATTGTGGATTTACCATCTTCTGCCTTATAGAGAGAAACCTGCATCCACTTAGCCGCCTCTCGCACACTCACAGAGAGTACTTTCTGTCTTTTTTTTGTACCTTTTTCTGTTTGTTCAACACAACAAACTTTTGCAATTTGGCAAACATTTGAAAACTTGACATGAATATGTTGAGTGCCCTCCTTGAGAGGCTTTTATTATTGACCTTTCTGTTAGACCCACTTTCATCCTCAAGCCTCGTCTGACATGGAGGTGGGGGAAGTACCAAGACATTATTTCAGACTTATTTCACTTTGATTAACCCGGAGCTTCGCCTTTCACACAGATACCATTGAAGCAATTTATGTTCTTATGCTGTTTTGATGTAATCTATTTAATCTGTACCTTTAAATTAATCTATTGCAAGGTATGTTCTTAACTTTATTTTGTAGTTTCTTGCAATTTAGTGGCTCCTGTAAACCATTTTATTGTGGAAGGATAACATTTAATTGATAAAATACTATCAATGAGCTGTTTCACTTATCGGGTAATGCACTGCACTACATCTGATAGCAGGTTAAAGATAAAACATTCAGTACTGTCTGAATCATATGAATGTTAATCGTATATTTCAATATTTTATTTGAATAATTTTGTAGATTTAGTCATCCCAGAAGCCACTTCAGTTGTTGCGTTTCCTCTACAGTTCTCATGCCACTTTTAAGGATCAAGTCTTCATCTTCCTTGAATCACTTATAAACCTGTTATGTTCATTGAATGTTTTTTATAGACTTTCGTAATTGAATGTGGAATGACATTCATTTTATTCCAGAGAATTCACTTGCCAGCCTTTAATATTTTCCAGGCAAATATTGTAAATACGTCTATGATTTTTAGTGCAGGTACTTTGAACTTCATATTTCATACAGTGAAGGTGAAGTGCAGTGTGTCTTTTGTGTGTACTCGGGCTGAGGTGGATGGTAATTATGACAGGCATGGATTGGATTCTGCGTAGCTCCACGCCCGTGAGGAGTGGACATCAAAGCGTGCTCACCAAAGCCCTCTGTAATAAAAGAGGAGGAGGAGAAAGATATTGATTACCATGGGTGAACATTAGCAAATCTCTTTCTCTCTCCTTTTTTTCATGTGCGTCTTCATCCGTCTATCATTCCTCTCCCTCTCTCGCTCACTTCTGATTTTTCTACCTCTGCCTCAACTTACGCTCCCTCCATCCCCCATCCGCCCCCCATCCAACCCCCTTTCTTATCATTTATTTATCACTGATCTCTTTATTCTGTATTCTTCCAGTTTAGGGACACTCCATGCTGTGACTGTACGCTGCTGGTTGTTATCATCATTCCTTTACACCCTCCTCTTCCTCCTCATCAGTGCAGAGATACCTGGGGGCGGGCGGGGTCACTCTGGTCCAATCTAACGCCGTATTGATTCCATTAGATAATTAATGACCCAGGCAGGGGCCAGGGAGGAGCAAAGAGGGGGTTAGGAGTGGAGATGGAGGGGCGAGGATGATGGGAGAGGCAGAGGAAGGGGAATGGAGGAGGGGGGGGGGGCCACCGTCAAGGCCCTTGAGAGTTGGAGAGAAACCTTGGGTTGGGAATGATCCAGAGTCGTCAAGGTCAACCACAGCCGGCGCTCGGATACGAAAGCAGAATGCCGAGCGAGTCGAAATAAGGAATACTGATAGAGAAGGAGGGGGGTAAGATCTTCATGTCCAGCAGCTGTCGATTGATCAGCAGCTGAAAAATTGTACATTAAAAAGTCTTTTGACTTCCAAATCCTGAGGTCCAACCAGGGCCGTAATGCATGATAAGTAGTTTTCAGCCCTCCAACCAGAATACCAAACTTCATCTCCCTGGACTCTGCAGACACTCATTTACAACTACTCAACAACATGAAAGGCCAGATAGAAAACTAGCTACATCAAATATTCTGTGCGTGTTATTCCTAACCGTGTTTGCTACATCTTCCATGATATCGAGCGCTCCCTATGTGATCAAATATTATTCACAGGAATATCTACATCGTCGTTGTATGTGTACTCCACTTCGACCTTAGGTTGGAGATAATTAAAGAAGGGTAGGGGCTGGAAAAAAGAGCTGTAAGAGAGCCACTAAATACTGAAAAAAACTTCTTCACACTGTTTTGAACTTAGGTGAAAACTAAAGTCGGAGTGTGAGTATTTTCAGATAACTCATGGATGTCAGAAAAAAAGAGAGGGAGCAGAGAGGTGAGTTGGGTGACATGCTGAAGCCAAAGCAGCATCCTGTCTCACAAATATACTAGAACAAATGTGAGCGGTGACATCATTATGTTTTTGCAAGCTGCAGATAAAAAGTCCCTTAATGCTCTTGTGAGCTGCTGTTTGGCTTGCAGGGAGGTGCTGGTTTTGCTTGGTAGAGCAAGCGCCTCATTTTCAGAGATATTCCCAGACGCATCGGTCAGCGGTTTGACTCTGTCATCCGACTCTTTAGCGTGTGTTGTCCCTGCTTTTTCTTCACCACATGTTTCTGTCTTTCTTCAGCTTTCCTTTCAATAAATAAGGCTGAAGAAAATAATATTTACACATTGCATGGGTTGCAAGAGATTTTCTTCTGAAGAGGGTATGATGAAAAGTTTGAGTTAGCGCTAAACAGGCTCCGGGGATGCCGTTTAGCAAGGTGCTAGCAAGGCTAACAACCATTAAAATAAGGCCTCTAAGTTATTTTCTAGTTCTTCAACACTACTTAATCAACTTGGATGGAAAGTGTGAGGTGAATGATTTACCCGAACGCACTTTCTTGTAGTTTCCTTTGTAAATGAACCCCTCAGAGCTTGTCAAACATCACAAAATCCCTCAAAAGTCAAACTCTTATCCTCTCACATTGCCATAAGCTTGCTCCTACTCCTCACCTTTGCACGATGACAGCATGCATGTGGTCTCCAGTGGGCCATGAGCCCTTCTCTGCCTCTACATTCACAGTCTTGGCCAGCTTCTGTATTGGGCCCCAGGGGTTGAGGAGATGAGGCATAAAACAACCATGTCTCTACCTAGGGGAGCTGGTGGCATGGCACTGGGGCTATTGTCTGTCTGCGTGCTGTTTGACTTAAATGTGTTCATTTGCCTGATGCCCCTGACTCCCTGCGGGGAGGGGCGGCACGGGGAGAGGAGGGGCACGCTAACGAACCTCTGACAGCTGGAGGCCCTAATTAAACGTCCCCGCTGAAAATAAACAGAGCGGGAGCCAAGCGAGCAGCCAGAGAGGGAGCGCACGGCAAACAGCGGCTGTGAACGCTCGCCGCAGTGCCCTCCGCTCTGTTGCCGTTGAGGCTGTGCCAAAAGTGCACGGCTCTATAGGGCAGGGGTCTCAAACACACACTCACATACACTACACTAATGAATATGGAGCAGCGCAGCAACACATTGTGAGCACCTGCGGTCACACTTGATACAGGTTGATCCCTACAGCTGTGGGTGCTGTATATTTTCACACTCAGTGCTCTAAGAAGTCACACTTTCCCTTTCCATAGATTTCCCACTGAGCCTTTGCAGAATGAGTCGACTCAGCTCTATTCATCAGATTGTTTCACACTCTCGGTCCAGATGACACTTCTGACATTCAGCCTGTTGTCGCTGCCTGCTAGCTAGCCAGAGCATTAGCAGTCAAAGTGGCGGGGTCCATTTGGGTGAGTGCATTAATGGGCCGCCCAACCTGCGACAAGGTTATGAGGCTGATTGAATAATTACTGTGGAGGCCCCTGTCCATTACGCCCCTGTGTCTGCTCTGATAGAGAGAGAGATGGAGAGATAGCTTGAGACAGAAAGATGGAGGGAGAGATTAGATAAGCACAGATAGGGTCAATTAAGAGATAAACATACAGGTATGGGAAGGAAAAGGTTATGCATGTGTATGTGTGTGTGAAAATTTGAGGGTAAATTGTCCTCTTCCTGTGTCTCCTTTTTGATCCCTCTGTCCCACCGCACACAGCCTAATTTGGCATGTGGTACATTTAAGCAGGTGAGATAGAGAAGGTGACAAAGGTGAAGTTGTTAGACAGAGGTGTGTCGCCCTCTGCTCGACCCTGTCTTCTCTTCACTACACTCTTTATAAAAGCACTGTCAATGTTGCAGACTGGAAGCTTTAGAGGAAAAATATAGGTTTCCTATAGAGGAGAGGAGCCGGAGCCTTAAACATAAGCCATGGACAAAATATTCTGTCAATGGAGGTGCCCTGGGAAGAGGTTAAGACTGGGAAAGGAAAATTACCCTGATTGATCAGATAAGCATCATTACCAGTGTGTTGCTGACTTACATTTACTTCCACGGTGATCAATTGTGAACAATCTAAATCCTCTAAAATCAACCTTAAGAGCAACAATAACCAACAAGACATGACATCATCCAATCAGCCAACAGCTCAACACTCAACAAAAGTCCTGAGAGTTTTAATGATATTTATTTTACTCCATATTTCGCCCAATCTCTGAACCAATCGGTAATTATCATCTATCATTGTGTGACGATCAGAGGGACATTTGGCAAACTTTTCAGTAATTCCGTTGTGGCTAGCGATTAATGACTTCTAGCCAAGACCTTGTCTTTGCTGCGTTTACGTCTGCAACGTCCATTTCCTCCCCAAAGGAAGCCTACGTTCACCTTTTTCAAGTTCTGGTAGGACTCAGTTCAACAGTAGGTTGTGAGTTACACAGAGGCCTCACTCTGGCTTACTTGTGCGTGGTGTCAGCCCAACAAAGGGGGACTTTTTTCTTTCGCTTTACTTACAGTTTTAAGGTCTGAAGTTTGCTGAAATAGATTTGTTAGAGTAAAAATGATAGTTTTTACTAGCTGGTCTTTAAAGGGGGGAAGACAACAACTTTTGTAATGGTCGTCAAATGGAAGTTGGCTTTATAATTTCTGATGCATTTCAGGCAGTCAGGAAACCTAATCGCTGATGGGCTTTGATAACGGCAAGCAGGTTTGTTGCTCAAGTTGAAATTTTTGAGTGAGAAAGATTGGTCAGCTGTACAGTACTTGCATTAAGATATTAATTTAGAGAGGTAAATAAATTGTTGTCAGATTACTGCTGCTGAGAGTCATGATGTCATTGTAACAAAGTGCTTTTGCTCTCCACAGAGTAGATTCCTGCTTACACCAAAGCCTCCTGAAATGTGATTGGTCACTGCTTCTCAAACTACAAATGCATTTCGGTCTTAGCACTGCTTTGTGTAAAGCTACAATGTGAAAAAGCTAACATGTTCACTTTGCCAATTTTGTCCTGTACATGCTAAGCAGTGTTTATTGACCAAAAATCTCAAGAGAGTCAAAGCAATATATTAATGCATATGCAATAATAAATATTTGGCAGTATGGCTCTGATCTGTGACACCTTGCCCTTCCTATTGCGTACATGGAATGCCAACGCCAGAGGAGGGGAGAGCACATCTCCGCTCCTCTATCATTTGCATACATGAAAAGCCAAGGCAGGGAGAGCAGCAGCAAACACTCCCTGGCACAGAACAGAGCAGGAATCAGTGACAATACACATGGCACTGGTAAAATCAGACACTGCATAAAGAGAGAGAGCTGGACTGAAGGCAGGTTGCAAAGAGGTTTGCAGAGAAAGAGTATACACGCCAAATTAATTAATGCCCATATCAGCTGACGGCTGAGACTTCATCCACAAAAAACATAGAAAAAGATACATAATCTTACTCCTGAAAGGCTCGTATGCTTGTATAAGTCACAAAGAGACATCAGCTTTGATTTTACTCTGTATTAGAACCAGTATAGAACTCCTTACAGTCGGTTGAAGTACGGCCATACAGAGCTGCTAGCTAATCTTTTCAGTGAGTACTGGGTGTCCATTGTTGAGCTGTATTAATGCATACACCTTAATCAAAAGTTGAAGGAGGTATTAGGAGGTAGATAATCTAATTCTTCAGTTTTCACTGAGGCCAGTCTTCTATTGCTGGACTGTGTTAGCAGCAGAAAAAATACAACTTTGCTCTGTTATTATATCGGAAAACTACTAAAGGTAAGCGTATGACCCGACCTCCCCTTTTAACAGCTTCTCTCTGTGTTGAATCCCACATCGACTCCTCTGCCTTTGAAATTGGTCCAAGAAGTTTTCCTGCATACATTTATCGTTGGCCATTTTAGCCTAGATTTGTGAATGATATCTGCCAAACCTGCCTGGCTTCTGCTGACCCCTCTTAGCCATGGTCAACATAGCCATGCTCAAACTCGAGACATAATTCATTTTCCTCTGCCCCGGCAAAGCTCTGCTGAGTTGATTGTGCTTACCCAGGCGGGCCAAAGAGAGAGAGAGTTAGAGAGTGAGAGGAAGAAAGAGAGAGAAGAGGGCATCTCAGGCCCAAGGCATGACACGGGTGTGCTCGGGGCCACACCAGCCCTTAAATGTCAACACAGCACTGACGGGAGGGAGACGGGGTGAGGAGATGTGCTCTCTTTGAGGACAGGGAAGAATATTGGCAACTTGTACCACAGGAGGGAAGTGTTGGAGACGCACAGAAGGTGTCAGTAGATGTGGAGGAGTTGGCAGTGGACTGTTAGCTTTAAAGTCCTGTTGAAGACGAGGTTGAATATCCTCTCAGGGAGGAAGGGGACATTTGGTGATCTGTGATTTTCAGCTTAATTGTGTCTTCAAAGGTGGCTTAGTGTTTTCTCTTATGTCTAGCACCCTGGGAACTGTCCCTGACCTTTATGTGGGGAAGAGCGTACAGTACCTAATACCTCTCTGGCAACCTTATATCTTTCTTTCTTTCTTTCCGTCTTCCTTTTTCTCTTTCTTGCTTTCTCACTTTCTCGCTTTTATTCTTTTGGCTTTCTTTCTTCCTTCTTTCCATCCTTCTTTTTCTTGCTTTCTTTTTCATTTGCCTTTTTCCCTTTTCTTCATTTTCTTAAATCTTTCTGTCTCTAGTTCTGTCTTTCTCTAATTTTTCCTTTCTGTTTATTCTTTCCTTTTTCTCTTTATATCTATCTTTCTTTCTTTCTTTCTTGCTGTTTCACTTGCTTTCTTTTACTCCTTGGCTTTCTTTCTTCCTTCTTTCAATCCTCCTTTATTCTTGCTTTCTCCCCTCGTTTTCTATTTTATTTTATTTATTTCATTCTTTTCTCTTTTCCTTTCCTTTTTCCTCTTCCTTTGTTCTTCTTCATTTATCTCTCCCCTTCTTCCTTTTTCTTTACTACCTTGACCCTGTCTTCCTTCTTTCATTGTCTTACTTTCCTTTTTTCCTTTTTCTTCCTTTTCTTAAATATATCTGTCTGTAGTTCTGTCTTTCTCTGTTTTCTCATTTTACTTTCTGTTTATTTTTTTTTATTTTATTTTTTCTCTATTATTGTTTCCTTTTTTTCTCTCTCCATATTTCCTCTGTTTTTTCTTACTTCTTCCCCTTCTCTTTATTTCTTTCTTTACATGTGTTTGTCTCTTTCTTTCTTTCTTTCTTTCTTTCTTTCTTTCTTTCTTTCTTTCTTTCTTTCTATCTTTCTTTCTGTCTGTCTGTCTTTCTTTATACACTTGGGCTGCCGGTCTTGACAAGCACATTCTATACACACATTTTCAGTTATATGAGATTAATTCCTGAGATGAGTTTTCACCTGGGCATACAAATTCCATTCTTTCAATTTAAATGGGTTGAATGTAAGACTGTTAATGGAGAACAAATGTCACTATTTTTCTGAATTTAAAAAAGAGGCTTTTAAAGAATTAAAGGCCTTAGAGTTAATCTAACATCTCAAAAAACGGACAATGTGCTGTAACATGTAAATGTAGTTAACATGATCTCTAACATTTATGGATGAACCAACATTGCACTGTTTACTGACTTGTGTTCCTCTCTCCTCTGCTGTCTCTCATTGATCTCCAGGTCTGAGTCTGTCACCCCGTCAGCCAATCAGAGCCTTCGTTAACGTCGGCGTCGGCGTGTGATTGGGGGAAGGATGGCAACACATGCCGTTGTCAGTGAGGGGAAGTGTGTGAGTGTGGAGTGGGATTTCCTACAAGGACTACTGGCCAGCCTCACACCCTGCCCTGGTGAGACATGACACACACACAATAACACACATGCACACACACCCCTAAAGCTGATACTGTATAAGCCTGCGTGCATGCCCATGAATCATCTCCTGAAGGTGAAATCCATGCATTAGCACCCTTGCACACACTGACAGCCTGAAGAAGAATTTCCTATCAATGAACACAATCCCAAAGACGTACGTCTGATCTCCTTGGTGCCACATATAAACCTGTATTGTTGCCACCTGCCAATCCTGTCAGAGCCGTGAATCCCCCCTCCCCTTAGCAGGAGATTAAGTAAATTTGGCTGGAATTATTAATGGGCAGTCATTTACAGGCGGATATAAAAACTAAGCAGAATCAATGTGAGGCGTATTGATTGTTCTCGGTGGCTGGGGTCGAGGCGGATAATAATGAGATGTTACAGAAGATGGCGCATGAGTCCACAACACACCACACACACACACACACACACACACACACACACACACACACACCAACACACACACACACACACAAACACACACACACACACACACACGCACGCACACACACACACACACACACACACCACACACACACGGCAAAACGCACAGACACACAAACACAGAAAAACACAAAGCTTTCCCTTATTAGAGAAAAGCAGGGAGAAATACAACAGCTGTGTCAGCTGATTAAGACACAAACGAATGTACGCACACTAATACTGCCTTTTCTTTGTTCTGTTCTTTCTCTTTGCTCTCTTTGCTTTCACTTGTATCCACACACTCACTCACACACACACACACTCACACAAACACCACTGGTGGTGGTCTTTCATGGGATGAGAATCAACAACACAGACACGAGGGAGAAAGGCTGGTTCGTCTTGCTCCTCTGGCTCTCTTTCTCACACACACACACACACGAACACACACAGACACACACACTTATTCCAGCGCAGCACCGACACCAAATTGTGAAGTGGCTGTGACAACATAATTCCACCACTCAGGCCCATTGAGGAGAGTCAATACCCAATCAGAGGAGACAGGCTACCTGAGCCCCGGCCCCCCTCTGTCACTCCGCCCCTCCCTCTCCTATTGATCCCTCAATCACGGCTTCAGCTCACCAGCCCGGGACCAGATGAGAGAGAGAGGGAGGGAAGGGGAGAGAGAGGAGGGTTGGAGGGAAGGGGAAAGTGAGAGATAGGCAGTGAGAGATTGTAAGTGTGTGTTCACATATGGATTTTGGAGCAAATGGCATTATTAGGACTCTGCTCAAAAAGACAGAAGGAGAGAGTTTGACTGTGATTACAAAGCCAATCTGCGGCGGGGCAGGATGAAGATTGTTTCAGTGGAATTGCAGCAGCCAATACCATCATATGTATTTATGAAATCAGGTCTCCAGATCGGGGCTCATGTCATTATACAGAGCATGACTCAATCTACAGGTGGTCAGTAAAGGGCCATTATGCAATTCCTTTTACTGGTTCAGACTATTCCTCTCTTCTTCTCCCTGCCTTCAACTGTTTTCTCCAATGACCTTTTTCTGTTCTTTTCCCACATTCCCCCTTCTTCTCTTTCTACTCTTAAAACACCCTCTCCTCCTCCCCCTCCGCAGTCTTCAGAACCTGCGTAAAGAGAAGTCTCGTAATGGGCTCGTTCACGGCGGGGGAAGGAGAACTTTGAGTTCTTCGAGCTGGCGAAGATGCTGCCTTTGCCCGGCGCCATCACAGCCAGCTTGACAAGGCCTCCGTAATCCGGCTGACCATAAGCTACCTGCACATGCGCACCTTTGCAGCCAGGGAGACCCGCCCTGGAGCCCACTGATGGAGGGAGACCAGCAACTGTAAAGGTGAGTACAAGGGAAACACCTTTGAAGCACCAGATTTTAAATCTTAAATTCAGAGTTCATACAAGAAGTTTATCATTCCAAATAAAATCTGTCACCGTCATTTAAACGATTGTAGTGAGGGTGTGTCTGCCATGTATAAGCAGCAATAGAGCAGCTTTATGCTAGATATAGCAAGCTAGCCTCAAACAGCTTTCAGAACGCTCCAGAGACTTCACCTCTGGCTGTTTTCTCTTCATCGCTTTCCTTTCTCTTCTTTTGTTTGTACATTTATGAAGCAAGCACATAAAACCTTAGTTAACACAAACATTTTAACTTAACTTGAACCATTTTCAAACGTTGTCTTTTCTTCAATCCACACCAGACAAAGATAATTTGGGTCCAGTTGCATCTTTCGATCACATTTCTTTGCAGTCATGCCTCCAGTAAAGTACAATTTAATTAATTTCTCTGAGAATTTGGGATTTTGGTAACTTGGGGACGTTTTTTTTCTGCTTTTTATGGGCTGATTCCAGTGTTATTTGGACTTGGTATATTCTAAAAATTGATTATTTAATTAAATCATAATTCCTAGTGAAATTTCCCCACTGTATTTGCGATTTTGGCTGCAGAAGGCTGGGAACAGTACTTTAGCCTCAAATTTCCATATTCATACACATTGTTTGATGTAAAAATCCAATTATCATTTAAAAAAAGACGATATGGAACTCTTGTTATGTGGACAAAAATGTGCTAAGAACTGTTTGAATTAGGGGGAATATTGTTGCAAACTACTCATTATAAAAACCCTGCATGGGTTTGTCATGACTAGAGTTTGCTGTTATAATTGTTTAGAAATGTAAACTTTGAAGGTAAAGGAGAGCATGTAAAGACGTAAATCAAACATGGTAGGATGGATCATCTCTAGCTCAGGATCGAGCAGTTCAACCTATGAGAAAATCACACAGCCAGACAAACCCATTTTGGACTCACATCTCTCTTTTCATTCAAAGCAATTTGTAACAGTCTTCCCATTTACACCCGCCCACAGAGACACCCCATGCCAAAAAAATCTTCTATGTGAGCCAGAACAATTACCCAGTCCTCTATTAGGGAACGTAATTACTTGTGCTGCTGTATGTGACTGGAGCACATGTTCATTTGCAGGCCTGCAAACATACATGTGATATAATCATAGAAAGACCCTTTATAGGATGGTGGGAGTTGGAGTAAACTGTGGTGTCAAGTAGAACTGTGTGTAAGTGTGTGTATGTGTTTATGTGTGTGTAAGAGGCAGTTTGATGATACACATAGAGGGAGGGAAACTATTGGTGCGATTTGTAATTACAGAAATTAACTATATAACGAGGACAGTGTAATTATAAAGCCCGTCTAATTGCTACTATTACTGAGGGGAAACGATTGCAGCTACAATTAGAGGTGTGTGTTTGTGTGTCTGGTGTGTGTGTTCATGCCTGTTCTTGTCCAATTAGAGGTAATGTGAGTTAAAAAAAAAAAAAACAGATATGTTGAAGCCATGTTGGTTTGTGACTGTTTGTGGTTTGCTGACCCAAAAGTGAAAGCACACATCTCTGAACAGTAACGCATTTTTTGGTAATGTATCCAAAGTATGGCTGCACATCAATTTGACAAAAAACAGTACACGAGTTTTGGATATTAACAGCTATTGATATTTTTTCCATAAATCCTCTAAGGAAACTATTCTGATTTATATTGAAAGGTCAGTAATTTGTCATGTGGTGAATGACTCACCCTTTTAAAACAGTTCTAACATCTCTACTCGCCTACAACCCAAGTATTTATTACCGCTGACTTTATCTCATAGAGATATGTTGCATTTTAGACTTTATACCTTTGGACATGAAAAAGAGGAAAAGTCACATGACCTGCATCTTTAGGTCACATAATATACTTGAGGTAAATGTAATGAAATGGAGAAAGTCGGTTAAGTTTGGGTAAGAAAGCTTCTAGGCCTTAGGAAAAGTTACATTTTCAGTGATAGCCCTTGTTTGGAGTTTTTGACTGGTCATGAAACAAATTGAAATTAATAGTAATGTCTATTTATGACTACTATAGCAAACCAGAACATCAACAATATTGGCAATATCCAGGTTGTAATTTTATAATGCCTATTAATAGCCTCTTTTTTTTTTTCACATTTTCCACAGTGAATATTCACAGTGAGTGATCCTTTCAAATAAAACACCACTTACACTGTTAGTAGAAAATCAGCAAATATATACGGGGCACACAAATCAACACACACAGAAAGTTCCTCACAGGTCCATTGAGGTTTTCATCATTTAAAATGATGTTGAGATACAATCAAAACAGACCCTGCAGTAAGCAAAAATAGTATTGATGAGATAAATGACTAATTACCAGGCAGAGTGTCTCAAGGTGAAAGATGCTGCAGTTTCCAGTGCATTCAATTTAGTATTCAGTTCACTTGTGTAAACACAAACATTCTGTAAAATTCAGGCCTCATATAATAGACTAGTAGTGGTTATAATGTAGAAAATTGCTAATCAGCAAGGTACTAAACAATACCAAAGAAACAAAGAAGTAGTAACTTAGGCCTGCTTTTCAAGCTCTGTTTAACTGTTTTCCATTTTTCAAGGTCTAGAACAAATAAAAGTGCTTTAAGAATGGAAAAGGTGTCCTGACTTGGGTGGGTGGACAGCAGAAAGAGTAGTAGCAAGATAATATGACCAATATTCTTAAATGTATATGTTAGTTTGAGAGGCCTCTTCACAAACCAAATTCTGACTAGCAGGAAAAGACCAGGTGTTACCAATAACACTAACGAGTGCTCTGTTTCCTAGTAGGCCATCACCATCATGACACTGACCAGCCAATTAGAGCTCAGACATTTAATGATTATTTTCACCTGTCTTTTTGCTCTGTGATTGTAGAAGACTTTTGTGGCATGTAATGTATGGAGTGGATTGAGGCAGAAATTGATAAGGTAGGCATAGAGATCATTTTTTTTGTGCTTATACCAATAGCGCGACAGGACAACACATCAAGTATAATAGATACACACAGTAGAAACTTCTGGAACAAGTTTTAGGTACTTTGTAGTTTTTATGGTTCAGTTATCACTTAGACGCCATTAAAGCTCAATATACGAGTGTCCCACCATATTACAGCAATACCTTCCTGTAAAGCATAAGTATTCAACTCAGAGATCAAACATTGTATAATACAAACATGGTATGCTTTTTTCTATAGGCATTGATCAGAAAATATACATTATCATGGCTAAATCCACAGGGATCCATCGATATCTAATCAGGCATGCAGTGCTGCACAATCTGAATGTCTGAGTGTATCCATACACACACAAACACACACACACACACACACAGCCGTGGCCTTGACTGAGCTCCACATGCACTGAATTGTTTTGCTTCTTGGCCTTGAAAAAAAATACCTGCTGTTTAGAAAAGCATGTGTGCAGGTAGCCTTGCTGTCCAGTGCATGAACTGAAAGTGTAGCAGGAAGACAAATGTGAGGTGTGCTGCTTACACCACAATGAGACGCTCAGTACAAATGTGAACCATAGCTGTAAATACATAGAATCCTGCAGCAGCCATACGAAGGTCACGGAAAATTGTGAGGCACTTAAAAGCACAATGAATTTCAGCGTGTTCCACCTGGGAACGGTATTAGACTCTGCTTATCTCAGGCATTTCTTCCACTGATATCTGGAGTAATTTATTAAATGTTTGGAGATTTCTACAAGCAGGTCACACAGTCTCAGCGGGGCCAGGGCTGAAAATGCGATGCTAATTTGGACATCAGTTTGAACAAGTCTACCCACAATGCATTGGCAGGGTTTTTAAGTGTGATGCATGACTTTAATTCCGTTAGTGGAATGTGGTCAGAGATCCAGCTGAAAAGGAGAGGAGGATGAAGAGGAGGGGAAGGGACTGATGTAATAGGAATAAAGAGGAGAGGAGGAAGAGGAGTGCAAAAGAGGAGGAGGGTGGCGGTCGCATTCCTCCACTCTTTCCCTGTTGTCCGAGGGTTTTTGGACGGTGAGGGCCAGCAGAGAGGGGAGAGGAAGGTGGAGGATGGAGGAACGGAGAGAGAGGGATGTAAGGGAGGGAAGGGGAGGGGCTGGTGTGGCTTTTGTCTGCTTCCCACGTTTCAAAGCCAGTCTTGAAAAATGAATAGACAGAGGAAAATCAATTGCATGACCTTCACAGGAGAGAGAGAGGGAGAGGGAGAGAGGAGCAGGAGAAGGGGGAAGGAAGGAAGGAAGGAAGGAAGGAAGAGAGAGAGACAGATTATGGAAGGAGGGAACAAACGAAAAAGGAAAGGGCTAAAGGGAGGAAAAGTAAAATGACCCATGATGTTCATTCCCGTTAAGTGTGTGTGTGTGTGTGTGTGTGTGTGTGTGGTGTGTGTGTGTGTGTGTGGTGTGTGTGTGTGTGTTTGCGTGTATTTGTACATATTTGTGAAGCACATAGAAGGACTGAACCCTTCTATTTGAAATCATTCATATTTTAAAAACTCTATATTGAGTAAATATTGCTTGTGAGGGCAGTTTATCTTTTTTTTCTATTTCCCTCCCTGTGTAAGTACCCTGGATAACTCTGCTGTGTTTTCAACAGAACCTATTTACTGATAATGTTGGACACACCAAACTGATGGCTGAGGTCACTGAGCAGCAGTCACCAAGCTTTAAAAAGCATTAAGGAAGTAGTTACTCCTTCTTGGACTGGAAAACTGTTGGACACAGCTACAGTAATTTAAGTGTTATAAAAATTCTGTAACATGTGATGGATGTTTACATCAGAAGTTTTCCAATAATGAGTTTTGTTGAAATAGTAACCAATAAGCCATGAACCCATTGGTAATCATTGTCTATCATCGCCTGACAGCTTCAAACAATATATGCTTTTGGAAACAGATGACACATTTTTAGTAACCCTGGTGCTGCCTGTGGATAAGGTTACATGACTTCCAGCTAGGGCTTCTTTTTCTATGCTGCGTTCACATCTGCAATGTAAACACTGTCATGTCTTGGTCCATTACACCCCCCAGTAACACCCATTCATCTGTTTCAAGAATTTCTTAGTCCAACAGTAAACAGTGACTCAAACAGAGGCTTCACTCCAGCTTACTTCCACAGCTGATTTACTTATGATTTACTTACAATTAACAAGTCTTCAGTTTGCGGAAATAACAACATAATCCATCCATCCATTTATTATCTTTATCGCTTATCCTGTTTGAGTCGTGGGGGCCTGGAGCCTATCTCAGCTGTCGTTGGACGAGAGGCAGGGTGCACCCAGGACCCAGTCTATCACAGGGCCAACATGTAGAGACAAACAGCAATTGGGAGCAGACAGCAGGGAAGACATGCAGCAAAGGGCCGTGATTGGGGGCCTAACCAGTGACTGTCACAGCCAGGACCACAGCCCCCCTGTACATTTGGCGCACCCAAAACTGATTTTTAATGAATTAAGTTACATTTACTAAAATGTGTCAACCAAGACATTTAGCAATGGCATTTTACACGGCTAAAAATTGTCCAGTGGCTAAATTGTATCTGAAAACAAGTGCAGAACTAAATTTGGTTTTGTCTGTATTTCAGTATTACTGTGCTCCAAGAGCCTGCATTTTAGCTGCACATAAATCTAAGCCATAATGATAAATATGTTTGTGATTACAGTATTTTTTCAGCACATTGGCCAGTAAACAGTACAAGAATGTCAAAAATGAACATTCTCACAGTTTGGGATTTTTTTATTAGAGTAGTCCAAGTTATAACAGGATTCAGTCTCGCTGAGTTTCCGTCATGGTACATTTTTCAGTAGCTTTAGTACTCACGACACAGATATATCACCACTCAACCTATAACAGGTGCAACACAGCAGCTGGAGATCCCCTCAGTATTTTACAAGGTACAGTACAATGACAACTCAGTGGCAGCAACAGGGCCAGCTGAAGTGTTTTACTGTCTCTGTTAGTGAGGTCAAACACACCTCTATCCTCCCCAGCCATGGTGACATTGACTTTCATTCCCTCTCCCTCTCTCTCACCCTCTCCTCTCCTTTCTTTCATTGCCTCTGTCTCCCTCGCCCTCACCCTCCCCTCTGTCTCCACCACCTCTCCCTTCTCTCTTTCCCTTCTGCGTCTGCCTCCCCTCTAATTCACAGCGTTTAAAGCAGCCGGGGCTTTTAAGGGAAGTTAATTGCACTCAAATTATGTTCGACCGCGAAAGGAGCGAGGGAGGAGAAACAGAGAAAGAGGAGAGATAGAAGGAGAGAGGGATGGATGTCAGAGTGAGAAGATAATTGTAACAGAGAGGGACGCTACGATTAGGGTCACTCTTTCTCTCTCTCTTTTCTCTCTATCTCTCTCTGTCTGTGTGTCGAACAGCCGAAACGTCACATTTGGATGCTAGTAAACAACTTGGCAGGTGATCAGGCTCTTGTTTTGAAAGGATAAGAGTGCTTCAGCCAAGCCAGAGGAGATACAAAGATGGAGAAGAAGGCACAAAAGGGAGCAAGAGAGGGGTTCACGCTTACCTGGTTAAAATTGTAGACTCCATAGGGGTGGAAAACGTGATCGCATGTGGGTATATGGTCATGTGTATGAAGGAGGGAGGGTATCTGGGAGTGTGTGTGCGTGCGGCCATAACTCATGGACTTAACTGGGAGTAAATTATGTATTAGACAGAGCTATAATGAAAATCATTCAAATGAAATTTCTATCTTTTCTCCTGGTGGAGCGCTGGGGGAGACCCCAAGAATTGACCTGCAAGTCAGACTATAATTAACGTGTCCGATCGCGCCCCAGTCCCATTCTGTCTCCTATTCCACAATGAAATTACACCTCAGACAGAGTCCTGGGGAGCTAATGAAACGGGAGTGTGACAGAGACATGCAATCAAAGACCTCAAGTGCACACCCACGGGGCCTGCATCCACAACTAAACATGTACATTTTACAGCTCACACAACACAGCTAAGAATGACAGATGAGTGTTTATTCACAAAAAAACATGTTTACAGGATACAGCTCATATTATTTGACTTCTTTGCCTTTTTCACACCCTTTTCTTTAACAATATTGTGCTCACTAACAACATCCAACAATGACGCATCAAAGTCAGGCAGGGCAAAGAATGAGTCATCAGACAACAGTTGAGCCTGAATACTTAATGAGCTATTTGTAGGTAAAACTGAATGTCAATGCACCCAACATGTTTCCTTTTGCCAGTGCTGCCATTACACACATAAAAGTCCTGTCTGATCAAGTACCCTTGCCCTTATTTCTCAGAGAGGCCTTTTTTTATTCAACTGCCTCCTGATACATTTAATGGAGCGACACCTGCGATGCAGTTCAGACAGCAAGTAGAACTGCACTGATTCACATTCCACATGCATCATTCCCACAACCACCTTACAAACATACCAGTTTGTTTTAGCTGCAAAATTGCCAGTCACTTCCTCTGCTTTTGCCAATGCCACCGCTACCTGCACCCGTGCTGCGCTTAAACTTTCAGCCCCACTACTAATCCAGTATCTACCAGCCGGCTCTAGCCAGGGGGTATAAGATGATATCTCATCACTCCTCAAATCACTGTATGTAGAATACATCTAACAGGAGTAATGAAGTGGAGCCTAGACGCCAAATGCAAACAATGTCTGTGCAGTTTAGTTTCATGAAGGATGAGGGAATGTAGTTAACTTTTTATGGTGCATCCAAAATTATGTTGTTTATAGTCTTTTCAGGGCCTAACTGGTAGTCATGGAAGTTTTTTTAATTTGTTCACATTAACAATAACAAAATATAAACATTAAAGTAAATGATTTATAACTCTAATACATTTTTTACCCTAAATTTAAAGGTTAGAACATCACAGAGGGAGTAAAACTAGGTGAATGTTAAAACAGACAGTCTGTGTCAAAACATTTGATCTGTCCTCCTCTTAGAGAACTCCTGGAGGTGTTGATGTGGAACATTATTGCTTGAATGTTTTTGTTCTTGTCATTTCCAACTAATTACAGTGACAATGACACATTTTACCATGAAAGAATGAATTGTTTTGTGCAGTTATTTACAATTTTCACTCCAAAGTCAGGATCTAGGGACACCTGCTCCACATGAACACTTGTCTGATTGTCCTGCTTTTATTTCTCGTCCTGAAGGAAAGGGAGGAAAAAAAACTACAAAACTGAAACCAAGTTGACATTTATTTAGCTTTTAGTGATTCTGCACATTGAACACATTACTTTAACCCACGTCTAATAAAGTATAATGAAATAAGATCAAGAAATCAAAATATTCAAGAGTACAAAAGAATAATGCAAGGCGGCCCTGTTCTATCCTCTCTCACTATCACACACACACTCTCACACGTATAGAAATAGGGTTCACAGCAGCACTACAGAAGGATCTTTGTTCTCTGGGTGAGATACCAACACCACTCTGAGACTCCTCTCTCCTCACATGTGCACACGTTCGTGCATGCGTCCACACACACGCACAAACACCACACCAGGTCCAGTGTTTTGGTTTCCTGGCTGCCCTATTGTACCCTGGCAGTCTTTAATAAATGGTCCTCTGTGTATTTGTGAGAGTGTGTGTTTATGTGTGCTTTTTTTGTGTATGTGTGTGTGTGTGTGTGTGTGTGTGTGTGTGGTGTGTGTGTGTGTGTGTGTGTGTGTGTAGACTCATCAGTCAGCCCTCCTGGCCTCATGTCACATCCAGGGTTTCCTTTGCTGCGCTGACACTGCTCAGCAGTACTGATCGGCCCACTATCACCTGCGCCCCTCCAGGGATGAAAGCACACTCACTCACACTCACACACTCACTCACACACACAAACCACACACACTCAATATATTCTTTTTCAGTGGGAGGCATGCACAAGCATCAATGTGTGTGTTTTTTTGGGGTGTGTGTTCTGGTATAGTCATGATGGGGGGTTGCTTCATCCAGACTCCCCAGTGCTGCGCTCATCGCAGCCCCCGAGGAAGCCTGATAGGCGGGCAGAGAGCAAGAGGGGCTCCCCATCCCCCTCCAGCCAAAGCAGGCTGGGCTGAAGGGTCCCAGCACCAGACCCCCTTTCAGAGCCCTGAATGGACTCGCCTTATTTATATTCACACTCTGTCACACAGGGGGACCCCAATCTCACAATGCCACTGTGGCTTTGTCCGGCAACTCTGTATTTATGTGTGTGTGTGTGTATGTGTGTGTGTATGTGTGTGTGTATGTGTGTGTGTATGTGTATGTGTGTGCGCCAGGGTGTTTGTGTTGTTTAATCGGAGGGCATGTTGCCACTGGTAGTCTGTGCATGAGGAATTCATAGCTGTGTTTATTCCTAAGTGAGAGAGTGAGAGAGAGAGAGAGAGGAGAGAGAGAGAGAGAGAGAGGAGAGAGAGAGAGTGAGTATGTGTGTATGTGAGTGAGTATGTGTGTGTGTGAGTGTGTCTATAGCTCTAATGGAATGCCTCCCTTTTCTATTCACCAACATCACAAGCAGGCAGCTTGGCAATATATATATGTGTGTTAGTGTGTGTGTGTGTGTGTGTGTGTGTGTGTGTGTGTGTGTGTGTGTGTGTGTGTGTGTGTGTGTGTGTTTGTGTGCGTGTGTGTGTGTGTGTTCCAAGCCTCCCCCTGTGTTCAGTTGTAACCCAGAGCAGCGCTTTCATTTTCCTGTCATAACGTGTATTGATTTCCCTCAGCCTTGCAGCGACACACACACTCACACATACACACATACGCACACAAACACTCACACACACTCACACCCACAGATATCCAATGATCCTAAAAGTCACACACACACGCACACATTCATATGCTTTTAAAGACACACTTACACACACATAGTTTGTCTCTGTCGGATAAGGAACATTGTGTTCAAAAAGCAGCTCCTGTTGGTGTGAGATTAGTTCGCACGTATGCTCCACACTTTTACAATCACACGCGCAGGTGCACAAACACACACACATGCCATCACACACTCTTTTTGACATAAACAGTAGATACGGCTGATGCTAAATTAATCTTGCACGTCAGCGCCGCCCCTCATGGCCCAGCGTTTTGCTCGGGAGAAAGTGATCACGCTCGCCTTCCTCAGTGTTTTCTCATTTTCCCGTCGTACCCTCTCTGCTCCTCTCGTACCTATCTTCACCCCCCAAACACAAGCACCCCCCCCTTTACCTAACCACCTCCAACTCTATTTGTATTGTAATTGCCTGGTAAACAGCACCACTTGGCACTGAAGCAGCTCTGATAGCCCATGTTTGGGATGCACTGAGGGTGGCAATGCAGACACCATGAATGTGTGGTGTGTGTGTGTGTTTGTTTGTTTGTTTGCGTGTCTGGCATCAATTCAGTGCATACATTACACACACACTCGCACACACCTTTATACTCAGTTTCAGACACAAACATAACGGTTGATTCTGCTGTTTGTAAGACATGATTTGTTTCCCAGTCTTACTTTTTATTGCCGTGGAGATTCATTGAGGTCTCAGAGATACAGCTACATCACAAAACTCCACTGCTGAACAAAAGTCATATTCAGAGATTGTTTAAAACTTATGAAGTACTTCTATGACTCAATTCTGCCACTTAAGTAACTGCAAACTTTATATATCCTGCTAAATCAGACAAAGCTTCTACAAATGTCCACAAAGTTACACTCACAACTTTAGTTGTTGAGTTATTTCACCCGTTACATTTGATCCATCATCTACAAAAAGTGGGCTCAAAGCTCCTGTGAAGACCTTCAGTTATGTTCAGTCATGGCAACATATGTGTGCAAAGTAGGAAGTCTTATGTTTGTACTGATGTATTTTGTGCCTTTGTAAAAGTTTTTCTTTTTTTTTTTTACAGCAGTATCACCCTTCTTTTTTTTTTTACTCATACATTTTTCACTCATGGTGCGGCGGAGTATTAGGGCCAGGGATGATTCTGCAATTTAAGAATACAGTTGAAATATAGAGTAAACTCCAAATTTTGAGAGATGCAATTTTTCAAGAGTTGTGAAGCAGTGATGTCACACTTCCCCATAAAACTGTTCCCAAGCTGCTACTGCTCATTGCATTTCCAATATGCTACAATGCTGTGCTCATCGCTGATTTGAACAGATCAGAGAAGAAGAGATGGCCGAAGTTTACTTTTTTGGTTTAATTCATAAACGACTGAAAAGGAAACTTCTATAAGTTCCCCTAAAGTAAAAATGAATCTGTAAACATATGCTAGTTAACAATTTACATACTTTGACAGTAAAGTTTGAAGTTTGGCTATGTTTCATAAAGGCACAGTATAATACACAGTTGCAGTGTAAACAGAAGAGGGGCTGCTACCTCTTAGCCACCTGCTCAGTTTGGAAAAAATGTGCAAAATTTTCAGATCAGTGGAGAACAAAGTACAGACAACTTTTGTTTAATGTGTGTATGAATGATCAGTGTCAGCCAAGCTAGTGTCTTGAGCTCATTTAAACCTTAACAGTGTTAAGGTTTGAATGAGCAGTGACAGACTGCACAGATGAGTTCTCACAAGTTCCTGCATGCTTTTTCTACTGGCCCAGCAATCAAGTTTCTAGCATTTTGTTTTGATAATGTGTTGGCTTTTTATATACAAGTGAAATGAAACAAAGAGCAGGGAGAGCAAATGTTTAGGAGCCAGTGAAGAAGCGGTTTGACGCAGAAACCGTTTCTCTCTGTATCTTTTCTTTACCATTGAAGTACATCATGAAAAAAAACAATTGTCCTCCTTTCATTTTAGTAATCCATGACCCTATAATACTCTCCTGTTCTCACAAGAATCTTTATAGAAAAAAATGAAGTCAAACAAATTCTGTTAAAGCAGGTTGCTGTTCATCAACACATCTGACATTTACACCATGGCACATTTTAGGCTTCAAAATTACTTCATAGGAATAGTAACTCTTCAAACTGATGGTCTCAAAATCAGCTTAAAAACTCCTAACAGGAGCTTTAAGTCTTTGATCAAATCAGTTAAAGTACAATTGTAACAAGTATAAAAAATGTGCACAACTTTTATTCTGCTTTCATTTGTGAGTTGACGGTAGAGGAATGGCAAACAATCATAGGAGAAAGAAATAGACACAACAAGAAGAGGAGTGCAGCAAAACTTTCCTGTGAGCTGGGAAATTAAACTTAGGGCTTCTTAAACATTTTATTTTACATCAAGCGTGATTCTGTCATGTATAGTATTTATTTCATTGCACATTTCTAGACTCTGCAAATGTCAGTCGGTCAGATACTGACTATCTAATCCTTCAGACATTTATGAAACTGTAGTTGTCACTCAGTGTCTCATGTGTGTTTATCTTCTTTTTCTCCGCAGTTAGACGATCATCTCACTCTCTAGCGACAGACATGTTTGAGCAGCACCTTGGGGCACACCTCCTGCAGGTAACATTTAGAACACCCACACCTGTCTTTGTCTCCTCTGATAACTCGTATGATTTCATGTTTTGTACAGGAGGTGTTTCATGGTGTTGTGTTTGTCCAAGGAATCTATTGTCACGTCCTGAGGGGAAAAACAAAAGCTGCAAAATCTCTTCAGGAGCGAAAAAAAACCTGCCTGTTAGTCAGCTTTTTGGCAACACATTTTTCATGTAGTCTAATGGATTTTCAAATGGTTTATTCAGCTTGAGAAGTAGGAGCTTTTCTCAGCGCGTAATCCCCTCTGTTTATTAAAAAAAAGTTTCAAAACTACATCTGTTTTTCTTTAGCCAGCTCTGCTTTGATGCCTTTGTTCAGAGAAACTTTAATTTCAGTACAGATTACAAGTTTTATCAAGTTTTTCTCTGACAGGCTAACATAAGTGACTGTGTTGTATCACAGTGTGTCTGTGCTGGACAGATCACAGCTCAGCTCTTCCTCCCTCAGTCTATTAGACTCACATTTCCAAGAGCAAAACACACGCTCTCACATTCACCACCATGGAGACCCGCACGTCTCATGAACCTCAGACGCTCGGACGATACGTTGGCTGCCAAAGAATGCCTCCCTGTTGCACTGACAGATGAATGGAGCCTGAGGGGGTTTCTGGGGCAGGAGGGCTGGGGATGTGATGAATCCAGGATGTAGAGACAAAGACTCAGAGGAAGTACAAGGAAGGTACCAGTACAAGTTTTTATTTTGAGGAGAGGAGATGTACCAAAGAAAAGATGGTTAAAGAAAAGTTTCTTTGTCTTATGTGAAAAAAAACTTTGATTGTATGATTGATTAAAAGCATCACACCAATTATTTGTTTAGATATCAGGTAGGAGTGGGAGCAGGTGGAGCCAGGAACAAAAACGAAGAGGGAATAGAGGTTACAATTGAGCAGGTTGTAGTAAAACAAAGACACGTCACATACGTCTGCTCTCCGCCGGCATTTTAAAGAGGGAAGGGAGAGACTCAGGGAACGGCGCTGATAGAAATCAAATTAACGCTCCAGAAAAACCTGTATGATTCTTCCCTCCCAGCCGTCCTCCCGCCGTAATAGCCTGATAATTGCACTTTAGTTCTCCGACATTCAGGCGGCTGGTTTTCTCCTCGCCGCGACACACGACGCCCCGCACCCCGGCCACACATTTGCATACTGGATGTGTCAGTTGCATAAATTACCACTGCCACTTTAAACGCGGGGCCGCCAAAATAGCAATCATTCTTCTAGAGCAAAGTGGCCCTGGTCTGTGTGTGTTGTGTGTGCGTGTGTGTGTGTGAGGCTTGTTATGACGATTAGTATTATTCTCTGAAGCAGTCCTCTCTAATGGTCTGGCTGTATACCTTTCACTTCTCATTAGATCACTGCAGACTGTAATGACTTTGGTTCTGTCTGTGTCTGTGTCTGTGTCTTTACCCATGTCTGTGTGTATGTTTGTTTGTGTGTTAGTGTGTGTGTGTGTGTGTGTGAGGCTGGGGTTCCAGGACGAGGCTTTGGATCTGAGTTTTATTACGGTGGATTAAAAACAGCTCTGGTCTTTAAGATCAGATTTTACATCGTCTTTGCTCAAATTTCATTCGTGTCTGATCCAGTGTGTGTTTGTCTATGTGTCAGATTTTCAAGTCTCTTCTTATATATGTGTGTGTGTTTGTGTGTGCGTGGACGTGTGTCTTGTGTGTGAATTGAGACAAGGGGCCGAGGGGTGACGGGTTGTTTGTTCTCCAGCTCATTGTAATTTGTTCGATACACACTAATTGCTCTAATTGTCTGTCTTGTTTCTGTTTGCTTTTATGTAGCATGGTGGGTGTGTGTGTGTGTGGTGTGTGTGTGTGTGTGTGGTGTGTGTGTGTGTTTTATGTGCACCGTCTCGGATGGCTTTGTGTTCGTGGTCAGCCATGAGGGACGCTTCCTTTACATCTCAGAGACAGTTTCTATCTACCTGGACTCTCACAGGTAAGACCACCTCATGTGCAAACACACACCCACACTTCTTCTCCTCTCTCACACACACATAACCTGACTAATCTTTGTATACAAGTGCATCTGCACCATGTGCCTCTCTTCTGCTTACGCTTTCATATCCCCTCCCAGGAGTGTGTGTGTGTGTGTGTGTGTTTGTGTTTGTGAGTGTGAATATCTTGACTGCACTCTTCGCGCTCATCTCTGGAGTGCGACTCTCTCGGAGCTGTGCCGCTCTCGCTCTACCTAGCTCTCCCGCCCTCTCTCTCTCTCCAGGTGTCACCTCTGTTGATTGCCTGTGGCCTCTTGTACTGTGAATGTTAAGTCCTGCCATTTTGCCCAGATGCATAAATAATAACAGTAATTACTGGCCCAGCAATCAAAGTGTCGCCCCAGCGCGCTGGCCTGTCTAGGGGAACAAATCGATAGGCATCTTAAAAGCCACATTGATTGTAGGGAGGGGGAAAAAACACCAAGGGGGATGGAAGATAGATAGAGACAGCCAGGGAGAGAAAGAGAGGGGGAGGAAAGGAGGGAGAGGTGTGATAAGAGAGAGATGTTTCCAAGTAAGAGGAATCGGTACAGCATTACTTAGGGTTACAATAACAGAAGTAATGGAGTGTTTCTGTATGTGGAAATTTTGCAGTGATTAACGGTTCCGCCCTCTGTGACTTTTAAAGATAAGTTTGGATTTTTCTACTCCATCTCCAGCCGCCTCTCACATTGACTACAAAAAGGATATAAGGATAGGAGGCAACATCCACAGTCCTTGTTTTGTGCTCAAATATTTTGTAAACACAGCAGAAAGTGAAGCTGGAATCTGCCAGAGTTAATTTATTAATATAATATTGGCGGTGCTTCTTTGCTGGGTAATGGTGGAGGTACACATCCTGGAGGCACCTTTTAAGTCTGTTTCCAGGGCATGGCAAGACCCTTATGTTGAGCACTTTTTATCCCTCGCTTGATTTATCTTACTTCTGAAGACTCGTCTTATTTTAAAGTCGAGTCTAGAAAGAGAAAGGCGACATGCACCCATGGGCCAAGGTCCAGAGTACAACAAGAGGCTGATGTGTCCGCACACAAGGACTTACCTATGTGCACGGGGTAAGTCTTGCACTGTTGGAATCAGTGCTGATTTCGTTCATGAACTCCTTCAAATGTTCACAGGAGCTTGCTTCATCAATACCACTAACTATATCTGAATTGTTGGCAACATAAGCCATGCCGGATGCCTTCCGGATGCTTTAAATCCGACATTGGCTTTCGTAAACACCAGTGCTCAGTGGACTCTTGGCAACTCCTGATACCTTTCGGATCTTACCCGGGAGAGTGAGCGGTCGTCCACTGTCTCCAGAGGGAACTCTGCTCACGTTCCCATCCATTGGTGCAAATTGAGCAACGTTCACCTAAATTTGAGCGCGTTAATTGAAGGCGTTCATTTTTGGCACATCACACACACTACTAATGGTTCATAACTCTTAAGGTGTTTTCTGTCCAGCAGACTTGAACAAATAAATATGTTTGGATCGGAACAACAACTCAACAGTTTCTAGGTTTTTCTATATGCAGGGACAAATACTGTACAATCAATGCATAAATGCACACTCAAGCATAGACACTTCAATATATAAGGCCAAAAAGATTAGAGATAATCAGCCAAAACAGAAAGATGTAGTGCTGGAATCCAGAAAACAGAACAAAAAGGAGAGACAGAGAGAAACGTAACGACCCAGACAGACAATTACAAGAGAGAAAGAAAACGGGGGGAGAGGAATGAGGGGGAGAAAGAGAGACAGTGGTACAGAGGAGCGAGAGAGTCTGAGTGTGTAAATAGAGTTTAAATGTGCAGTAGGAATGAAATTCGCCTTGGGATTGCCTAGGTAAACAAGACAGCCGAGGCTTTGGTGGAGATGCTAATAAAACAGAGCTGTTCTTATCAGCTGAGCAGATGGCCTAACCCATCACATCTCCTCAAACAGGGCCGCAGCCATCAGCATTCTAATGAAATTATTTATGATCGAAGATTACGCCCAAAACCTTGAACATACAACACCACGTTTACCTCTCTGAAAAGATGAGAGAGGGAGGGGAGGGCGGGGGGGGGGGTTTATGAGGAGAAAGAGAGACAACCTGAAAGGGCAGACGGAGTTAGGAGTCGAGGAGATGAGTTAGACGGATATGATAGGAAGTGTGAGGTGTGTTTATGGACACATAGGAGCAGAGATCTGAACCAAGGGTACTTTATTGATCCAACAGGAACTTACAACGTTACAGTTAGCTACTGTTTGAGTGAGAGAGAGACAAGAAACAGGAAAAGTTAAAGTTTAATCAAGACATCAAATCTAATAAAGTCCAAACTAAGAATAAGAAAAAAAACGTGATAAGGTAAATAATATAATATAATAAGAAAAGATATGTACTATGTTGTGGTTCTAAAGAGATGAGTAGCAGTGAGGATGAATTGCTTGCATGATAGTTTAAGTATTACACATTGCACCCGTATAGAATGTAATGCAAATTTAATGTCAGCTCTACTGCCTTTAATCAGGCTTGTCCCGTTCAGACTAAGATCTCATTTGCAAGGGAGACCTGGACAAAAGTAGTAGCGACACACAATTTTAACATTGAGCAAGCAAACTCATACAGTCCATTAAACAAACCCGATATTATGTTGCTGAAACATTTACATACAGGCAGCCTGGAGTCTCAAGATATCTCTCAAGATTGAAAACATTCAGGTTAACTGAGTTTTACAGTTTAATATCAGTCTGTTGATTGTTTTCAGCAGTTGGTGCTGAAACCTGTCAGTTTTCTTTCCAAGTTAATTTCCCAGTTCTGACTAAGAGAATAGCAAATTGCGCAATTTAAATGAATAAAGGTCAGAAATTCCATACTTCAAGTTAAAAAGGAAGAAAAAGTAGATTAAAATGTGCAATGGTGAAAAAAACCCACACAGTTTGAAACAATCTCAAACAGATATACATTGTCCATTTCCCAGGACTGCTTGCAGAGGTTGTCACATACAACTCGTCTCCATTATGGACAAGTAAAAAGGTGCACCCCGCTAGATTCTTTCTCACCTCAAAGGAGAAGCAGCACTTGTTGCATACCTTTACACGATCTTCTTGAAAAAGTGGTCATTATTTAAAACCCACAGCATTTAACCCATGTCTCTCAGAAATAAAGAAAAGTTTGTCTAGAACTGTTAGTGCAAGAAAAAGTCCACATAAAAAGGGCCTTACGTTTTGTCACTATTGTCACATACTGTAGTTTTTTCCAGTTTCAAAACCAGATGTTTTCACCAGCTTTAGTCCTGTTCATTGATAGTAAATGTCACTTCACTTCAGAATTGTAACACCTTAAATGCCAGGTTGTGCACAGTGCTACTTATCATTTTTATGTCACAACCTTAAAAACTACTGTGAAATGCAAGTAGTGCATTCTTTTGATGAGCACAGTCTTGGATATTTCAATGATCAGGCTGTGAAACTTTATTTTAAATTTCAATTAATAACTGCATTTCAATAGTTATTAGCAATGCATCACATTTTTAACTGCATGTTAAGCATTCCATTATCTTGCATTTCAAACAGTTTTTAAGTCCATATCAACAATGTAAAGACTGGTCACAACATGCTAAATTAAGGACCTAAGTCTATTTTTAGACTCAGTGTGTTATTTTTTAACAGTCTAATTTTTTTAAAACCCCATGTAACAAAACAAAATCCAAACTGCCATAAAAAATCTATAATTAACAATTCATTTTTTTTACCAGCATCATTTCATAAGCACCAAATAACTATTTATTTTCCTTTAAAGATATCCATTCAGTTTCTTGGCATTCTATTGTAACACATTTTCTTATGGTTTTCATTTTTCTTTTCTTTTTAATATTAATTGGTTATGAGAGCATGAGTAACAGATAGGTTGTTGCAAAAATTATATTGCATGTCAAAGCAGTAGGAATGTTGCAGAAGTATCAGATCCAAATGTACACAAAAGGAGAGAGCGGAAGAGGTGGGAGGCAGAGGACAAAAACACTTGGACATAGTTTGTTGGCTGAGAGTGGAGGCGGTCACAGGGGAGAGAGGAAGGACAGACAAACAACGATGTTCGGAGTGAAAAAGTGTAACTGGTGGTTTGTTTTAGAGGGCATGTCACCCCTGTGGACCGTCTCCTGTCCCCCCCACCAGTCTGACCCCTCTGCCCCTGGCTTACACCCTGGGCTGCTCCCCTGACAGGGGGGTTGCTTAGCCGGCTTAGCCCGGGTCAGGCACCTTGACCAAGGGCACAGCCCGCCGCCCACTCCCCTGGCGCCTCCAGGTATTATTTTTCTTCTCACCAGGTCTCCAGGCTGGAAGCAAGGGGGATAAACCTGGGAATGCCACATAGAGGATGAAAGGATGGACGGAGTGGAAGATGTAGGAGAGGGAGGGGAGACAAAGGAGGAGATGAAGAATTGGAGGGAGGAGAGACGGAAAGGATGGAGAAATAAGAGCACAGGCCGGGAGGAGAGGGAGAAGGGATAAATGGGGTAAAGAGAAGGGAGGAAGGATGGTAGATTAAGGGAGGAGAGAATTGATCTGGGAATGGTTAGTATGCAGCCCCCACTCCCCCTCCCACCCCCCTCACCCTCTCCCCCCTCCCATCCTCTCTCCTCCCATCAGTCAGTGAGGGCTGAGGGCTGAGAGTGTGTTGTGGACCACTGCCCGGATGCCTCATACATATTAAAGCCCCCTGCTATTATTTATATCATGTCTCTCCTTCCCCTGCTTGCTGCCCTCCCCCACCCCACCCTCACCCATCCCCACAAAACTGCCATACATACATCCACATGGTTTCCACACACACACACACACACACACACATACACACACACACACACACACACACACACACAGGTTCATGCAGATGCACCGGCAGACAACTCCTCACACAAACAATGACACACAATGACGCGTGGAGACACAAAAACAGACAGTCTAGTCACATACGCAGAGAAACAGAGGAGCGCCGTGTGCTTGCATACACACACACTCACACACACACACTCTGAGAGATTTGAATGATCTCAATCCCTCCTCACGTCTCCCCTCGCGCCACATTCTATACCTGTTTTTATGTCTGAGCCTGACTCATCCCCTCAATCGCTCCGTCTCTTTCTCATCTGCTCATTTCTGTCTGATCTTTTTTCAATCCCTCCCCTCTGCCTGTGATGGAGTGATATTATTCGGATAGGTCTTAAGCCCGCTAAAGCCCATAAGGACCCGTTTGTCTCTCAACCTTGTTTTCCAAAACCACAGGGCCTGGGGATTGTGTCTGTTTCAGATGGGCCGGACCTCTGTTCTGAGCAGAGGTACGTTTAGACTGTGTTTAAGAAACGACAGGAAGTCCCCACGCAGAAGAAGAAGCACTATTCATGATAGATAGATAGATAGATAGATAGATAGATAGATAGATAGATAGATAGATAGATAGATAGATAGAACAACTAAACCCTGCCAATTTACGCATCAAACATCCATCCTCTTGATGCATACATGCAAACTCTTAATCTTTTAAACATTAATGAATGAGTCAGTTTGATATCTGAATCAAATAAGTTCTGCAGAATAAACCACCACCTTGTAAATACACTGATGACATCATGTCTGCACAGCAAAAAGAAGAGGGATCCAAAAAAAGGAGAAAAAACACTTATTCAGGGTGCTGTGAAGATATCCGTGTTATTGCAGAGGATATTTATCATATTTGCATATTGCATACGTATTCCATGTTTTCAAAGAACCCTCACCAAAGATCTAGTTGCTAAGACTAACAGCACTATTTTTCCTCTTTGACTTGTAACTGACCAAGTTGTGTTGCTGATGCTGCTATGTTTAATTACTACAGTATATTAACCATCAAGACAGCCCTTAAACTAAGTCATGTGGCTTAATCTGTACTTTTATTATATAATATATGAAATGACAATGTGACGCTACTAAAGTGGTCACATAAATTAATGAACTTACAGAGATCCATCATCCAAATCGTTACTCTCTCTCAGGTGTACATAGCTTAACTCTCAGTTTGAGCTCATTGTTTTGTCCTCCAGTGCTCAGCTTCTGTTTTGGTTCACTTATTTTCCTTATATAGCTGTCAACCACATCAACAAGCAGCTAATTTAGAAAAATTTAAACTTTTAAAGCAGCCTTAACCATCTGTTCTACACCAACATCAGAGCAACTGGATGTTTCCCTGAGGAGTTGGTAGGGACCAAAAACTGAGCAAAAAAAGGGAGTAAAATTTGCACTTGAATTCATAAGTTTGCCAAAGATATGAATTCAGTTGAATGATTGTGTTGCTTTCCATTTGCTGGATAATTAAGATGTCATTTGCAGTTGAATTGTTTCAAAGTTTGCCAAATTAGCAAAACATGCTTGTGAAAAACCGAACTAGGGAAGAGCCCTGCATCAGGAAAAGGACAAGGAAAAAATAAACGGTTAACCCTTACATTTTTATAAAAACGTATGTGTCCGACAACCGATTTCCCACCATCAACTTCTACAAAAATATTACACTACTAGCTGCTACCTGACTTTGCCTTGTCACTGTGGCTACAACATTTACAGCTTTCACAGCCTGTAGCCTAATGGTCACTTGTGTGTTTATACTGTAGTACTGGTGCTATTGCTGCTTCTATGTCATGTTGAAATAATCACAGCATAAATCCTCAACTGTTCCATTTGTGTTGCCTTGCTAGTAGAACTGCGTAAGTGTTTGCAGATTTGTTGTTTCAGGTAGTTGTAAAGTCTCTATTGTGATCACTCAGCTGCTCTGGTGTGGACTTCAAAAATTCATGTGCACTGGAGTCGGAGCATTCCACAGACCATATAAATGTTGAGTTTGCCATTTTCAACAGCAAACAAAGATAAAAGTTACATCCCATGTCAAGAGTAATCCTTCCTTATGCAAGCAGACATCCTACGATCCTTATTTAGCTGAAGCTAACAACTCAACAAATGGGGTTAGCTACAGTCACACTTTATTACCCTGGATTTGTACCGAACAGGAAAAAGTGAGACTTACTAATTTATTTAACCAGAGACTCTACTTGAGAGTAGAATGTCTATAATTTATATTTCATGGTGTTGTTAAACTTGGATATGCATTTTGAAAAGTTTCAAAGTTACATTATGCCCCCTTTGTTCAGATTTCAATTGATGAGATCTGTAAAACTTGAAGATCAGACAAAAAATATATTTGAGGCTTTAAGATTCTTTAACAGAAACCAATAGATGTATGAATGTATTTAAGTTCTGTTGTTAAAACCCTTTATATCTTAGTAAGAATGGAAAGTACTGGTTCCTCTTAAATGTAGTGTGTGATAAAGTTTGTATTACAGGTGGCACAATTATAATAAAACAGGACATCGCCATAGAGATAACGCTCTGCTTGTTTCAGAATAAAATCCTCTATCCCTTCTTTTATCCTCCCTCACTTTGTCGGGGTTCCCTCCATCGTTTCCCCTCTCACTTCACTCATCTTCCACGGCTCCCACCTTCCACTGTCTTTCCCACTACCTTCCTCCTCCCGGCTGTGATGTCCTTGAGGGCCTGCTGAAGCTCCCATAAAGCCCGCAGTAAATGGCTCTAATCCGGTAATAAATGGCCGTGTCCTACAGACAAGGGTGTGAGGCTGCTGCAGCCACGGCTTTATCAGATGGAATAGTATTGGCACACACACACACACACACACACACACACAAACACACACACACATTTACAGATGTAATAGAAGCTGCATACATGTGTGTCAGCCCTCTCTCTCTCTCTCTCTCTCTCTCTTTCTCCCTCACACACTCATTTATACAGCTTCAGATGGAATCACATCTGCTCCGATTGTGCTGCTTTTATGGATGCCGTGCATGAGCAGCGCGACGATTACCTTTAAATGATTAGAAATGCGACTATGATGCATTATGATGATAGGATCATATAGAGCTGTATGAGCTGTTGCATTGCTCTTTATGCCTGCTGGGATGGACTGTAACTGAATGAAGGAGCAGGGAGGGAAGAGGGGAAGAAGAAGAATAGTAATGTGACCTTTGGAGATACTTGGAGTTCACCTGTTTTTAATCAGCAAATACAATTGATTTTTATCTCCCCTGGTTTTATTTGTGTAATACTGTAGTCACTTGCTCCTCTGAGACTGGACTTTAATGTATGTGAATGTGTGCGTGTGTGAGTGTGCGTGTGTGTGTTGGAATGTCTTACAACCTCCACTCTCCTTGTTGAGTTGTAACCCAGAGCAGTGCTTTCATTTTCCTGTCATAACGTATATTGATTTTTTTTCCAAGTGTGTATGTGGGTGTGTGTGTGTTTGTGCCCCAAGCCTGTGTTTTTGATCAGTGGGTGTGTTTCTCTTCAGGTGGAGCTGACCGGCAGCAGTGTGTTTGACTACATCCATCCGGCAGACCACGTGGAAATGGCCGAGCGGCTGGGGATCAAGCCACACTTGAGGGCGGAGGCCGGCTGTCATATGGCCCCTGAGAGTGCTTCCAGCTCTGCATCCACCTCCTCTCTGGCTGGTACACCTGAACCTGGTACTGCTTATATCATCTCATCATTGTAGAGAGAGAACACTAACAGAAATAACAGGATAAAAGAAGACGGGTTTTCTTACATTCACTCAACTTAATTTGCATCATCACAACACAAAAACACAGTCGATTAAGTTTAAAATTGTGGATTTCTTTCTTCTTTTTTCATCCTCAACAGCTCCATCAAGTCCTCATTCTCCTTCCGATGAATCTCCCGACCGTGGGTTCTTCATCCGCATGAAGTCCACACTCACCAAAAGAGGCCTGCACGTCAAGTCTTCTGGATACAAGGTACAGGCGTCAGGAGGAATAAGTGATCCTAATTGAAAAACATGCCTTGTACTGCGCTCCTATTTACCTGCCTGTTGTGGGGACGGTGAAATAACAAGCAGAGCTCTGTCATTTTGTTTTGCACATCCAGGGTTTCATAGCTCTGTCAACTTGGTCGTTTTCGGTGTGTTTTATGACTCTGACCTTATTTCACACTGGACCGCTGCACATAACAGTTTACTGCGCTGACTGCTGTAATACCTGCTGCTGCATTCTTTAGCTTTGAATCGAACTCTGTGTTGTGTTCCTGTTAAATGTTTATAGTTCAATGTTACAATTCTAAGTTAGGTTTGTTGTTCCTGTTTTCTACTCCCATGGATTTTGCAACCTATAAATGAAATCAAAGTTAGCTTCGTTTTCTCTGTCGGAACCGTTTTGTGTAACAGAAACACTTAAATCGTTTTGTTTGTTTGTCAGGTGATCCATGTGACAGGACGTATCCGCTGCCGCCCCGCACTAGTGCCAGGCTCAACGCGCTCCGTGCGTCGACCACTGGGTTTGGTCGCCTTGGCACACACACTCCCACCCACCTCGCTTAACGAAGTCCGCATGGAGAGCCAGATGTTTGTCTTCAGAGTGAACATGGACCTACAGGTCACATACTGTGAGAACAGGTAAGGACTGTACAGGCGTTAAATACATACAAATGAACGTTTGTGCATCATTTCAAAAAATGTGTGTTTAAGTGCTACCAAATGTTTTTTCATGAGTTGTTGGCAGCAGTTTCACTGCCAGGTGGTGGTTTCAGAAGACACATCTGCTTCTGTTCATTACGAATGTGTTAATTTGTTGTTGTGTTTCTGTACAGGATCTCAGAGTATATGGATCTGACCCCGGCAGAGGTGGTGGGACATACCTGTTACCATTTTATTCATGTAGAGGATCTGGAAAACCTCCGGCAGAGCCATGAGGACTGTGAGTCAGAATCCATGTGCATGTGTGATGTAGTGACTTCATCTTACCAGTCCCTTAATTGTTCACAATGTGTTAACTTCAAGCTCTTGATGGATCAGGGAGAGCCTGTTGAGACCTATTGAAGACTTGTTGTGATTGGCGCCCTCTTCTGTCTTCTTCCTGTACTGCCCATCTAATACCAGCCTCCTTCTTCTCTGTCTTTCTCCTCATCTCCACCCATCTCCTCCCAGTGCTGCGAAAAGGCCAAGTGGTGACAGGCTACTACCGCTGGCTCCAGAGGAGAGGAGGCTACCTGTGGATCCAGTCCACTGCCACCGTCTCCATCAATCACAAAGCCCCCCACGAACGCAACGTCATCTGGGTCAACTACGTCCTGAGGTCAGTAAAAAAGCAGAGCGGAGCGGCACTTTTTTCTTTTTTTAAACTGCAGGACTGCTGATATGAAGCGAGTTTAGACACGCAGGCACCATGCTGTGTACAGAGATCCTTTGAAGGGATTGATGATGAAATACAGATGGATTATTGGAGGAGTTTCTCCCTCTGACATGTGAGAAAAGTGATGAGGATACTTCTAAAATAGTTATATCAAAGCAGAGCACATCATCACTAAATGTGAAAACTAAAAGTTCATCGTTATTTAAAATGTTGTGTGTAAATATTAAAGACTAAACTAGATTTTTATACATAATTAAAAGATGAACAAAATTGGAATTATCTGTAGTGATCTTCTGTTTTACAGATGTTGGGTTAATTAAAGATTTTCCATAAAAGGATGATTAGAAAGATAATTACAGTGACCGATACAACACAGAGTCTTTGCAGTTGACTCGTACAACACAACCTGAATTAAAAAGTCCTAGATTTAATGATAGACAACCAAATACGTTTTAATTTTTCGATGAATTCTTCTTCTCTTTTAATCACATTTTTCTATTTCTCTAAGATTAAACAACGTTCTTTAAACATCACTCCTCTTGCAGGGTGTGAAGTTATTTTTCAGCTTACCTCCTCACTTTTTAATAACATTTCTTTTAATACTGCAGTCATGATTCTTTTATAAGTGTGGTTTGAAAAATGTAAAGCAAAGGTAAAGATTCTGCACCATGGTTCCTGTTGAAGTCGAAGGTACTTTAAAAATGCACTTTGACTTTTTTTCCTAAGGCCTTTTTTATTCACCTAACAGACACAACAACTGCAGTAACCTTGACAAAATATGCTTTTCCTGAATTCCCCCTCTTGTATCCATCCAAACACTGATGCAAATGTACTCATCGTACAAACACACTCACACGCACACACACATACACACACCACACAAACAGCTCATAACAAAACTACGTGCGCAGCGACAGAGCATTGAGACAAAAACAAGAGGAGTAGGCTGAATTTCAATGCTAATTGGACCGAAGCTATATAATTACAACAAATGGATGTCAGAATTTTGGGGCTGAATGGTGTTTTAGTTAATTAGTGCTGTAATTACAAGAGCTCATTAACTTCTCCAGCAGCCTCCTCCTTGTCTGAGCTTAACTGTGTATAGGTGGGCTGCTGAGTGGAGCGCAGAGTGTGTGTTTCGTTTCAGTCTGTTTTCGAGGGCGGGGTCTGCCTGTCTGTCTACGCTCATGTCAGTGGTGCTGTATGAGTGAGGACTGTTTGTGGAGTGTGTGTGTGTGTGTGTGTGTCTGTGCGTGTGTGTTAGCTGAAGGTTAGAAGGGTGTGAGGCAGTTTGGCTATTGGAGGTTGTTATTAGGCTGATTATATGTTGTTTCCATTCGAAGTATTCACTCAATCAGCACAGCACAAGTGTTTTTTTCTAAGCTGTAAGTGGTTTGAAGTGGTAGATGATCATTTTTAACACCTTTTTTTCCCTCTTTCTCCTTTTTCCATTTTCACATCTATCAATCCAGTCGAACAGAGTTGCCCGACACTCCCCTGGATATCCTGCAGCTACCAGAGAATGTAAGAGCAGAGCGACTCAGAGTTAGCTCCTCCCCCGCTGCCAGCTCCCCACAGGCCCGAGGTGAGACGCTACACACACATGACAGAGCTCGCTGACACGTACACACACCTGTCTATATCTTTACTTATGATAAAAACTTCCGTCCTCTCAGGCTCGCAGTCGACAAAGAGCTCAGCGGGGAAGAGTGACCCTGACACTAAAGGTAGAGAGAAATTCTCAGCCTCCACCATCCAATCAGAGGACAGAAGGAAGCGCCTGCTGAGGTCCGAGCCCGAAGGCGCTCCTCCAGAAACCCGCCGCAGGATGGAGGAGCTCTGTCACGTGGAGGAGAGCGTCTCAGCATCTTCTGACCTGGCCAGCGAGAGTGAGGGGGAGGAAGAGGAAGAGACAGAGTGGGACCAAGGGGGAGACAGTGACAGATTGAAACAGGAAGACATCAGCAGGAGAGGAGGTAAACAGAGCAGAGGGGGAGGAGGAGACACCCCAACTCGAGGCGGGGAGAGGGGGGGCCGGGCGCACAACGGCCGGGCTGTGATCCAGCAGCTAAAGAGCGTAGTGACCCCGTCTACTCTGCCAGGAAGCCCCAGCATCAAGACTGAACACGAAGCCCTGACCACCGGGGGGCGCTGGGGGTCACACACACAAACCACCGCCTCACACACACACAGCACACAGCCCTCCCACGCACACACACCCTCCAGCAGCCTCAACGGGGACAGCCCAACCACCCCGATCCCTGACTCTTCCTCTAGCAGTGAGGCTCCTCCAAAAGGCCTCTTCACTCCCCCCTCCCCGGCTCTGTCACCAGCCATGTCTGTGTCCTCCCCTCTCCCCCGTGACGACAGGGTGGTGTCAGGTGCGATCAGTCGGAGCAGCGGTGGAGTAGGTAACCCTGACTTTGAGCTGCTGCAGAGACTGGCTGCAGGTGGCGCAGCGAGTCGGGTCCTCTTCCACCCCCTTGCCCTCGGCCCTCAGGGCCCCCAGAGCCTCTACGCTCCCAGCACCATCCGCTATGCTCCGCCTGAGCTGCCCCCCTCGCACCACCACAGCACGGGACACGGCGAGGGCCTGCAGCTACGCTCGGACCACCACAAGGGACCCCCGCCGGCCTTCTTCCCCCACCTGCAGCGGTTGGCTGGCCTGCCACCCTTCAGCGGTTTCTCCCCGTCTGACAACCCATTCTCCTCCGGCCTGCCCTTCTGTATGAACGGACTGAGGGGGGCTGCGGGCTCAGAGGAGGACTGAGACTTGAAAAATGAAGGACAGAGCAGAGCGGAGTGACAGACCAGAAAGAGAGACAGTGAAAAGGGCAGCAGAGAACAGAAGTGGCAGGACATTAAGCCTCTGAGGACGTTACTAATTGGACGATGAGTTGAATAACTGCGATCTAAAATCTGTGACAAGACGCTGCCACGGGGAATTATTGTGTCAGTGACTCTGCGACAAAACACAACATGGGAACTTTTGACGCGATGTCCCTGCAGACTTTTCGTCTTTACAACAATAATGAACTCTGCTCTGTGTCTTTCTCTCGATAACTGTGTTCCTGTGTCTCTTCCACTCAGAGAAGCCATATTGTACATAGAGACAAAACCATAAAGACCCTCAGCTCACATCCTCCTCACTGTCACCCAGATTAACAAAATTAACCCTAAAGCCAGTAGAGAAAGAGAGAGGGATGGACACTCGTCTGTAGGAATGACAGTAACTTTGGGATATGAATTTTTATTATTGCAGTATTATAAAAATCACCTCTGACACAGGTGATTATAGGGTTTACCTTAAAATAGATGGAGACAGCCCTCCGGTGTTTTTTATTGAGATTTAAAATGATAATTAAAAAAACACAAGTATTCATCAGTCAGCCATACTTAAAGCACACTATTGGGACAAAAATATGAATAAAGTAGTCCCAGACATTCCATTATGTATAAGGGAAGAAAATGCAATGCAGACAGGACGTTATTTCTGTTGTTTGATTTAGGGAGATCATTGGTTTAACTGAGTATTAATTATAGTATATTCTGTATGATGCTGCGGTTGAGTTTGTGTATGAAAGCCATATTCTTGTTTTATATTTTGAAGTGTTTATTGCTGTTATTACCAGATAATACAGAAGGAAGAATTGTGCGATAGACAGAGGGGATCACTTTGTTTACTGGATGTAAAATATCATCCAAATACCTTTTTTATTATTCTCCATAAAAGACATTTTTGAAGAATGTCCTTTTTTTGGAGGGAAAATGTTGGACAGATGTTTTTTTTTTATCATTATAACCTGTGTTTTTTCTGAGCACTTACTGAAATTAGTTCTGTTCTGAACTCAAAGCACTATATCACTTAACACTGACTGTGTGATCCTGTTAAAACAGAAAACAATGCAAGAGTGGTCACTAATACGATGGTGTGACCACTGTGAAAAAGGGAAGGGATACATAAACAGACCAGGGACTGGTCACTAAAAGACGACCATAAGAGGTCAATAAAAAACTGAATTATTCTGAGGGTTTCATTTCAGGTTGGTCTACTTCTAAATGAAAATAATGGAACTATTAAACACTTTTGCATTTCTGAGAATTAATTTTATGACTGTAGAAAATAAAAACAAAACAAATTTTACAGGAAAAAAACACTTTTTTTCTCTCTGGGTTGAATTCTTACAAAAAACACCTAAACTAAAAAATGCGGTATTCTGAAATGGGAACGCTTTTTTTTCTGTTTTAAAAAATGTTTGCATCACACAGTGAAATACATTTGAAGAAAATGATGAAAAATTAATTTTTTTCCATAATAATTAGCCATAATTACTCGTCAGAAAATTCTCTTGGACAGCACTTTGGAATAAAGTCATTCAAACTGATCTATTGTGGAATCAAAATAAATTTCTATAATATGTTGAAAAGTCTTTGAAATGATCCCCCACTGTAATTAAGTTGTTTTTACCTACATTTTTTTAATCCAAATTGAGATGATGGTCGACTGCCTGACTTTAAAGATCTGAAATCTCTCATGTTTTGATTTTTGATTTCAAACTAAGAGTTTAAAAAAAGCATTTATCATTTTTTCAGCTCCGATGTGCACTACACACCCATACAAATATGTGTGAGTGAGCGAGCGAGCGCACACATTCTCGGGTGTTTAATGGTATAACTCGTGTGTATGACTGTATGTGTGTGTGTGTGCAAGAATGATTTTCCTTTTTTTTTGATTGAATTAAATATCTAACCCCTTGCCCATCACTGTGAAGCTAACATTATCCTCCATCTTTGTGAATACTTCACCAACTCATGAAATAAAATGAACAAATGTAAAAAGAAACAGTGATACAGATGACGATAACAATAAAATATTCCAGTAGAGGAGCACAACTCAAGGCTTTGTTGTTTATTGCTTTGGTGCTGCACATACATTTGCCAATTAACATACATGAAACTGCATGATAAAGATAAATAAGGATTCACGTGTCATTTAAATGGATCAATTTAAGGTTGAAAGAAGTGTTCTGCACTTCATTTGCAAACATACGTCTCCTTTATAACACCTTTTTCCGGCATATAACACGCTTTTCATGTGAATTCAATCACAAACAACCAGGAACAACAATCACAAGGAAAAAAACAGGTGTGCTTTCCTGCATATTTCCACAGCATGCAGTAAAACACACCATAAAACACAGCAATGATCCTTTACAAAATAAAAAGTAGAAAATGGAGCAGGTGAGAGCGACCCTGGCAGGAAGCAGGACATCACTCCAGTTTTGTTAGATACAGAAAAGTCTTTACCATAAATCTGTGTGAGACAAACACAAAAGCACAAAGAGCGTCTCACTGATTACAGACTATATGCCAGCATGCATTATGATGTGTGCGCTTCTGTGTGTGTGTATGCATGGGTATGTACATTGGTGGTTTGCCTTGCTTGTCTGTGCGTGTATGTGTGTGCATCTCCATGAATTTGCGAGTGTGTGCGTGTGTGTGTTGTCTGAAGCAGCCCCAGGGAGGGGCTCTGACATTGAAGACGGGTTAAATCCTGTTTTACATTCAAGTGGCAGGCCCTAGTTCATTAGAGTGAGGATCATTCCTCCTCAAGACCAAAGGAAGTGCATACTAAACAAGAGCAGTTGTTGGGGAGAAAATGCCATTGTACGTGCAAAACATTATGTACTGTATGTGTGAGTGTGTGCTGATGTGCACAACAACCTCTGCTTTCTTCTTTGCGTCTTCTTTTCTGTGGAGTTCTTGTACAGATGGAATCATTGTGCATTGTTTGTGTCAATGTGCATGTGTTTGTGTGGTAATGTGCGTGTGCACAAGTCATGGCAGCTCTGCTGACTGTCTCCCACTCTGCCTGTCATTGAGTCACCCATACGCCCTCTCTGTCACTGACTTTGATGGCTTATCTTACCCCCTGAATTGGAGTCGCGCTCCCAGGGGAAATACCTGAACACATGTAAATGCATTTGAAAGAGTAAAAATATGGGTAGGAATAATAGAGTGAAGGATGGAGAGAGACACGCAGACAGCTTCTACCTGACAGGAGTGCACTGCACCTCCACAACTATCTCTATTTCCTCAATCCCTCCTCAACCTCTCCTATTTTTGTCACTTCTTCCCAACATGCTCCTCTTTCTCCTCTCAGCCAGGAGAAGGCCATCCATAGTTAATGCACTTCTCAGACGGGATTCTTTGATCCATACGCCTGGCATTTAACACCTGAGAGCAGATGAGCAACCAGCACTCAAAACAATCGGTTCTAAGAGTGTGCGCTGCAGCTTCGGAGATGCATGAGCCGAGGTTTGGACTTGGAGCTGTGGCTGATGGTGTTGTGGTTTCTGTAGCTGCTCGGGGTCTGGGCTAGATGGTGTTTGTCAGTGAGGGCGCGTCTCCTGCCTCTGGGCGCCCTGCCCTTTAGACGCGCCAGGCCTCAGGAGCCTCCTGCATGCCAAACAGACCTGTGCAGTCAGATGGAGGAGAGGAAAGAAGAGGAGGGGAAGGGAAGGGAGGGGAAGGAGAACGTGAGGAGGAGACCAGAAAGAAAGAAAGAAAAGAAAAGACTGGAGGGCGAAAGGGTAGAAGAGGATCTGAGGGAGGAGAGGGGCTTGAAGGGGAGGAGGTGCTGGTCACACTGCAGCAGCCGGCCAGACACACCCTGCATGTGAAACACAGCTGCACTGAAACGCCCTGGGAATCAGCGAAGGAGAGGAGGGAGGAGAGAGGGAGAGAGAGAGAGAGAGGGAGATGAGGAGAGGAAGGGAGGGTGACTCTGAGGTGAGTCTCAACAGCAACACGGTGTGTCGATGGCCGGGAGATATCACAGACCTTCGCCCTAACCTAGTCACTGATAGTTATCACAGACAGAACCTTCCCAATCACAAGCACCCCACACACACACACACACACACACACACACACACTCACACTCACAAACACACACACACAAGAACCACATGCTGCTCAGTTCAGATCATATATTAAAGAAAGCTGGCAGATGAGCAGCTCATTATAAGAATTATGCATGTACAGTGTGTGTGTGTGGACAGTTTGTACATCTTTTGACTCCCACTATAAGTTCTTACTGCTGACTCTGACAGCACACACACACATTACATTTGGCCTTTTTTGCATAATCCAAAAAATGTAACAACTTCTTTTGATGCCCTGGGTTACAGGTGGAGCTTTTTATTCGTCATATGCAATTAAGTTCTTTATGTTTCAGATCATAGAAAAGGTTTAGCATGGTGTGTTTCTGATGAGGATGTATGTTAGTAATGATTCATGCGGTGCGTTTAGTGGATGACATTTGTAATCTCCTTCACGCCTTAGTGTCCTCTCTGGTGTCTGGTTAAGACACTGAGGTCATGTCCTCGGAACTTTTTTAAATCAAACTTGTTGCAGTTGATTTTTCTTCATTTCTAAACACATGTTTGGTGGGAAGTATTTTACAAGATCCTCATAGGCCGCAATTATTAGACTCGTTATAGTCAATGTACATTTTAAACCACATAAATTCCAGAGCTTTGAGTATAAAATAATTGATAACTGTATGAACACAAAATTAAAAGTTTCTTAAGGTCTAAAAGGGTGTACTAGTGGGACTATTGCCTGGGGGACATGTATCTGCATTGCCCCAAGATCTTATTAGCAATGAAGGATGACAGAAGGTTGGTAGATTTAGGGCCAGATTTCTGGTTAACGTACCTTCAGGAACCTTTGAGAATCAAGTATTTAGTACCCTGGAAACAGTCAAACATGGCCTGAAGATTACGGAACCGTTTTGGCAGGGGGTAAAGCTGGCAGGAGAGTATCCAAAGGGGCAGCAAAAGCCCGCCTTATAATCTGATTGGCCACTCTAGGTGACAGCCCAAAATACTTTAACATGATTGGCTATTTTTTTGTCAAAGGGTGGGACTTGTGTTCAAATTAACTATTTGGGCTGTGCTGCAACAGACTCCTAGTAGCTTTTTATTGTATTTCAATGTGGCATATTTCCTTTTGTTTGTACTTGTTTGTTTGACGTCTTCTTTTTAACCACTTCTTTTTAGTTTTATTATAACATATTTTAGACACTTTTAATTGTAGTCGTCAATATAGATGTGATAAATGGAGATAGATATGACAGATAAATGCTCTTCATTAATGTGTGCACACATTCTTCCACTATGCCACTCCTGCATCAGTCAGTACTCCAGTTGGGCCACCACAGTCAAAAAGTCTAGAGCCGCCCCTGTGAGCTGGGTATCATCAGCAAACAAAGAAAGGAGATCACACAGTTGCCTCATTCTGATCCTGTAATATTCTCTGTCTATTCTATTCTTGCAGCATTTATATTACAGAAAAATTAAACTTGGTAGACACGTTCCCCTTAATCATGTGCGTGATATACGCAAAGATGGCAGCAGCAGCCTCGCCCAGTACCTAGAGTTAACATTATTTAATACAATATGCCATGGTGTCCATTTTCAGCCAATTCAAAGAGATCAGTATGCCAAACTGGTCTGTGGCAGTTGTTAAAGTTTCACTTGTAGGTGCTGCTCAAGGACTTGAAAAGTTGCAGCAGCAACTTGCAGGTGGTTGCAGCACCAGTAGCAGTAGCTGCAGTGGTGGCAGTTGCTCCAAGCACACAGAGGCAGCGCTCACACTGCTGTTTCCACAGGAATTACCCATTATAGTCATAGAGCTCTTGTGCCCTCAACTTTTTCGGTCATGATGAGCATTTATATTTTTGTTTGTTTTGGAAAATGTTTTCTTTGAATGCCTTTAATCAAAGAGCCTTTGATTGGGTTCAAAACCAGGCTGCACTAAGGTGCCATGACCTCTGTACATGGGGTGCATAGCTCAGCCACTGAGCCAAACTGGTGCTCCAAGTACATTGAATCTTGACTCCCCAGACCCCCTTTTTTACCCCTAGTGACAGTTTTTTAATTTTTATATAACAGCAAAAAAAGGGACATACGAGAGTTTTGATTGATTTTGTCTGACTTTATTGCAGTGAACATTACAGGTGTTGAACACATGATAGACGTAAACACAACTGAGCCTCATTTCCACACCATCTTCTTCATACTATCACCTTTTAATCACACCCCTAAAAACAGCTAACACAGCGTCCACCAGTGTCTGATATTCATCTGACAGTAAAATGATGTATGGTTACATGTAGGTACTGTACATTTATATCTACAATACAGAGCAAAATATATTACACAGAAAAAAGCTGTGAAAAATATTCTTTTTTTGTTTTCAAAAGTCAGCTTGCAGTGATGAAAAAACAAAAACTGAGAAAAGTGCCGTGCCCCTTACAAAACAAAACGTTAAAAAACGAGTTCACAGGGTAAGCTCTGTAAAAAATATAGTTTAAGCCCTGAACATGAACATATAGTGTCACTCTTTCTTGATCTCTCAGCACATCACAACCAGCTTGTTTTTTCTCTTTATGAAAACTTCAAGTATTCAATCACAGTTAAGTGATTACTTTAAATTATGTCGAACAAGATAAGACAAACAGCTCATGAATTCCCTCAAAACTGAATAGAACAATAAGTATTGTTCTCTTTGTGGTCTCTTTGTCTGAGACTAGAGAGTGTAAAATATTACACCATCAGAGAAATTAATTGTTAAAGTATGAAAGTGAAGCAGCTTTGAATATATCTGATTATTGGAAATCTTACAGGAAAATAAGCAGATTTATTCACAAACTACCAAAATGTCAGCACTTTCTGATCAGTTGTCCAAAAGGTCTTAAAGTCACTGTATCTATAATCTTTTCATTGATATAGTAAATAAGAAATGATATTAAGTCCTTTATTTTTGGACTCATACGGTCTACACATGGGCATGTAGACTGATTGCACTCACAACCACACATACATACAAAATGAGAGTAAACCCTGAAGAAAAAAAGCATCACACCACTCCTCCTCCACTCTCTCTACTTGTTGGGCCCCTTGCCATCACTGTCCTCACTGTCATGATGTCTGCTGTCGTGGGAGCCCCGGTATCCCCTATTTTCTCGTCTCTCTCTGCACTCCCGGCACTCGTCCTCATCCTCTCCCTCCTCCTCGTCGTGGATGATCTCCACCTCCAGGCGGCCAATGTAGAGGGATACCGCGCAGAGCCAGAAGAGGGCGACGCAGCCCACTGCTCCGCTCTGGAGCAGCAGAGCAGGCACGGAGAGCAGCATCATCCTCCGCAGGGCGAAGAGGCTGCCGATGTATGTGGCACCGCCGAATGAGACGCACACTCCTCCCAGGAGGAAGAAGGCTGAGGGAACACAGAAAGACATGCGTTTATTTCAGAGATTCAAATGACTCTGTTTCCAGTGTTACTTTGTTTGAATCTGAAACGATATAAGATAAGATAAGATACTCCTTTATTCGTTCCATAACGGGGAAATTCATGGAGTTACAGCAGCAAACAAAAAGAAGAATTTCAACAAGAATATATATATATAGAAAAAAAAATGCTCATCAAAGACAACAGCTTGGCCATAATTCTCCCGTTAGCCACCACCTCCACAGGGTCCAGGACTGAGCTGGCCTTCTTCCCCAGTTACTTCAGTCTTGCTCTCCTTATATATAGGGTGTAACTGAATTTTTCTACATCTGTTGTACTTCAGAATGAACAGAAAGTAAAATCAGCCCTTCTTTCAGCTGCTTCTGATTGATCTCCAAGGGTGTTACATGTAAGAGTAAGGTTAACCTGCTTTAATCCTGACATTATAAATGTGAATCTCATGATTTAATGAATCATCCTGGCTATTTACTTTAGTTTTGTACTATTGTGAGACATTATTTGAGCATCAAAGTAAAGGTTTGCTAAAAATTCAACACGCTCAGGCTGCATTTCAGACAACCATGCTACTGGTTATGACTCCTGGATCTTTGCTCTTTATTTCCTCATGATGATTTCAGTCTGTAGCAGAAGACCTTGTGAAATAATTCATATTATAAAATCTATCGCAAGGTTCTCTTAGAAATTGGTTGATTTGAGCACAAAAAAAAGAGCTGAGGTGTATTGACCCGTTTGGATGATGCATTTTAAAAAGACTCATCGTTATTTTGTTGGCATTAAAACCTTTTCTTGGTTTCTAACACTCACTAGTCTAAATGACTACGACAACCCTTTGTGAGTGTTTTTATATCACAAGCCCCAGTTTGTCTTTTCACTGCCACACAGTTGGGGGTCAGACTTTACCATATCCAGCTTCTCTCCCAACTTCACTCTGGACAAACGCAATTACTCCGATCCCAGTCGCCAGCAGACCGTTCCTGAACCACGAGAGGAATCCTGCAAAACAGATAGATAGATAGATAGATAGATAGATAGATAGATAGATAGATAGATAGATAGATAGATAGATAGATAGATAGATAGATATTGTCCTTATCAAGGAAATGTGTTCCCACAGTCTGTACAAGTATACATACATGGAGAAACATAATTGATAAATACCCACCCAACCTCAAAACAATTGGTGCACATCATCCCACACATCTCACATGAACCCACATACACACACAGGACACATATATACACACAGGACACATTGCTGGGGTGTTTTGTTTAGTAGTTCTATGGCAGACGGGACAAAGCTCCTGCCAAACTGCAGTACCTGCAGTATGGGGATCTATATCTACAACCAGATGTGAGCAGTGTGAAGAATGAGTAGGGGGGGGGGGTGTCGGGGGTTCAGTGTTATGGTGCGTGCTCTGCTTGTGATGGCTCTGTTTGTTGAGGTCAGACAGGTTGGGTGTGGGGAGGCTGATGATCTCTGTGGCAGTCTTTGTGGTGCAGGTGAGTTTGTTTTTGTTGGAGACAGTTGGCATGTTGTAGTAACAGGGGGAACAGTAGAGGAGAATGGGCTGGATGATGCAGTAATAAACATCCTAACTGAAGATCAGTGCATGGACACAGAATCAATCACTGTTTACATGCATGATAGACAAGTTACAAGTGACAGTGCAGGAGGTTTGTGTTCAAATCTTCTACTTTGTCCCCCCAAACTTTCAGCCTTAACTACTGAGAAAATGAACAGCTAGTAAATATTTCTCTATCTGTTCCTCATCCCTGTGCTGCCTGATCATCACTACACCCACTCTTCACCCCTCTGCCTGCTGAAGCCCTCAGTTTTAACTCCAGCCTGAGCCTGACAGAGTCAGCACCCATCACTGAGACTGACTGAATACTGTCAAGACAAGAAACGGCTCAATTATTCTCTGATACATTCTCATTTGTGTCTACCACCTCAGCTTCTTACTTTCTTCGTTGCTCCTTGCTGAAGATCTTTATCTTATGGTCAACTAAATGTTACGGCTTAGGTATAAGGCACCTAAACGCCCTCATCCACGCCTTCATCACCTCCCGACTGGACTATTGCAACAGCATTCTCTATGGCCTCCCCTCCACCGACCTCAAAAAACTTCAATATGTCCAAAATTCAGCTGCCCGATTACTCACCCACTCCCGCTCCAGAGCCCACATCACACCCATCCTTCAGCACCTCCACTGGCTCCCCATTCAGCAAAGAATCCACTTCAAGATCCTGCTCATCACCTACAAAGCCCTCAATAACCTCGCCCCCTCATACCTGACCGATCTCCTCAAACGCCACTCCCCATCTCGCCGCCTCAGATCATCAGATGCCAGCCTCCTGTCCCCCATCACCAAGTCCAAGCACTGCACCTTGGAGGACAGAGCCTTTGCCATCGCTGCCCCCAGTATCTAGAACTCTCTCCCTCCACACATCCATAACTCTGACTCTCTTCTCTCATTTAAAAACCACCTCAAGACCTACCTGTTCCAAAAAGCATACAACACATGACCTCTCCCCCAACTCCACCTCTGTCCCTGTTTTGTTTTATTTACATGTTTTATTTTCAGTTTTACTTTATCTAAAGCGACTTTGAGTACTTAGAAAAGCGTTATATAAATTCTATGAATTATTATTATTATTATTATTATTATTATTATTATTATTTGTTTTTTTATTTTTTTATTATTAAACTTTAAGTTTTTATCCCATTTTTCTGGCCTCACTTCCTTACACAGGATGAAACCAACCAGACATTTCTAACCTACTGGACTACATCTGATTTGACCTGCACCTACCTGACATCACTATAAAAGGTATGTTTGTCACTCTTGTGAAAATATCACGTCTGCTACAATGTAACAGCAGGATTATTAACCCCGTGTTTCATGCGTAATTTAGGCAAGGCAAGGCAGCTTTATTTGTATAGTGCATTTCATACACGAGGGCAACTCAATGTGCTTTACATTAAAACATTAAAAGCATTGGAAACATTCAGACAGGCATAAAATAACATAATTAAAATGACAAATATAATAAAACAGAAAAGAAAAGGAAAATTAGAAATATATTAAAAATTACATTAAAATTTCCATTTAAAGTGGGTTAAAATAATCTAAGATAGGAAGGCAGTGGCAAATAAAAAAGTCTTAATCTTTGATTTAAAAGAGGTGAGAGTTGGAGCGGACCTACAGCTTTCAGGGAGTGTGTTCCAGATATGTGGTGCATAATTACTGAATGCTGCTTCACCATGTTTCGTTCTGGATCTAGGAACTGAAAGCAGACCAGTACCTGATGACCTCAGAGGTCGAGGTGGTTCATAAAGTAGTAGAAGATCAGCAATGTATTTTGGGCCTAAACCATTCAGTGCTTTATAAACCATCAGCAGGATTTTAAAGTCTATTCTCTGACAGACATAAAGCCAGTGTAGGGATCTAAGAACTGGAGTGATGTGGTCTACTTTTTTGGTCCTTGTTAGGACTCGAGCAGCAGCATTCTGTATGAGCTGCAGGCGTCTGATGGACTTTTTAGGGAGTCCTGTAAAGACCCCGTTACAGTAGTCTAGTCTGCTAAAGATAAATGCATGGACCAGTTTTTCTGCATTTCTGCTGAGACATAAATCCTTTAATCCTTGATATATTCTTCAGGTGATAGTAGGCTGACTTTGTAATTGTCTTAGTTCAGTTTTAGTTTTAGTCTTTAGTTCAATGTGGCTGCTAAAATTAAGGTCTGAGTCTATGATTACACCAAGGTTTAACTAGAAGTTGAATTTATGGCATGAGTTTGGTCATGTTACCTGTCTCGTGGGATTTTCTCAGCATCTGAAATATAGGAAAGAAAATATGAAGGTCAATCAAACACATGTTTATTCAGTGTTCTTATAATAAGGCATGTACAGTTGTTTACAGAGAGTTATGATATAACTATTTACTGATGTATTCCACCAAGAAAGGAGAAGCGAAAGTAAAAGCAGCTCTGAGTGTTGGAACAAAGCTCTCCAATCCTCCGAACATATATATATCCTCGAACCTACCATAGCGTCCGCCTTGTCGATGTCTGTGAGCTGGTACTGCTGCTCCGGCACCCGGCTCTTTCCCCACGGTCCCTTCTCTCCGATCCGAAGCCGGGACGAGCCATGCAGCCTCCTCCTCAGCGGAGCTCCGGCGCAGGGAGGCCGGACAAGCTTCACTGTCCGGGCGAAGAGGCATACGGCCTGCGGTAATTGCCTCCTCATGAACAGACTCAGGAAAGCCATCACATCCCTGAGGTCCCAGCAGCTAGCTTTGACACCACAGGAGCTAAGAAGCACAACAACACGACCTGTGCGCGCCCTCTGAACCCTCACCTTGGCAACAACGACGACCAACCCGGAAGAGTCTCTCCGACGTGAAGGCGTGAAGGTAAGCAGGATGAAAACTGCGCCATCTTGCGACACACGAGAATAAATCACAGTATAATTAAATAGTAGCCTGGTTTCAATTGTAAATACAATTATTATATTACCACCAACTGATTATTATTGTTTTTAACCTAAGTAGTGAGTTTGTTTGCAGTGATATCACTCTAAATCAAACAAGAGGAAAAACTGCACTTCTGTACTTACGCCACTAGATGGCGCCAGTATCAAAGGCTGTGACAGTGACTTTATTTATTTATCTATTTATTTATTTATTTACCATTTCTGAAATTTTAAAATCCTATAACTCGGATTTTTTTTTTTTATTTATGACTTTCAATTTTTATTTTATAAAAACAAAACAGCAGTAATATATGGCACACATCTGTATGTTGCAAATAACCTCAACAGTGTCTTAGCATATAAAGGAACATAACAAATGATAAGATCCAATTGACATAAAAATAAAAAACAATACAAAACCACTTCTAATTCTCACACTTGATCTTCATTCTGGCCTGTTAATCCCATCAAAATACACGCCCCACTTCAGAAAATATTTTTCAGTTCTGTCCTGCATCCTACAAGACATCCTTTCGTATGCAGCTACTGTGCGCAGTTCAGTCAACCAGTTTGGAAAAAGGAGGTTCTCCCGGGGTCTTCCAGTTCCTGAAGTTAATGTGTTGTCCAGTCATAGTAGCAGTTTGTATCCATTCGATCAGTGGTTTTGAAAAAGCAGATAACACTGGAGAATCTCCTAAAATGTAGAGCTTAGGACACAGTACAAATTACCTTTTTACAACATTAACAATATAAAAATGAATCTTCCTCCAGTACTTATTAATAATGGGGAATGACCAAAGTACATGTACCAGGGTTCCTTCATCTACACCACACTTCCAGCAAGTAGGCATATCCTTTAAGCCAAGTCTAAAGAGCCTACTTGGGGTCCAATAAAACTGGTACATAATTTTAAATTGAATAAGCCTCACCCTCAGATCCCTTGACATTGACCGACAATCTTAAGCCACTCCTGCTCATCAATAACTCAGATATTGAACAAAAGGTATATTAATTCCGACTTGAAAATGTACTCAGATAAACACATTATGCAAATTTAGGATGTTCAAATGCTAGAAATAAAATGTCAAATCAATTATAAAATCAGATTACAATGGAAAATATGGAAATATATTAATCACTTTTAAAGGTTATGGAATGCTCCATTTATTTGCGTTTTCTTTTCTTTTCTTTTTTTTTTGTATAGGATAGGTGGTAGTGCAAATATCTCCTTTGTACAGAGCTCCTAAGGGGACATAGGTGGAAAAATATATAGGATTGGATTCTCTTGTGCACCAGAACCAAGCCATGCTTGCATAAAAGTTTTTTGTGATACACATGAGAGTTAATGTTGAGCTTAGTTTTTTATTTGTTCTTCATGCCTTGTCTCCACTGGGTTTATTCTGTTATAAGTTATCCTTTGTCTTTCTTGTGTTTAATGATCCATGTATTGTGTTGTAGTCCTTTATGTATTTTCTTGTGTTTCTTAGTATAGTCTTCTTTCCTGTTGTAGTATGTTGTTCAGAATCCCTGTGTTGCCAGTTTTGTTTTACTTCTTGCACTTGTGTTTCCCTCTATTTTTGATTAAGCTATAAGTTTCACCTGTGTCCTGTGTTCACACCTCACACCTGCGTTAATTAGCCTGTGTTTTAGTTCCTCTGTTTCCCTTGTCCTGGGTTGGATCTTTGTATGTATTTCCTGTGTTCTGTGTGTCAGTCTACTTTCTGTTCCCTGTGTTATTTTGGACTTTTTGGATTTAGCTCTTTAGACATTTCAGAACCTTTGTTTTTATCTTTTTTTATCATAACCTTTTTATTTTCAAATCTGCACTTGGGCACTTAAGTCTTTCCCAGAAAGATTCAAACCAGGACAAGGGAAACAGAGGAACTAATCACACAGAGTAATTAACACAGGTGTGAACACAGGACACAGGTGAAACTAATCAGCTTAATCAAAATAGGAGGGAAACACACAAGCGCACGAAGTAAAACAAAACTGGTAACACAGGGATTCAGAACAACATAATTAAACGGGAAACTAGGAAACACAATAAAATACATAAAGGGCTACAACACAAGACATGGATCACTAAGCACAGGGAAGACATAGGATAACTTATAACAGAATAAACACAGGGAGGAACCAAGGCATGAAACACAAGGAAAAAACTAAACTAATCATCAACTAATGACAGAGAAAGTGTTGCGTCTCTCTCATGCCTATGAGACATGATTGCGTGAGCACGAAAAACCTTTCCATGAGTGTGCAATATCTTGTGATCACAAAAAACTTTCACATGAGTTAGCCTCTGGTGCACATGATAAACGTATTTTTTCGTATTTTTTGCCCATGTCCCCCTTGGGGCTCCGTACATTTCAATTTTATGGACCAGAACTGTCAGAAATCTGGTTTCAATCTGTTAAGAAAAGCAAAATTGAAAGATGTGACTCATACCAGGTTGGACAGTAGCTATGGAAAAAAATACAATGAGAATAAATATAGGCCTACTGGCTTGATTTCTTTGAATTATTTTTAATTTTTAATATTAATCACTGAATTTCGTACAGTCAGCAAGCTCCTAATAGATTGATCTGTAGATGTTAAACCATATTTCTGCAACTGGATTGATTTAAAAACTTGAGAGATAAATCCTGTCTTGACTTCTTCGCAAAATCAGAAAAGGGCTGCTTCACACTAATCCAGCCTAAATATTACAATCATCAAGTAAATGCTGTTGTGAAGAAAAGAAGGTATTACTGTTAATGCATTAATTCATATCAGCTTACTGTTAGGCCATTTTACACTAAAAGAAAGGGTTTAGAAAAAGTATTATTGATGTTAACGTGTTCACTTTGAAAGCTTGAATATACACAGGGCGAGAAGAAAATTGGAACAAGAGGACTGATGAAGATGTAATAGTGTCAAAATCAAAAGTTTGGAAGAATTATTATCACTTTTTCTCTGCACACTAGGTCAAATACACACCACACTCTGATACTGTGAAGCCATGCATGAACCTCTGTGTGTGTGTGTGTTTGTGTGTGTGTATATTTGGGAGGGAGAGATGTGCGTCCTCAATGAGGATGAGTGGACGGCCTCTTCCTGAGCCTCTTTGTCTTTTTAAGCCCACTGGGACTGGGAGAGAAACCACGCCTGTCATACCTGATTGTTTGGTGTGAGGAGCATAAAGAGCTGCACAGGGGGCTCGTGTGTGTGTGTGTGTGTGTGTGTGTGTTTGTGTGTGTGTGTGTGTGTGTGGGTGTTGACAGTGGTGTCTTTACACACAGCCAAATCTTTGATGTGATGCTCAGCTGACCTTCTGGTCGCTCTCACGCTACTGTCTCCAAAACAATGGAAGGCTAATGTTTGTATACACACATACTTACACTCAAAAATGCTACACGTGTAAAGCCCTCTGAACAGGCTAATATATTGTCTTTGATTACATATTTTTTACAAATATAAACCTTGTTCATTCTGTCATTGCCATAGGAAGTCTTGAATGTTCCTCAGGAAAGTAAACAGAGTCCGGTTTGTGTTTCCTTTAATATGATCAGAGTATTTGTTGTTCTCATAGTGCAGCGAGAGGATAACTGTATTACAATCACACACACACACACAGGTTTACCGGGTGGGGTCTAGGCTTCCCAGGATGCTGTCCAGGACAAACTTTATTTCCTGAAGAAGTCAAGGCCTCAGGGTGTGTGTGTGTGTGTGTGTGTGTGTGTGTGTGTGTGTGTGTGTGTGTGTGTGTGTGTGTGTGTGTGTGTGTGTGTGTGTGTTTATTTTATAAAACAAGCCTGTTATCCTGCATTCTTAGTCACCCATGGAAGTGTATATACATTAATTCAGAAAGCCCAAAGATCAAAGTATGACTAACAGTGAAACTGGGACTTTATCAACCAATAGTGTTGGAAATGTCAGATGGAAACAGGAACTTGGGAGCATAAACTTTTGGTAAAAAAGTATAAGAGCACATGGGGAAGTGTTTAGGTTTAGACCAGACACATGTGCTCAATAGTTTAAGATATGAAACAGTAGTGAAAGATGTAGAGGTTGTCACTTCTGACTGATTCTGATTCTCAGATCGTGGAAAAGTTCATCCTCTCCAAATCTTAAAAAATGGATCGAGTGTATGTTAGAAATAGCATCATGATGATTAGAAACAATGATGAGGGGAATATCTCTAAGAGGTCATGGAGCCCCGGTTTTTCTCACATCATTGCTGAGACACTGGGAGGGTCTGGTTAAACTGCCACTGCTAATTGACTGCTTATTGTGTTTGTTTGTTTTTTCTGAATGTGCATATTTACTTCAGGCCTTTGGATATTTTGTGACTCAACGTTATGATACTGTCAGTTCGCATCTTGAAATAATTAGAAAAAGTGACTTTATCAAGAGTTAAGACTTCCTGTTGAATGTCTCCATTTGTTATATGTCTTGTTAGTTTGTTGCAGCATCTGCAGTGAGCAATTGGCAGATTTTCATTTGTATTTTATCATTACAGGGGTCATGCAAATGGACTCAGCGATCACCAAAATGCCCAAAATCAACAAACTCAGGCTAGTATCAAACACTGACACTTTCGTGTTACTTAAAGACATGAATATCCCCCAATGCCTCACACAAATCAAATTAATACTGAATTAAACCAAAAAACAGGGGCAGTTTTGTTTCATAAAGTGACCTAAATAAGAGCTTCCATGTCTGAGTTGATAATTTCGTTCATTCAGGAAATCACAGTGATTTTATTCTCAAGTGAATGCAATATACCTCCATAGAAACACAAAGAAAGCTGTTAGCAGTCTGCTGAAAAGAGTTGATTTTCATGCAAGTTCTGCCTCTGAAAAGCAAACAACCAATCATAGTTTAGTATTTTGGGGTAGCACAAGGAAAGGCCAATCAGATTTCATGGGGGTCTTATGCCATCCCTCTGTATATGCCCCTGAATAGATGGGCCTTAGCAGTGTCAGCCATTTCTGTCTGCTTTATCTGGATTCTGTATTCAAACCATGGCTACACATGCCAACTCGATGCTCAGAGTAGGTGTAGTATTGCTAAAATGAAAAACAAATGCTATACAACAAAATAGTTAATTGGGCAAAATGAAAGCAGATTTTGACTTTTAATCTTAAAGCTCCTCACTGGAGCTTTAAGATTAACTCTCAAAGGTGTGACCTGACCAAGCGGCAACCTCCGGTCTCAAACTATGAAGACCATGCAGAAGTGTTATAAACTGCAATTCATCGAGAATCCGCTTGAGGCTGGCTGCAGAAACACCAGAAATCACATAGACACCAATTCAAAAAAGACGATATTTGCAGCATTAATAAACATGTTTACAGCCTGGTTCAAAAAACGTCTTGGGTCTAAGTCGCTAATTTCTCAATCGACACACACTGTACGGGGGGTGCATTTTTTTCTAATGCGATGGTTCAGAAGATATTAAGATCGCGAGTTTTTGCCCAAATAAGGACATGACTCACTTGACTCCCGGATGGGAACACATAGCTTTTGGCTAGGGGGCTCAAACTCCGCCCCTTTACGTCACACTATGCCTGGTTGAGTTCCGTATTTCCAATATGGCTGCCGCCGTTGATTGGCTACAAAACAGCTCTCAGGAAAAGATGGGTGACATCACGGATACTAGGTCCATATTTTATACAGTCTATGGACCTGACGCCTACCCTCTTGCAGCAGTTTCAGGCTTTAAAAATGACACCAGAGAAATTGCCAAACTTGTTGCTGGCAGTCTCATTTACTATTGTAAGTTATAAAAAGTCATCATTGTTATTTTTAGTCTGTTTCATAACTAGACAAAAAAAAACCACCGGAGCTTTAATGAAGTTAATACATTTACTTAGAATCAGGAGCAGGACCACACTTCAACCACACCCTGATCACCTGACTGGCCCTCTCGTACCTAGTCATCCCAATTCACTCTCTAATCCTTCAGCCCACCCTTTCCTCTCCTCTAGTCACCCTCCTTCTTCATCCCGTCCTAACTGCCTATGCTTCCGAACAATACTGGGCACATTCTGGGCCGAGATCAGCTCAGGTAGAATAATGCATGAGACAGAATCCCAGCTCATGTGTCAGAATTTAGTACATTTGGAAAGTGAATGTACATTGCATGATAAACATCACTGTTTTGTGTACTGTTAAATGGTAAACTATTGCAACAGTCCTGCAGACAGAAAATTCCTCTATATCTCTGTGAGCTATTTTAAGGAGGGCTAGCTGCACAGTTGATCCTCATATTCCCCTGCCTCACTAACTCTTTTACTCTCTCGCCTCGCTCACTTTCCTCTCCCTTACATCACATTTCTGCAGTTTTACTCAGCAAACCCTCTTCCTCTTTCCTTATCATGCACATTTTTATGAGCTTTTATTCATTGTTTTCCCTAAGACAAGTAAGTGAAAAGAGCTTTTACAATTGAAACCCTCTTCTCACCTTTTCATATTTTACTCTTCTTGTGTGTCACAAATCTCCCTTTTTTGTTTGGATTTTGAGTCTGTCTCATTACTACTTAATACCCCCATTCTTTTTTCATTTTCACTTTCACACAGCTGCTTTCTCCATCCCAGTATCTCTGAATCTTTCAGGAACTGATTTCAAACCTCCTTTTACCCAGATCTGCCCCCTCTCTCACATCCTGTCTCTCTGTTTTTCATTGAAAGATAGAAAACAAATTGCTCAAGACACTTACTTATTAAAGTCTACTTTTAAAGGGGCCATCTGACTGGAATGCATTTGTTGTGTTTTGTGTTGTTGTGCATCGAGCAGCAGCAGATATTTACTTGCATGCATGCTAAATGTATCTCCACACATTTGTTCTTTATTTACATAAAGAGCTGAATTTGCAGGTTTGATGCTTATGCTATTAGACAGCAAAAACATACAAACAATATTAGCCAAAAAAGTCCTTCGCATATAAGGTTTTTGGAGCAAAACTCTTTAAGTCAAATATGCCTTTTCAAACCATAAGACACCACAGCTAAGGACTAAATAGGCAAGTCTAGCAGTAAGCCTCCGCTGTCTGTTAACTCTTTTTTATCCTCTCTGCTTGAATCCTGTGGTGTCAACAGAAAAGAGGAAAGAGAGAGATAGAGAGGAGGAGGAGGAGGAGATGTGTATACGTGCAGAGCTGCACTGGTCTGTGTTACACAGTCTGGGGGATTCCAGCCAGCTGCGTTGGGAGCACTGACCTTGGCAGAGAGAACACTGTTTTTCAGTCTCTGGGACAAACAAGTGTTGGATACGAGTGTCAAGTGATCAGCAGACAAATGATTTATTGACATTAATTAAAGATGAGCCGCTATAAGTCAGTAAACTGCAGGAGTACATGTTGAAAACAACTTTGAATATGTTTCATGAATGCACATAAATACTTTGTTTTTTTATCTACACCTTGTCCTCATGTCAAATTTCCTTATGTAAACTGTGCTTTGAAAGTTATTTTGAGGTTAAATACCATAATGTACAACCCTGCAGGATACAGGATGGGAAGCTGTTGGGGTTATTTAATGTTGCAGGTGTGTGAGTGTGTGTGTTTCCATGCTTGTTTTTTCCTTTAATAATGGTTCCCTCTGATCTCCTGGTACATGGGAGCCCGGGTTTATTTTCAGGCCATTTGTTTCTCTTTTTTTGTCTCATGTCAAACACATTGTTGGAGCCTATAGATCTCACACTAATGGCTGGAACATGTGTATGCTTGCATGCATTAGTTACATCACCTCCATCTATACGTCTGCTGGAATCACATCCATTCTAAGTTCTAGGTCAGACACTTAATAGTTGTGGGCTGTTAAAGCTCTACTATGGGCTATCCAGGAGCCTGGTGCAGATTCTCCTCTATAATCAAAGCCAAACGATGAATCATCAGTCTTACAGAAATATCTGACTGCTCTGTTTGCTTGGCAGAGGCAAAACTGGAAGGGTTTGTGTTATTTCCTGTCAGCCTTACTCACCATGTAGGCTCTATATCTTGAAAATAAACTCATTCCGACAAATCTTGTTCCTGTAAGCTCAATGCCTCTCCTTATTTCTTCAACATTATTAGGGTAAACCTTTGGAATCAAGCTAAACTTCCTTGTCACATCTAGTTTTTCATATTAGCCCCAATAAAAATGTGTCACATCCTTATTTCAGGGACAATAAAGCACAGCACAGAGAACATGATGCAATAAAATCAACTTTGACCTGCACAATAGTGGAATTGCAGTGTGATTGAAGCCTTCATCCATACCTGATGTTGTCGTGTGACAGTTTTTTTCTGAGATGATTAACAGAAACTTGATTTACTGCCAACAGATGAAATGTTTCCTGAACAAGCTCCCTATTCATTGAGCAACGTGTCAGGCTAAGAAAATTGTTCCTATTTATGTGCACACCTAGAAACCAAATTGAACAAACAAATACTTAAATACTGTTAGACTTATATCAGTTCACTCTGAAGGGATCAAATAATTTTAGTAAGAAAAAATGTAAATATTACTTTAGATGTTACATGTCTCAAAATGTAGTTTGTTGATATTACATGATCTTTCTTAGTTTGACACATTACTTTCTGTTTTGCAGTATCCTTATTGTGTCTATTATTGTCTTTTATTATCACCACAAACTTGACCTAATGTTTATTTACATACATTCAACCTGTAGTGATACAGTAGAAGTTTAATTGTATTTTGATCTCAGACTGCAAAACGTTCTTTACTCAGCTGAGTTCAATGACTGAACGAGCTTGCGGTCAGACACAATCGATACAAAGCCAAATGAGTCTGTTATAAACCTCAATGTCTTTAACCCCCGGGACATGTCCACACCATAGACTGTATAATAAATTGACGTATTCCCTGTGGTGCCACCCATGTGCTTCTGGAGCCCAGTTTTAAAGTCTATCGGCAGCGGGTGCCATATTGGAAATGCAGAACTCGACCTAAATTCTGTCAAGGTAGAGTGAGGTAAAGAGGCGGAGTTTAGGCAGGCTTTGAGCCTCCTTGCTAACATCTACAGAGTTCCTGCCTGTCAGTTATTTCAGTTGTGCCTGTAACTTTGCAAAACTCATAATCTTTCTATCTTCTAAACAGCTGAATTATTAAAGGTGACATATCATGCAAAATCGACTTTTTAATGGTTCTTTTCTACACCTTTCTGTAAATGTGTGCGATAGAGCCGTTTCAGACTTCTGTGTTTTTGTTACGTCACAACAATATCCGGTCTGTCACGGAGGTCAGAGCTCGGAGCTTGTTCAGCCCATAGACTGTATAGAATACAACTCAACTCCTCCTCCGTTTTTCATTACCTGCACAAATGTGTGCTAACAAGGAGTTTAGGAGGGAGGCATGCTAGTTGTAGGCTGTCTTAATAAACACAGAGGGTGGTTTTATTCCCCACGTCTGCAGATTTGAAGATCTAGTGGATGATTTTTATTTTTCATGGATAAGGGCTAGCGCTAATTAGCATAGCCACATAGCTGCATGTTTGTAGCTGTGTACCAAGACACACGTCTACATACTGATAAATAAAACAACAAGAAACACTAAATCTGTGACCAATCCTTCAGAAAGGTCCTGCTGCAGGTGCCTCTCTGTCAGGATCAGATTCTGGATCAGATTTAGAGGGTTGAAGTAACGCGGGTCTGTGAGCAGCCGTGTATATTCAGCCAACATGTAAACATTAGATCAACGTGCTGGAGAACCGAGGGGATATCCACTTCCTGAGGGGGCGTGGTCAGAGAGAATACCGACCGTTCTGAGCAGGGCTGAAGAAGAGGGTTTTTCAGGCATGCCAAAATCTGATTTCAAAGTGTTTTTTTGAGCAATAAACTTTAAAGACATGTTTTGGGGACCTCTTAGACCAATATATATTGATGAAAAAAGGGTGATATGTCACCTTTAAAAATGTACCCCCGTACAGTGTGTACTGTTTGAGAAATTAGATACTCAGACTTTTGTACCAGGCTGGAAAGATGTTTATTTTTTCTGTAAAGATCAGCTTTTTTAAATTGGTGTGGATGTGGTTTACAGTACTACCGGAGGCATCCTCAAGTCAACACTCGAGGAACTGCAGTTTTCAGCTCTTCCGCATTGACTTCAATTCTCACTGCCAGAGGTCGCAGCTTGATCCAGACTTGCTTGATGGCGGTGGCCCGACCGGGGCAATGAATTATGCAGGGGTGGCATGACGCACATTTGCACACGCGCATATAAATATGATTCATTTACTCTTTGTCTCCACTTATGTTATCTACTTTAACTACTGACATGAGAGCATCATAGAAACATTACATTTTTTTGCCGATTTTTTTTAACTTAAAAAGTAACAAAAGAGTGACAGTAGGCAAATGGCCAGTAAAAATTTGGGATTTTGGGATTGCACCTGGGGTGGCCAATCAAATTTCAAGTGGGGCCCATACCACCACTGCCACCCCCTGCTCTGGTTGTGCCCCTATTTAACCTCAATCTGCTACTTTTTAAAATAAAATCAACGTTCTTCCACAAGGAACAGTTACACACTACTGTTAGGCCTTTGCAATAGATAGAATGCTACAGTCAGCAGCTAGTTAGACTAGCCTCATAGCACAAAGGCTGCAAACAGCAAAAAAAAACATTTAGCGTGGCTCCGTCCACAGGTGACAATTTCTCTTGTAGAAGCATCTCTAAAGCCCACTGATTAGCACGTTTATTCTTGTGCTAGTATTTTGTACACAAACTGAGCTGCAGAGGTCATGCTAAGGTTGTGTGCCAGTGCTGGGTACATTGACTTCCTTGAGTCTCAACTGGTTACCTTGCAACCTCAGAATAACAAGACTTCAACAAACATGAGTTATATCAGTTATAACAGATTAAAGTACTTTTTTTAGAATCTCAAAGTGTTAGTCATTTTTTGCCTGTCATGGTTACCTAAATTGTAAAACACCTTCATGTTTACAGGATGCTATGTATTCAAAAATGTGCATAGCTTTACTTATTTATCCATGTGTGCCAATACATTCCATATTTACAGACTGTTGTTTTTGATCAATCAATCAATCAATCAATCTTTATTTGTATAGCGCCAAATCACAACAAACGTTATCTCAAGACACTTTTACAAACATAGGAGGTCTAGACCACTCTATGTCAATATATATATAATTTATCAGAATATATATCTAAAAAAGAAATGTTCATCAAAGACAACAGATTGGTCATAATCCAGCCATCACCTCCACAGGGTCCAGGACTGAGCTGGCCTTATTCACCAGTGTGTTCAGTCTTGCTCTCCTGTATCCTGTCCGCCCACAGCAGGTTTAATCCTTCCAATGTGGCGTTCGTGTCCGGTGTTAGCTCTGTTAGCGTGATGCTACTCTGCCAGTATTCCCTCTGGTGCTGGGTTAGCTCGTCCACCTTATCGTAGATAGATCTTACATTCCCCATAACGGTGGGTGGAAGGACGGGTCGATGTCGTCTTTTCTTAGCTTGCACCTCAATACCAGCACGTTGTCCTTGCCTCCTTCTCCTCAGCTCGCAGGGAACATCGGGCCTTTGAGAGTCCTTTTGGGGAGGTACTTTCTTATACTGATGATGTTCACCTCTCTGTGTGCAATCATTATTTTGTTTGTGATGGATGTGCATTTACATAGACAACATAGTGGTATTAATAGCATCTGATAACCATCCCCTTACACCTCACATGGCTTTTCTCTGGGTCCATGTAAAGGCCGAGATGGGGCTGCAGTGGAAGCAACAGATGGATGTGACATGTCAATACACTCCGTCCCTAATCCCTCGGGTGAGGCACTAATCCAGCACCCTAACCCCGGGCCTGGCCTTCTAACAGCACATTACCTCACTTCCTCTCGCTAAAATAATGCTTAGGTTCAGAATAATGTAAAATGTAGGCAAAGTTATGTAGATCTGGGATTTGATGAAATGATGTCATTAGTTTCTGCTGACATATCAAACTCAATCAGTCCCAATATTGATATAAGTATAACAACAGCTGACTGTTACTGTACTCAAACTTTCACATTTGCCTCTTTAACTGATTTAAAAGGACTTTGAACTCTAGAATACTTCATCTCAAATGTATCTTTGATCATTTCAGGATTTTAGGGAGAACTACGCTTGGAGTACGAAGACATAGGCAGACTCACTCCCTTGGAGAAACCAACTGATGGACCACAGTCTTGGTTACACATTTAAATTCAAGTTAAAACAACTAACCAAGTTCAGTTGTTACAGCGACCCAGACATACTGTAAGTACAATCAAGAAGAAGTTACAATAAGTAAAATGAAATGAAATAAAATTAAAAAATAATAATAATAATAATTAAAATAGATAAATAAAGATAAAAATACAATTTAGGTATATACAATGTTACAAATGGAATTTAGATTAAATAGCATTAATTACAGGCAGTATTAAAAATGTTTCAGTAGTGACAGGTTGACATGGCGTGATTATAGTTGGTAATGTTAGATTAAGCAATAAATAAAAATAATATGGGTATGTAGTATGATCGTGAGTTGTAGTTAACAATAATAATGTAATATAACATAATATATATATATATATATGCCTTATTATAATATGAAAATGGAGTAGATAAATGGTATTGTTGCAGCCATAGTTTACAAAGTTTTATCAGTAGGATACCCTACAGTTAAAATTGTACCTAACATTGACATTTTTCAATAAATGCTTGCTTCAAATAATGCCTTCAAATATACACATTTAGATATAGGTTTAAAAAAATGGGGGTTTGGCTTTCTTTTCTTTTTTTGAAACTTTAAGGACATCAGTGTTCATGTAGGCCAACAGTAACCACACTTAATGTGACAGGCATACTGTTGTTAAAATCACAAATTAATAGTCTAGGTAGCCTAGTACGTAAGAGGATTAGGGCCAATGAAAAAAAAAAAATTAAGGTCAAATTTTTTTTTTTTAATTATTATTCTGAGAAAAAAGTCAGAACTCTGAGATTAAAGTCAGAATTCTGAGAATAAAGTCAGAATTCTGAGATTAAAGTCAGAATTCTGAGAATAAAGTCAGAATTCTGACTTTAATCTCAGAATAAAGTCAGAATAAAGTCAGAATTCTAACTTTAATCTCAGAATAATAATTAAAAAAAAAAATTTGACCTTAATTTTTTATTTTTTTTGTAGTGGCCCTAATCCTCTTCCGTAGACCTAGGCCTAAATCAATAATTTAAAAAACAAAATAGAAGGAATGTATCAGTGTCACTGCAGAGGCAGCTGATGCAGCATACTTCAGCAGCATCCCCTTTAAATGATTATCTTATTATATGTTATATGTCAGCTGAAGGTCGGTCATATAGTAGCGAGTGGTCACATGGCTTGTAAGCATGTAAATGACAGGAGGGAGTGTATAGAGAGAGAGAAAGCGGGTTGTGGGAGGAGAAGGAGGAGCGGGGGGTGGGGGAGGTAGATTGGGAGCGGGGGCACTCGCCGACGCACACGGAGAGCACTTTTTTTTAGGTGATTGAGGAGACCTCGTGTGGCTGCGAGCGTACCCCTCCGTCCCCCCGGCTCAGTTTAATGTGTCACACCGTCGCTGGTCGCCGTCAGCTCGCTGCGAATTATTTATAACCGACAAGAAAATTGGATGGGACGCGCTCACACGAGCAAGACAATCCCGGAAATAACATGCGTACTCTCAGCCTGTCACGTACGCTCACTGTGGATTTGCATTGCTGTAGGCTGCCGTAGGTAAGCTCTGCCAATGGACTGTGTACTCTTCCTTGAGGGAAATTCTACTGACTTTATTTGACCTTTAAAAGCTGAATTTTACTTGTATTTCATGCTCAAGTTTGTGTTTGGATCGAATTTGTACATTTGGGGTCGTTTGAGGAGAGAAACAGACGCAGGACTGCTAAGTTGGTAATCAATAGCTAATAAAGATGAATAAGATGCATTATCATGGATGTTTCGTTGCAGTTTAATGCAGATCTCATTTAAGAAGCATTTTTATTACAAAATAAGGTTCTGGATTGCGACCAGTGTCTGATTTTACTTTAAAAATGTCAGTAAAAGTGAGTTTGATCGCTTTTACGCCTCCACATTTGCTCTGTTTTAAATGCTTCAGTAGATCTCTTTACTTAAACTATTATTGTGTTTGTTGCCCTATATGTAAATACTGATTAATGCACTTCAGCTCACTGTGTCAAGTGGTCTTCACTGCGCTATTAATAGACCTAAAGAGTCTCATTTTACTCTCCACAGATACCCGGCACAGCCTCAGCATGTTTTTAAGACATATACAAATTATTACGCAGTTTAGGAGGATTAAATGAGACTACAGGGTGAAATCTGAGACAGTAGAAGAGGACTTGGATATGAAACTTCTAGCTGTGGCAAAGACCCTCTCCATCAGAGAAAAGCAGTGGCTCAGCTAGAAAATGAAGCGAGGACGTGAGCTACGTGCGCATCCAGCACATGACGAGATGAAATGGAGAGCTTGGGACATACGGACCTTTTAAACCCAAGCTCTGTCCGCTCTGGGTTCCTTGCTGCATCACCCTCACAGGAGATAAAGACGAGCGGGAAGCAGCTCGTCTGTGGACCGGCCGAGATTCACCACACGTACCGAGCGGACATGGGGCTGAACGGCTTCTGCGCGGCGCCGGTTGGAAGTCCAACAGCCGCGGAGTTACTCGCAGGTCTGGCCTCTCAGACCGACTCCCCTGCTATCACAACCCCGACGAAGCAGTGCAAAACCGGAGTACCTCTTTACAACGGCGGGGTGGTGTCTCCATCTGCCACCGTGGAGGGGAGCCACACAGGCGTAATGGCTCACACACCAAACGGTCACCCGGCGCATATGAAGGGGATGGCGGGGGTAACGGGCGGCTCTGTGTACCCCCTCTCCAGCAGAGCCTGTCTGACTGAGAATGGGGACTGGACAGCTCATGAGAAGTGTCCCTCAGTGATGAGGAGGATCAATGGAAACCTGAAAGCTAGAGAGGTGCAACTACAAAAACGAAGAGGTGGGGAGAACAGGGATATGGGTTTGGGGGCTGTTAATGGACTCATTGCAGGGTCAGCGGGGTTAGGAAGTTCTGTAGATATGGCTTTTGCTTCAGGGGACTCGGATGTTAAACGGAGACGATTAACAGATGGAAGTGTTGCTCAGAAATCTATAGAGACCTCCAGAGAGGCGCGAACTGTTGCCCCTCTAACTACCACGGTCAACTGCAGCAACAGTCCCCAAAGCAACCAAATTACTTTCAATCATGTGCACTGTGGCACTCCTCAGTCCCCCTTCACCCCTGCTGCCCCTCATACTAACCAGCACAATGGACACATCGTGGCCTCCTCAGGTCCACCAGCAGCCCCCAGCCAGACCTCTCCCATTGAGGCCAATTGCATCCCAACTCCACCTCCCTCTGCTGAGTCTGGCTGGTCTGCAGAGCGCATAGCACAGCAGTACATTGTCCCCTGCATGAAATACTACGGCATCTGTGTGAAGGACAACTTTCTGGGCCCTCAGCTTGGCAACAGCGTCCTGGAGGAGGTGGAGGTCTTAAACCGCAGCGGGAAATTTCGGGGCGGGCAGCTGGTGAGCCAGAGGAACATCTCGCCTCGGAGCATCCGGGGGGACCAGATCGCTTGGGTGGAGGGACGGGATCCTGGGTGCAAGGAAATCGGGGTGCTGATGGCCCACATCGATGAGGCGGTCATGTACAGTGCTGCCAATGGACAGCTTGGGGACTGTGTCATCAACGGACGCACAAAGGTGAGAGGAGGGAGATGGTGAAGATGGGTGGGGTATGGGGTAATTTTTAACGACTACATGTAAGAAATAAAACAGGCTGATGACCTCATATCATTTAGAGTAAGTGGTTGGTTATGTCATGTCTCAGCTGCTCCTACTTACAAATATACAGGCAAGAAAACACACACACTCACAAACTCATGCTTACACCACAGAGGGAGTTTGAGATAGGAGTCAGGTAGGATGTCAGGATGAGCCCTGCTGTGTTTCCAGTACATGTGAGCTTGATAAGGGGGGCTGCGGGCTGAACTTTAAACTGGCCTTGTGCCGGGGTTTAGGCGTGCCTAAGTTTGTCCCTGCCTTCATACCACTGATACTCGCAGGGGTGGGGGGAACTCTCCTCTGTATCTCCTCTACCATCACCATATCTCTGCCTTTGAAGTCTACTTTTCTGTCATGACTTTCACTGCTTTTTTTGTTGTTGTTTGTTTCCTTCATTTCATGTCTCATTTAACCCACGCCACATATTTTTCTTTATTTTTGTGGAACCCTTTTGACTCCATGTACAGATACCAGAGCTCTTTAGATAGTACTCTTAAGATCTGAACAGCCTGTAACTGTTAAAACTCCTCTTCATCGTAGTACAGAGCTGCCCCAGCAGGCAGTCCTTCCTCTGTCCTGCACACAATGTCCACGGCTGTGTGCAGGAGAGATAACCCTCCCACTCCCAATCACACCCCTACTGCCTGCGGTGACACACACAGACCTGGGCTATCTGAACCCCCGTAATGTCATCGATCCCCTCTGAATGAAGTCTGGTTAATTCTTCACTCTGGATCTGTTTGTACACTCTGTGGTTTTCCCCTTGTATCATGGAAAATCTGGCGCAACTCAGCAAGGAAAAAAAGTGATTAGTAACTTGATATTCGGTCTTTCAACCTCTCTGTATAAGCATGCCCACATTGTGTAACTATCATTGTGTGTTTCCCTATCAGTTGTGAGTTAATCATTGCATGCCAGTCTAGACTGTTACCCAATTCAGTCACGCTGGGGAGTAGACACATGCTCAGAAAGTTCTACATCCCTTACTTGAAGAAGAGGTTATTTTGACAATTTCATGCGTGCGTTTTGTGTCAAATTGCTCCTATGTGGAAAGTAAACCCAGGATGGCTTTATCAGACGTCCGTCAATGATCTGATCTCAATTAGAAGCAGCATTACTACTCCCCACAGGGACATTAAGGGGACGGTGTTATGCGCTATCTGGCAACCCAAGGTTAATTGCTGCTGTCTTAGCTTGATCAATACTCTGTAAATGAGAGCTTTGAGTGATTCTTTAACGTACACATTCAGCATCTTATTCTTATTGCAAAGTGGCCTGTCAACTATGTCCATGCAACACCCCACACAGCAGCTTCATGCCCTTTGTGCTCGCTTTTTTTTTTTTTTAACACTTGCTTGAGGTTAAGTGTAAACAGCCACTGCCGAGGAATACCTCACATCAGCAGCCTTCGCTCTTTTAAATGTGGTCTGACTGAGCAGCTTTCAGTTGAAGTCATGCCCACTCTGTGCCTGAATGACACTGACAAACAGGAAAGTGAAATGACTGCAATGGAACTATTGAACTGACTTGTGTGCATGACAGGTTTCCTCTGGATCTGCAGTTCTGAATATAAAATATTCAGAACTTCTACCACATTCATCATCTGTAGGAACCGCCCTTTATCACTTTCAGCCTTAACTTCCTGTCTTGTTAGAGGTGGAGTTAATCGGTTGAATCGGCATGAACTAAAGCTCTCACCTGGGCTCAATCTAAAAAGAGATTATAAAATAACTGGATCATGTTTTTGTGGTTTTACTACTTAGATCAGTGCATCAGTGATGTTTGAAAACAGATTAAAGAAGAGGTTTATTCAGGGGTTGCCAGATTTGTAGCATTCGACACAACTTTTATTAAGATTCCATTTTTGTCACACCTCCAGAATTGTTGTTTTAACCTGTCGTCACAAAGTAATTATTTTATTTGGCATGAAATCACTAAGTGATTCCCAAGTAATCTGGACTGTTCCCAGGCCCTTTCAGTAGATAAAGAGAAAGTTCAGCTCTGCGCAGCACAAAACGTCTTGGCAGGGTGTTCCTGAGGAGGAGACAGCGTTAGATAGAAACGATGAAGTGTGCATAAGAGGGAAGGAAAGTGATAGGAAAAGTAAAGAGGAGGATCAGGGAGGAGTACGTCCAAGTGGAAGGTCACTGCGTCTTTTCCGTACTCCTCCTTTGTTTGGCGACATTTCTCCTTAAAGCCTCATTTTTTCCAACCCGTTTCCTCGTTCCTTTATTTTCTATCTTTTGTTTTTATTCTTGCCTGCTTTTCCTTTCCCCTGTCCTTTACGTCACCCTGTTTCTCCTTCATCTTATCAACTCTCTTGTTCAGTGCTCGGACAAAATAATTCCTTGGCGTTACCTTGGTAACAGGCCAATACAGAGCAGGGCTCTGCGTTTTGTATGAAAGAGATGGAGGGGCCGGCAGTGCTTGAAATAATATCTCTGTACCCTGACTCTGTTAGTCAGCAGGAGTCAGGTTCTGCTGCCTGTGAGACGTACAGTAGGAAAGGATTACAGTGTTAACAATGGAAAGATAACTCGGCTGATACTCGACGGGAAAGGTGGGAAAGTGTATTTCAGGGAGGAGACATGTGAGGGAAAAAAGGGGAGAGACTGCAAGTGAGAGGGTAGAGAGTGAGACGGGGCGATGCAGCAGAAGCATCGGTGTGATGTGAGTGTCTGCTGCAGCAGTGTGTCCTCAGATGCCCCTCCTCGAGCTCAGCAGTGCCATCATGCAGGCAGGAGCGAGACGTCATCTGCTCACACGCACAGGGCAGCTGCAGAGCTAACCGCTAGCTTGTTTGCAGAGATGGATGGAGGATAGAGAGAGAGACAGAAAGACAGATCTGGGAGTTATTTACTCTATCCTTTAAAATGATTTTAGTCATAATCAGTTATTTGTTAACATTTCTGTCATGATGGTTTTAATGACATCACGTCTGCTGCAGTATCACACCTGTTATTTTTAATGCAGCTTCATGCAGCAGCAAACACTCTGTTCTGGGATGATGTTGCGAGAAGTTGCATCAGTTTGTGTTATTTTGACCACGATATGAAGAGTGCATTCATTTTTGTGGTGTCACATCTTGAGATAATAAGGGGATTCATGTTTTAAAGTATATCTGTAGATGCATGAGAGTAAAAACTGTCTTAATCTACTTGTAAGAGGACTGTCTTCTGATTCATTCCAATATATGAACCCTCTAGGGGAATTGTTATTCACAATTTTCCTTTTTTCTATTTTATAGGCCACACAACTATTTGATACATTGAGAATACTATCGGAAAATAGATGAGGTAAACAGTGAGTTGCAGATCTGAGATGCGGTTCAAACTCCCACATGTGAAGAATTAGTCAAAGACATTGGCCTTGTTACCTCACATTGCTTTAGACATAATTTGTTTCTTTCTTGTTGGTATGTTTCAGAACAAACCTACAGTATGTGCATCATATGAAGCATTAATGACTCAGCATCAGATCCTGCATTCACACCCACAGAAAGACACACACTGCTTTTTCCATGCAAACATTCAGTGGTGACTCACATGTACACAATGAGCACAATTGAAGCCAAAGCAGGGCTGACTTGACTCATAACTCAGAGCACATTTTCCCACATTTTTGTGTTCATATAAAAAAATAACCAACATAAAATGAATAGAGGGTTGCACTTGCATATTTTGTCTTTTTTGTACTTCTCTGGATAGCAACCGCCAAAAACAGCAAACAGATCAGTATACAATGGACTTCCAACCTATGGATGTTGTACAATCTCCAGCCATAGAAGAAGATACCTAGGGGTAAATAATGGGCCTTGGTATGAGTCAGGAAGTAGAGCAGAGATATGAACTGGGAGCGACAAAGCAGCTCATCGTAACTCAGTTAAATTCCTCCCCTGACTTCAATCCCCTTCTATTTTCTCAAATCCAATCTTGAAGCGGCTATTAATAACAGCTGATCATGATTTATGTCACGCCCTGTGTCCTGGGCTACCAGTGAGTAATCAGCTGTGGAAATGGAGTCAAATGGCCGTGCTGCTGCTGCTGGGCGGTCAGTGACTCAACTGGTAACGGCTTCCAGAGACGGCAAACATCTGTGGTACTGAAGTGTCCTTCAGCAGGACCGCAGTCCACCCTCAGTGACTCACAGGCCTGAATGTGTGAATGTGATGATCAACAATGGAAAGAAGGAAGATCCTTTTTTTTGCCTATGAAGAGACTTTTCATGTGTTTGCATGAGCACATCTGTTTTTCCTCTGATTTCATCAAACAATACATGTTTCATTCGTTGCTTATCAGAACAAAAGCAACAAACTTTTACCTCCATAAGCTACAAACTTTACAGGCACAGAGGTAAAAGTTTAAAGAGCTGTCACATCCTCATAAAACCTTTACACCCACTTACTCTTACTCTTATATTTTTGCTGGTCATGCAGACAATGTTAATTAAAGTCTGTTTGGGTTCAGTGCTTAACTCAAGACCAGACCAGTGAATCTCAAGCAGCTGCACTGCTGCCATTCTGTAGCTTTAATTTTTATTTATTTATTTCCATCTTTTTTTCTTTCTTATTCTTTTTTGCTTCTTTTCTTTTCTTTCTTTTATCTTTTTTTTTCCTCTTTCTTTTTTATTCTTTTTCCTTCTTTTTTATCTTACTTTTTTTGTTTCTTTTTTCTTTTTCTTTTTGTATATTTTCCTGATCTTTTCTTATCTTTTTTTTTCTTAATTCATTTTTATGTATTTCATTTTCTATCTTTCTTTTTTCTTCTTTCCTTTTTCTCTTTTCTTCTTTCTTTTCTCTTTCTCATTCTTTTTTTTTATCTTAGTTTCTGTCTTTTTTCTTGCTTGCTTTCTTGTCTTCTGTCTTTATTTCTTTCTCTCTTTTTTCCTTTTTATTCTGACATTTTTCTGTCTGTCTTATTTCTTCTTCCTCTACTTTTCTTTCTATCTGTCTTTCTTGCTTTCTTTCTTTTTTCTTTCCTCTTTTTGTGTTTTTTCTTTCTCTCTTTCTTTTTCTTTTAATTTTTTTTCCCTTGCTGTTTAGTTTTCTATCTGTCTGTCTCATAGTCTTTTTTTCTTCCTGACTTGTTTCCGTGTATCCGACTGTCCTTCTTTATTGGTCACACTGGGTTGCTGCACACAGCAGTCTCTGGCCTCATGTTACCTTAAATAAGAACAATGCCAGTTTGGCTCAAACGAAAAAAAAAGGCAAGAATTCAGACTAAACAGTAAATTAGAAATAAACAGAAACCCTTTAATGTGAGGTTTTAGGTTTGTATTAAAACAAAGAATGTTGTATGCTTTCTCTAACTAGAGATATACTGCATGTCTCCTGTTTATAAAATGTCCAAGTCTTTTATAAATCAAGCCATAAATAGTACAAGCTAAGTTAGCTCACTAAAACAAGCTTCTTGACTGCTGTACCATCTGTAGGTACTTTGTAAATCTTAGCCCAGTCTTTATACAGCACACTAGAGGGCAACTTACCTCAGCAAAAGACCACTTTGTCTTTAAAATAGTGGCTTTTAAATACAGAATTAGGCATGGTATCTTAAGCAGCCTATAGCCTATGACCACTTCAGCATCCTACATCTGTAATGCTGTAAAAAATGAAACAACATACTCCTACAGTTGGGAGTAACAGTTTATAGTCATATTATGATGTTATTACCTACTTCTCTCTTAATAACACAGATGTTCTTCTCCTCACCCTTTCCGCTTGACAAGCAGTAATGGCGGTATTTGCTCCCTGCTTATCTAGCCCCTCCTCCCCCTCCTCAACCCTCTCCTCCACCATCATTCCTCTTATCAGAATATGCGTGCAGGATTGGAGTTTATTTTTGTTCCTGTCCAGAACAGCCTGTTCTTATTTCTTCCTGTTTGGCCACCACCTTTTGCAGCACAGGTGTCTACCCCGTGCTGCCATTAGGCCATTAATGAAGGTGCAGGAGGTGGGTCTCTATTAAAATTCACCCGGCTGTGGGCACAGATCGCAGTGATGGGCAGGCAGAGCAGGGCAGGAATGGCAGATAGTATCGAGACGTGACGTGTCACGCTGTGTGACTGACGTTTTCTGCTACTGACAAAAGAAGACGGTTGTGTGAGATGACATGTTTGATGTGCGATGAGGTGACATTTCTTTTCGTACCTGGGTTAGCTGGGACTCAAAATTCTAACAGATAATTATATGCTTGTCTTGTTTAAGCTTTGATATAGACATTTTGTTTGTGTGTTTAGGCTACAGGCCTGGGCTGAGCTGTCTGCTGTGACATATTACATGTTAATTGTGGTTAATTACAGTATTTAAAGCTGTTACCAGTTTAAAATAAAGCATGTGGTTGCTGGGAAAGAACACTTCCCTGAATACATGCACAACCCAAAACAATTACGTTCAGCCTTTTATGTGCAGAGAGGAAATCAACCCTTGAAGTAGTTTAATGAAAAAGATAAATGTAAGCTTTGGTATTTCCTTAGGTAGGGTTAAAACTTCTTGGTAACCTTATATGGACATTTTATTCTCATGACTGCAGTGGTTGTTACAGAAAGAATATGTTATTCAGAAACAGCATGAAAAATTAGCGTCAGCATCTACTTTTGAATAAAAAGAGAAAGTTCCTGTCTTCACAGAAGACATCTACAGTTACCATACAGAGGATCAGTTGTTATCAGTGTGGTACAAGATCAACAACAGCTCATAGGTCATATGTCGACCTGACACTGACAGCAGTGTGCTTAAAGCAGAGCACCATTTCGAGCACTTCTTCTCTTGTGGCTTGTTTTATGTCTGTCTTTCCTTTGTCATCTGGGTTCAGGTGATACATTTGTTTTTTGAAAAGAAACTACCTAAACTATATTATTTATGAATGCTAGTTGCTCCTCATGGAACATTCAGATCAAAGACTTTTACAGTAACAGCCTTTGTCAGCACTAAACCTGCTGTCATGAAGGACTTATGTGTTTGTGCATCATTGTATTTGGTTCCTTGTTATTGCCCTGCCCAAAACACCATGCATGCTTTGTCATACAGTCAGGTAGAAGCAGCTACGAGGGGATATCTGTTGGTGCCAACTATTGTGTTGTGAATTTCAGAACTGTCAATCATTTTGCCTGCAAGCTGACATGCATGCTTGTCTGTTCCTGTTGTGCATGGTCAAGACACAAAATGTAGACCAAACTTTAAAAACATCAAGTACATTTGTATTTTCTACCTACATACCTCCTACCAACTTACCTACCTACTTACTCATCGATCTACACTACCAGTCAAAAGTTTGGAAACACCTTCTCATTCAAGGGTTTGTATTTATTTTGATTATTTGAAACACGGTAGATTAATACCAAAGACACCAAGACTATGAAAGAACATATATGGAATTATTTAATTAACAAAATGTATTAAACAAACCAGAATATGTTTTAAGTATCCCCTTTTTCCTTCATGACAGCTTTGCACGCTCTTGGTATTCTCTCAGTCTGCTTCATGAAGTGGTCTCCTGGTTGGTTTCTAATTAACATGAGCCTTGTCAAGAGTTAATTTGTAGAATGACTTGCCTTCTTTTTTATTTTATTTTTAAACTTTGTTTATGAAGTTTTGGGTTTATACAACATATAAACATGAACATACGCATATCGACAAACTCAACTCGTACAGACAATACTCACATTAACCCCACCCACCCCCCGACCAAGAGCACATCCTAGATACAGAGCAACAAATGAGATTCAGGAAGAGGAATAAACAGAAATAAACAAGATGACAAGGCAACAGATGGTAATAAAAAAAAATAAAATAAAGATCCAGCACATAAGCATCGTTAACAGCAGCAAATAGGCCAACCAAGTGGGCATCAGTCAGCAGGCATCAGAGTCACCTCCTTTACAAACTCAATAAATGGGGACCATACTTTAGTAAATTTGTCTGGGAAACCTCTCAGTGTATGTCTCATTTTCTCAAGTTGGATCAGAGATAGTAACTCATGTACCCATCTTCTAAAGGGAGGGGGTTTATTAGACTTCCAATTCATCAGAATGAGTCTGCGTGCGATGAGGCTACTAAATGCTACTGCTTTCTGCTGTGCATTTGTGGCATGAGTATCTATAGGTATCACACCAAAAATGGCTGTGAGTGGGTTGGGCTTAAGAGGCGTACCACACAGAGCAGAAAGGCAGTCAAAAACCGAGGACCACAAATTGACCAAGGAGGGACAAGACCAGAACATATGGCCCAACGAGACTGGGTTATTGCACCTGGGACAGTTGGGGTTAACAGTCGGATATATTTTGGCTAACCTGTCGTTGGAGTTATGAATTCTATGTATGACTTGCCTTCTTAATGTGTTTGAGACCATCAATGTGTTGTTCAGAGGTAGGGTTAGTACACAATGGAGAGCCCTACTTGACTACTGTTTTAATCCATATTATGGCAAAACCATATTATTTCATAGTTTTGATGTCTTCAGTATTAAACTACAATGTTGAAAATAATTTAAATAAATAAAAAACATTTAATGATAAGGTGTGTCCAAACTTTTGACTGGTAGTGTACCTATTAAGGTGTCAAAGTGATGGAAAACCCCACTGAGTAGTCTTGAACACTTCATTCTGTTGCTAAAGAGAGGCCTGGCTAAACCTGACATGATTTTTCACTTAGGGAAAAAAAGGATCTGTGTTAATTGTATTTCTATAAAGCCAATCAGAATCGTCATGGGTGGCGTTAAGCTCTAAATGCAGTTATGATATCGTGATGATCAGTGAGTGTCTGGAGGGAACTTGGTTAGATGGAGCATTTGTGCTTATGAATGCAAGACCTGGATTCATGATGGCCACAAAACAATCTAGGGTTTAACTTTCTTAGAAACATATTAAGTTTAGATACAAGACAAGAAGCCTGTGTTACTGCACAAGTTGGAATCTTCTTCTATTTTCACGGAGATGTAGAAACTTGAACATGCAGGTAGCAGAAGAAGAAGAGAAAGGAACCACACTGTTTCTCTCTGACAATCTGAGTGACCTCATCATTTTCAAACAGATCAGTCAAAACAAATTACCCCCAAATCACATTTGGATTACATTAATGTTCCTAATGATCCCTATACTCATACACACATATTTTTTTTATCTGTTACATTCACCCGGACACAGCAGGTCTGTTTGTCACTTGGAGCCCGGAGCAAAAGGTCTGGAGGTTAATGAGCTCTGACTGCGAGCGTTGGTCAGTAATGAGAGCTGACAATGACAGCTTAACAGAGTCACACACACGCAGTCAACCAGCGCAGTGGGCTGTGAGCGAGCAGGGAAACACGACGAGAGGTGGAGGAGGAGGGGAGCTTGTGTTTGAACAGGAAACCCAGCCAACAAAATCTAACCTAGAATTGAGTTTCAGAAACGATACAAAGACGAGTGTGTTTGTCTTTTAAATTTATAAAAGTGTTGTTTGATTTCCTCGGGGTTAAGACTCTCACAGCAGAGTGTGACGGGTTTAAAAGATAGTGTCATGAAAGTTTAATCGATACTGCAGAGATGCAGAACTTGTTACTCATGAACGATAGTGTCCCAGAACCGAGCTGAAGTGTTGCAGCAACGATTTCTTTCTGTTTTAGAGCATTATAAGTCAAGACAGAGACAGTATCTTCCTTTGTAGTCGGGCTGGAGAGATAACGGAGCAGTTATTACTCACCATGCTGCCAGCTCACATCACACCTAGTATGCCTGTCTTCAAGGATAAAGACTGCTGTCAGTCTGTGTTTGAATCAGCTGTAAGGATGAGTTCTGCAGATTGGGGAGACAGTTTGAAAAACCATCCACACCACTCAACCAGAGCATGTCCTCGTGCCTTAGACCGATATGTCAAAGCTTATTCTCACCCTGTTGCATTACATGGCACAGGTCTGGAATGTGGGTTAAGTGAAGAGCTCTTGCGCAGTTCTCAGTTCCCCTCTGAGTCCCCAGAGAAAGCAGGGCTCTCCTGCTTCACAGCCTCACAAGCAAGGACGTCAAGCAGGGGAAATACCAGCGCAAGTATCCATTGTTTGAACCTGGAATACTCTATCTGCAGGTCGTTATGCAGAAGAACAACAGATGAACTCTGGCACATTTATTTGCTCCATCTTGTGACCCTTTGTCTCACAAGTAAGCAAAAAAGAGAAGTGTTGATTGATCATTTGTAGCTCCACTCTCTGATGACTGAATGATCATCCCTCACACAGCAGCCAGCTCACATAAAAAGAGGAAACCCCCTCCTTTTCTAACATCTGAAAATGATTGTCAAAAGTGCAACACTTTTTGTTACAGTCCTGAATGAAGTGTGAAGAAAGATGGACATAAATGCAAACTAAATCTCCTGTTTCTTCTGTTTTCAGGCCATGGTTGCCTGTTACCCAGGGAATGGGGCAGGGTATGTCCGCCATGTTGACAACCCTAACGGTGATGGACGCTGCATTACCTGTATCTATTATCTCAACAAGAATTGGGACGTCAAGGTACATGTTTAAAATGAATATGTTTGATGAAAGTTACTTTAAAGACAAAGTTAAAGCACTCGTCATGTGGACACAGGTTTAAATATGCATGTAGTATTGAACGCTTGAACTCTTGCCTTTCAGTTTGACTTAAAAAAACAATGTTCTTTTGATTTATTTTTAGTTAAATGTGCCTTTGTTTGTGCTTTCTGTGTTTTTAGAAAGAAGGAGGGCTGCTACAGATCTACCCTGAAGGCAAGAATGTGGTAGCCAACATCGAGCCTCTGTTTGACCGGCTGCTCATCTTCTGGTCTGACCGCAGGAACCCACACGAAGTCAAGCCAGCCTACGCCACTCGGTTAGTGATTCTTAAACATGCCGAGGTCTTGTACGTGCAGTGCTGCCTGGGTTTTGATAGAGACACCAGGCACACTGCCAGTATTACCAATATTGTATATGCTGCACATGTACATGTTCTAGAATTGAACACCACATTGATCATACTGCATTAATAAAAAAGAGTTTTTGAATAATTTAGCACGCTTTGCAAAAGAAACAAAGTGAAGAGTTATACATTTTTAATTCAAAGCCCAGCAGGTTACATATCTAAAGGATGCACATATTAAGAGTTATCTCTTTGTGTTTCATCTCCTTCATTTCACCTCCACTGCACTCCTCAAGTTAAGAACTTGAGGAGTGCAGAGTGTTTGTTTTCTAAAGAATTTAAGTCAGATAAAATGAAATGACACAGAGTAGAAAACAGTAGAAAGAAGCTCTCATCTGCTAAACTTTCTTTGATTCTCATTTGAGATAGACCCTCTTATTACATAACTTGTAAATCCTTGCACATATACACTTATTTACATCATAGCACCAAATAGCTGTCCATTGAGGACACACGACACACTCTCCTCCCGTCTTGTCTCCATTGGACTGCTGGGGGGCGAGGTGGAGCTGGAGGCAGGAAGTATGTGTTTCCTGAGGGGGTCGGTGGGAGGGAGAAGGGAGGAAGGTTCGATTGCAGGGCTCGTGCTGGAGAGGCAGAGACATGAGAGACAGGAATAAACAACACAGCCCCACAGGAGAGGCTCAAAACTGAGGAAATTAACCCTCTACTATCCCGGACGGTCTGCTGTTCACATAATGAGACGTGTCATACTAGAATCTCTGCATTCATATGTTTCTCAGGCAAAAGGGAGAGATTTTTCCCCCAATTTTTGTCTGATTTTGAGAGTGAAACCAGAGTCCAACTTTAGATTATTGCATCTTGGTGACTTTATTCCCCATGTCACAGCCTTTTCTTAAGGGCTTGTTTTGCTTAAACTTCCCCCACAAAATTTTCTCTGAAGGTATACAGATAAAATAAAATAGTCTTGGTGTTATTAACATCTCTTTGTCCTTGTCTTGTAGCTATGCCATCACAGTCTGGTACTTTGATGCCAAAGAGAGAGCTGAAGCTAAAGAGAAGTACAGACTGGGTAAGCGTCTTCAGTTTTATTTCCTTTCACTTATTTTTTGAACTGCATCACCTTTGGTTTTATTCGGCGGTGCTCATCATTGTGCGTGACTAACAGGCTCTTTCTCGTTTGCTTGTGTCCATAGCAACAGGACAGAAAGGTGTTCAAGTGCCTGTCACTCAAAACAGCAGGACATAAAACACATCTAATCAGTGGAGAGTCTCTGAAAGTATTACGTGCCTTCCTGAAACACTAATGGACATCATGATCATTAAGGGGGACACATTAAACTGCCTGTTCTTGCCACAGCGACATGCCACTTCTGCATATTCAGCTGTCAAGAGTCGTGTCACGGGCTCTGATGTCATGATTTCCTGCCATGTGATTGGGCTGCTGATGACAGACATTGGCAGACAGAGAGAGCACAACGGACTGGATTGTTAAGCAGAGGAAGATCAGAATTGCACAACACAGTGACAGAAGAAGAAAATAAATCTGACGTCTCACTGAATCATGTATGAAGACAACAAACTGAAAAAACAGACTTTTTATTTTGGTTGCAGTTTTGACTGTTTGGTTTTTCAGTGGTGTTGTGATGTATTGAAAAAGTAGTGTTTCACACTGCTCAAGTGTCATTTTCAATTCAAACACAAGGAGCATATTTGATGAATCAATGGACTAATGGTGGGAAAAGGGGCACAATGAGTTGAAATCAAGGGTGTTGCCCTAAAATCCATAAGTCCCCTTGTCTGTGTTGATGTCCCCTTGTCTCATGATCTGGGCTATGTGTGTCAGTGTAAAGACAGAGCCACAGAAAAGAAACCGCATCAATTGATTGTTGGCCAAAGTTGTTCCATGGCACTTATTCAGACAGTCATGCAAACAGGCATGATGAAAAATCGACTGTAGACTTACAACATAAAGCACACTAACTACAGGCCTGAGAGTATTTAAGACTGTGTTTAAATATCTCGCTAAGACTAACAGATCTAAAAAAAAAAAAGAAACTCAGTGCAACAAAAACACATTAAAAAAATTCCAGCATGGACGTTTCTTGCTTTTTCCCCCTCCTGTAGTTGCAAAGCGTGAAATGATTGTGGAAGTGCACCCAGAGTAAACAAATCTTTCTACATATCGGATGTGAAGTGCTCTCTGTGTGATCGAAATGCACACAACACAGACATGAGACAAGAGACAAGTTGTTCAGTGACAGAGTTCAAAAACAGGGTTTGATGAAATAGAGTGTGTGCTTTTTGTGTTCGAGTATGTGTTTTGTGTGTGTGCGTGTGTGTGTGTGTATGTGTATGAACTCCTCGGCTCCTCACTGATGTAGATGCAAACAGTGAGTAACATGGATGTGGAAATCGTCGGATAACCTTCTCAGACACACACAACACAAACACAAACATCCTAATACACACATGCCGGTAAACTGATAACAATTTACAATATAAAGCACAGAGTTGAGCATACACTGTATGTGAACTGCAGGATCAAACTACCGCCTGCTCATGTGTGGGATTGAGTGTGTTAACGTGTACTTGCACATGTATGTGACAGCTTACACTGTCTGGAAGAGGGTAGTAGGTATTGTCTCTGTGTATTTCAGATTGATAAAAGAGAAGGTTATTTTACAAAGCACTTTATTGTTTGAAATGCCATGTGTGAATGATAGAAATACTATTACTCAAAATGTAGATTAATGCCTTTATTCTGTGGATAATATGGTCATTCAAATGCAATAGAAACTAAAACAATGAGAACAAATGGAAATGATTTGCCTATTTTCTTTTTTTTTATTCTGGAGTATTTAATTAAAATGTTTCTGTTTCCTACACAGATATCGTAGTTGATTTCATGGGGATAAATTGGAGCTAAATTCCAGTGAAAAAAATCTGTCCAGTCAGTTGCTGCAAGACGAATCAAAATAAAACTCCTTTACAAAGTATGTCAGAAGAGTTAACTGCTATGTTAACTTTTATTTTTGGCATATTAAACAAGTGAATAGAAAAATTAAAATTCTGATTAAAAAACATTTTTTTTCTGGCTTTAATGACAAGAAATGTTAACAAATACTTTTGTACAGGAGTCTGTCCCTAACAAGTAATCTGGTTGGATTAGAGACATTCCTTGAGTGCTGATATAAACAATATCATAAAGGGACTTTTTACTCTTTGTATCACTACACCTTAGCATTTGAGCTGCGTATTATTGACTGATATTACAGCAGAGTCAGTCTGTTTGTCTAGGTTGATTAATCTGGTTTATTAGAGTCAATCAATGCATCTTTGAGCATAGCCTACTTATAGATAAATCTAGATTAAAGAAAGTAGACCTGTGACCTTGTATCTATGACAGCTTCAAAGCAGTGCTGGTTTAATACAAAATCACAACTTGAAGTGTGATATTGCTTAAATACTGCATGCATATATCTTATCATACAGTACATATCCAGCAATCACAAACATGTTAGTTATAAAGACGTAGAGACTTGCCTTTCAGGATAAAGAAGAACATTCACTAGGAGCCTGAATTGTCTTAAAATTAACTTCAAATGTTGCCATGCTCTGCAATACAGTCAAATCATCAAACTGAGAGCCAAGTTCACAAAGGGTTTATCAAATATCTCAACACATTTGCTGCTCTAGTTTTGTTTAGTGCTAATTAACAAGGAAGTCGAAACTGCTAACAGATGTCTGACCGCTAGAGGGCAGAATGGCGCATAAGTTAGCTCAGAGACATGTGGCTTGTTTATAATAATTTGCTACGCAGTTGTCAATGGGTTCTCAATGGAGTCGTCTTTTTTGTCGTCCTATGAACGTAAGTACAATATACTCTCACTTTGTGTCTCTGCCAAGCGACAACCTCCGGTCTAAAAATATGAGTCCAATGCGGAAGGGCTAAAAACTGCAGTTTATCGACGATCCGCTTGAGGCTGGCTCCGGAAGTACCGGAAACCACATACACACCAATTCATAAGAAGACGATCTTTACAGCAGAAATGAACATGTTTACAGCCTGGTACAAAAGATCAGTGTAGTCTGGATAGCTCATTTCTTGATCGGCACACACTGTAGGGGGAGTGAATTTTTTTTCTAACACTGCAATTTCGAAGATATTGAGATTACAAGTCTTCCAATGAGAGGCACAGCTGACTTGATTGACAGGTGGGAACACTAGCTATTGGCTAGGAGGCTCAAAGCCCGCCTCTTTACGTCACAATCGCTTGACAGCAGCACTATGGCTGCCGCAGACGGTTGGCCTCAAAACAACGCTTCAGAAACAGATTTTATACAGTCTATGGTCTCTGCTTTGTTCTCCTCCAATGAAATGATGTAGAAAGCAACTAGGCGACTAAGCTAGCTGTATTTAGACTTGCTGGTTGCTAGCTTAGTTTTTGTCCTCCAGTCTGTGCTCAACAGGTTAGCATTAACTATATATTGGGTAATTCAGAGCTTGGAGGTTTTGGGAAAACAGTGGACTTGGTTGAACAGATAATCTGCAGTGAGTAAAGCCTCAAACCAATGAAGAATGATTTTAATATAGTAAGTGCTGCAAATATTAGTTACTCTGTGGGCTTGTGCCACAGAAAGCCTAGGAAATAATTAGCAGCAAACACCAATAGGTCACTGTAACTGTCAGTAACTCAAGAAGAAATTAATTATTGACAGGTGCAACACTTTTTTGAAATGTTGAGTCATTTCTCAAATAAAAAAATGGCACATTTTTTGTCAATCTAACTTAAATTTAAAGAGTATGACAAAAACAATCAATTTGGAGTTGACAGGTTTGGCTGTGGGATCTCAATATACAGTTTAACTATATAAAAACATTTCCTTATGACTCAGTCAAATTGTGTGATGATAAAAAGATAAAGCCTTTTGGACCTCAAATAATAAGCTAAGACATTTCAATGTGTTGGATAAAAATACACATGGGGAAAACATCAGAAGCATACACAATGGAAAAATTTGACACGCATGTCACTTTGACCTTCCACTAATTACCCTCATGTCAGAACAACAATATCAACACAACAGACTCTGTTAAAATAAATGGTCCTCTCAAATTTGCAGACACTGCACGGACACAGAGACTGTTTATCAGAATGTGTACACAAATACAGGACATACACAAACTATTAAAATGTTGTAAATTCCCTCAATGGAAAATATTTTTGTCTCACAGTCATGCTTTCTCTCTAAACACACTCGCATGTTTGTCCAGTGATAAACCAAACAAGCAGAAACAATTTGTGAATATAAACAGCAAAGACACAGAGAAACAATGCTCTTTGTGACGGGGCTGATATTTGAGCACTTTTCCAATTTCCTACTCTCCTTTGCACACTCTGTGGAGCGTGGCCGACACTTTGTCACTGTGCAAGAGGAATTTCAACATAAGCTGAGAGAATGAAATTAACATTTTGCATGGGTTTAAAGGCACTGTGGTCCCTTAGAGGAAGTAGATTGCACATATTTAGTTTTGTTGAGACCTTGATGTGTAGTTCTCTTTGTTACTAGGGCTGATACCTGAATTTTTATTACTTCTATCAGTACTTAGAAATCCTTTTTTGTCACCTTTGATGATAACTAGCATCATTTTCTACAGTAATGTAAGACACGCAAACATTTCGAATTCGAATTATCACCAAAACAAAACAAACACAGAAGAGCTTGATAAAATTAGAATGTTGTAAAACTGACACAAACTTCTATACAATTCATCCATCCATCCATTATCTTGACCGCTTGTCCCATTCGGGGTCCCGCGGGGCTGGAGCCTATCCCAGCTGACAACGGGTAGAAGTCAGAGTACACCTGGACAGGTCACCAACTTATCACAGGACAAACGTGGAGAGACAGACACCCATTCACTGTGGGACGGTGAATGGTTGTCTGTGGGAGGAAGCTGGAGTACCCGGAGAGAAGCCACAAAGGCACAGGGAGAACATGCAAACTCCACACAGAAAGGCACCTACCCATCCAGGGATTCGAACCAGGAAACTGAGGCAACAGTGGTACCCGATGTACCACCATGCAGCCCTCGATACAATTCAATTATCTTGTTAATTCATTCAACTGAATTTATTATTATTATAATGTATTTGGTAGATTATCATGAGCAGTGACCAATAACATCTTTTAATTATCTTGTAAAGGATTTGTATATGACTGGTGCAGGTTTTGAATTTCTTAAATTAATGTATTATCAGATTCATCTTCTTCCATGTGGCAGTAGAGCTTCAGATAACTACATGATCAGTATGCTGTCATCTCACTCCACCTTGTGGTATTTTCCTTCATAGCACTTTATGGTTAATGCTTCCTGTAGTGTCACATGTAACCACCAGGGGCCAGGATGTAACGTGACATATCTCATTGTTAAAACTACTGAAGGTGAGTGATGTTCTCTGAGGTTCTCATATTTGAAAACTTAGATACATTTTCAAACTCTTTCTTTTTATCTTGACTGTGCAGATTTGTTATTGACTATGTAGTACATATACACAAACACTAACACACAATTAGAGAGCAGCACATGAAATGTCAGGTGCTGCCAAATCATGTTCACTTGCCTAATAGAAACACATTCTGCACCTGCTGCTCGTTATGAACATGCTATTCTGTGCCTGTGTGTTAAAATAGTGACTGTTATTTCAGTGCATGTACCTGCCACTCTACAAGTCTCTGATCTTTGATGAGTGTTTTGCAAGACCTCTTTACGTGTCTCACACAGATATACAAATGTGTAAATACATTTACTCTGTCTTTCTTAAGTTTCAATATATCTTGTCTGAAATTGTCCCTTTAGTGTTCTGGAGTAAATGGTTCAAATAACCACTTAGTATAAGTATTGTCACCTATTTCCCCTTAAACCCTCTTGTAAGTTTCAATATGACTTGTTTTAGGTGCCTTTGTTGAAACTTCTCTCTTTTTATAACGTGTTCCTTCTCAAATGTAAAATATACATCATTTCTCGGTCCACTCTTTTCTCACCTGACTCCAGATTTTAGAGCAGAATTGCTGGAGTCATTGTGGGTGTCTGTATCCATTCATTTTGTTTTCAAAGGAATACTTGTTTTCCCAAACGTTCTTGTTACAATTTCTATGGCCTCTCGACAATGTGGCAGTTTTTAGCGCGATTTACTGTACACAATAATAAGTTGACAGTGCATGGTTATGTGTCGGATGTGCTGTGGAGGTGTTGATGGTGCAGCCCAAACAGAAATAGATGAAGGGTGGATGTCAGTCTTTGGAGGACAGAAGCAGGAACAAGCCCATAGGCATGCTGTACATATCCTAAAGGCCAAGGTGATAACCCCCCACTCCCCCTGCACTGTAGTGTTATTGTGTACTGTGGCAAACATCAATAACAAAGAAGTCAAGGACATTACAGCAATCTGAAAATCTCTCTTTAACTTAATTACTTTCATAAATATCTGCATTACCACCAAACCACACTTGCCAGCTTTGATTCTCCCTACCAGCTACATTGCAATACGTTAAGAAACCTAAGTGAGAAGAAACATTTTTAATTAGCACTATAGAGTGATAACATTTCCTATGAAATACTGATTTTTTCATTGTTCCTTGCCAGACCACAGGAAGGGATGGAGCGCAGAAGTATGATGAGTATGGTGAGTCCCAGCCAAGGATGAACCTCCTAAACTTACTTCACACAAAACACACTTAGAGAGAACTTTCTCATTGCAGATGTTAAAGTACACTAGAGAAAAATCATTATTTTGACTTAAAGCTGCTGTTGGTAGGAATAGTGTCAAAAATGTTACTTTTTTTCTGCTGGGTTTGGAGAAAAGGTCATAACAACCATCGGTGCTCATCAGTAAGTGAAGTAATTTGAGACTATTGCGAAATCTCTGTGTTTTCCAAAGCCTATAAAGCAATGTTATTATTCCCCTCGTTCCCGTTATGACGGACCAATCATAGCTAATCTCCAATCATCCGTCCTGATTGGTCAAGTGGTGGCCCCACTACGTCGCCCTGATTAGCTTGGAAGCCACTACTTCCTCGGAGAACACGCACAACAATCTTTTGTCGGCGGGGTTACGGGAGCAGAGAGGGGAGGGGTCGTGATGACATTCAAAATCTTTCTCCGAACTGATGTTTATGTCACGACTACCAACAGCAGCTTTAAAGGAGCAGTGTGTAGAATTTAGCAGCGTAAAGAAGAACAGACTTGGTTGAAATGAAGTATAATGTTCATGTTTAAATTAGTATATAATCACCTGAACGTAAAAATAATTTCGTTTTTGTTAACTTAGATTGAGCCTTATATATTTACACAAGGAGCAGGTTTCTTTCCACGGAGGTTGCCATCTTGCGCTGCCATGTTTCTATAGGAGCACAGAACAGACAAACTTTACGGCAGCCATGTTGTTATCATTTAGCTAAAATACACCAGTTTTAGAAGGAAGAAGAAGAGAGCAGTTGATATTGTGCGGGAAAGACTTGCATTGATGCACTTGACAAATGGAGGGTCACGCTTACCATGAATCACAGGAGCTTCTATTCCCATACGGCCACCGTCACTTCAGTGACAGGAGGGCTGATCAATATAATTCAATATTCCTATTTCTATTTCTACACTATGTACCTTTAATTTATTCCTGTGGCTTGGCCAACACAACCTCTTCCAACGGTTGACTGGGACTGCACTGTTTCCAAGTAACACATGATAATTTTCCTGCACTTTGACTACTTAGTGTATGTTCACACATTTACATATGTTTCTATTATATAACCAGTATAACATGGGTTAAAGTTTCCTAGTGGCCTGTGTTATTCTTTTGCATTAGCTTGATTTATCCCGATCATCGTTTGCTGTAACTTTTATCAATAGTAGTATAGAGCAAGGGTTCTCAAACTTTTTGGAGCCAGGGACCCCTTACAGGTGCAAACATTTTCCAAGGACCCCCTCATAATTATAACGTAGATTAAGCACATGCTTACTACTATTTGCACTCTTAGATACCCTCAGAACTATTTGTATTGTAAAGCTTATCAATCTACATGCTTCAGACCTGTACTGTAGTGATAAACAAATTACACCTCAATTTGAAAATACCACTTGTATACTTTAAAACAGAGGGTCATGTCATTCCTTGTGGACTCAACATGACAGCATTTATACTTTTCAAGTAATTGATCTTAAACGCTTTCAGAAAATTAACAGTAGCAAGACTCACATATCCCTTCGAGCCACTAAATGGCATTCTAACAATGGTGTATATGCTGTTTTTAATGACACAGCACAATTTTATAATGAATTAGAAATGTATTCTAATTATTTCAAGGACCCCCACACCATGGATCGCAGACCCCCAGGGGCCCCAGGACCCCACTTTGAGAACCTCTGGTATAGAGCACCTGAGGCGGAGCGATATGTGTAGTGAAAAGTCCTAGAGACGTTTTAGTCTAAATAACTCTGTGACTCCCTCTTGACCAATCAGATCACTTGGTCAGAACTATCACTTGTAATAATTAAGCATCTCAGCTCATTAAAACACCAGATCAGGGACACTTAATGTAAACATAAAATTGAATCACAATCTGAACCTGTTTTAAGTCCTGCAACCTCACAGGATCTAGTATATTTGACACACTGCCCTCTGTATCAACAAGAATTACACCATGCGGATGTAAATGTTATTTTTTCCACACGTGTTCTACATTTTTTATCTGTCACAATGATGCAAAGTGTTACAGTGCTTGTCTAATAGTTATATGACTGTGCTGTCCTTTGTCTCAGTGTGTAAATAGTGACTACTGGTTCAGTGACTGCTGCTGGCCAACCCTTTCTTTTACAAGTTTTGCATGAGTCACACATCCTTCAGCACAAAATTTGCCTCGTCTTTCTTTTCTTTTGTCATTCTCCTGTTGATTTCTCAATGCTTGCCAATATTTGTGTGTCATATTTCATACGTTAATTTAGTTCAGAGAGTCTACTTTTGTGTTCTTCTGCTGACTATTTGGGCTGTGTGTGTGAGTGTGTGTTTTTGTGTGCTTCTGAATGGATAGTGGAAATTCTTGTCTTTATTGAGGAAGTACCATCAAAATCAAAACTTCAAAGCAAAGACAGCAGGAATGCGATTCCTAAAACACCCTCTGTGCACATGTGTATGTCAAGCACACAATGACTGATGTTTTACATAACTGTGTTTTTCTGCAGTCCACTGAGTTTACCCTCTCTCCTTTGTTGTTTGAATTTAAGTTCAGGCAGTTCAAATTCATCAATCAGTTTTTGTTAATACAGTGCCAAATCACATGAAAATTATAAAATGAATCCACTATGAGCTAAGGCTTTGCAGCAGTAAGGGGAAACTTACAGGTAGAAATCTTGAGCAGAGCCAGACTCATTGGATACGCCTCTTTTCAGATGACTGCAGCACAGAGGTGGAAAGGTGGTAATTGTTTGATCATAATCTACCATAGGAGGTAGTAACAGAGTTGAGATGGTGGCAGCGTATGCTGTTGAAGCACACTGGGTGGAAAAGGCACGCGTACATGTCTGACAATGTAGCACACAAACTCTTAAGGAAGTTATTAGTAACATACACTTATGTTAAGTGATGCATACAGATGGAGAAAGACACTGGGGGAGAGAGAAGCTTTATCAAGTATCCTGGAAGTTTGAGCCTATAGGCAACATAACTAGGATGGCCCAAGGCAAGCCTGAGCAAGCCCCCCAATATAAGCTAAAGGAGAGCTGTATGCCCACTCTTAAAGGTTGTCTTCCTCTTAGACCTTAACAGGTAGATTAATTAGCAATTAATTAATTCAAGGAAGAGGGTCCTGATATATGCTAGCGCAGTGTTCTAGGGCACTAACAGTGCTCTTTGAAGGGTTAGGGTTAGATATGTGATGGGAGTGATCATTATGAGCTCTGTATTTGAGAGGATATAGGTGTTTGACATGGAAAAAAGGAAAAACTCAAATATTTAAAGGACAAACTGGAGAACTGAACCACAGAGGAATCTAGTGTGGGGTTAAACTAAATTGTTTGACTTGTTAAAGATGACTTGGAATGAAGTTGCACCACATGCTTTGCATTGTATTTTACAATGCAGGGAGTTGCTATTGTTGTATTGTTGCTCATTATTTAGTGCTAATAATTTCCTGTTAATAATAACATATACACACCCTGAAGCAGGAAGGCGTCAGTTTTTCTGTTTAACGTGTTTGTGTCACAATTCAGAATACTGGTTCTGGGTTCTCACAAGATGTCAGTGCTTACAGTTTGTATTGTGTTGATTGATTGCTCTGTCTCCCACAAACACAAAACCACACAGTTTTGGAAATGAGAGTGAACTCTGGTTCAGGAAATTTGATGTCTGGCTTCAACTCCACCTCAATGACCTTGCTGTGTGAAAGGGTTTAATTCTCTGACACAAGCTCAGTCTCAGAACATCTGAAATTACCAGACAATATCATCACATCTGTAGTTAATTCAACATTGCTAAATTTCTGTCTACTCATGATCTATTCTCTATTATACAGCGTGTCTCTTTTTCCTAATGGTGTTGAGTTCTTCCTTTGCCTTTCTTTAGTTATTCTTTTTAGCCACCTGATTTGACAGACTTTCCACTACTCATTATTTCTACCCCTCTTCACTGAAATCCAGTGATTTTTTCGGTTTCACATTGACACCAGTTACTTTTGATGTTAAACATATGTCTTTACTTTAATGCTGCAAACTGACCTTTGTGCGAGGAACACAGTGTTCTTTTGGTAACCCAAAGAAAATAACACACTTTTTTTCTTTTCTCAAAAAAATGTGTCTCTCTCTTAATTGAAAGAGGCCGGTTGTTGTAAAGTAGTTCAGATGAGAACAACAGATGAGTTGATTTAAAGTGAGATTTCAAAACAGATTCTGATCACATATGACCTTAGCAATAGATGTGCAAGAATTAGACGGTGGCCAAAAAGGAACTGCAGCTTTTCCATTATCCCCAAATGTTAAGCTATTTTTCAAGTAACTGGGCTTGCATGTCTTGTTCCAGCTTCTCAAATATTGGGTTGGTGCTTTTCCTTTTCTTACGTAAACTGATTATTTGTTGGTTTTAGTCAATTGACTGACACATCTGAACAACTGAAAAGCACCTTAGGTAGACAAAGGTTTTGATGTTTTTTTTGTTGTTTGTTTTTTTTTACATTTGTATGACAACTCCAATTCCAAAATAGTTGGGACACTGTGTAAAATGTTGGTAAAACAGACTTCATTCAAAACCTAAATTAAATTGAATATAGTGCAAAGACAACATTTTAAATGCTTAAAAAAATTTTTTTTAAATAAAAAAATGATCATTTTGAATGTGATGCTAGCAACACAGCTGTGACAAAAACAAGGGACTGAAAACGTTGTGTAATGCTAAAAACAACCTTTAGGAACATCTGCCAACTAAATAGGTTAATTGCAGCAGGTTGGTTACATGACTGAGGAAAAAAGGCGTTTCAATCAGTGCTGGTTGGTGGGGATCTTCTCAAGCAGCACTGAAAAACAGACATGACTCTGTAGTGGAAATTACTGCATGAGCTTATGATCACTTCCTAAAACCCTTCCCTGTTAACACAGTTTATTGCTGCATCCACAACTGCGGGTTAAAACTGCAAATGGGGAAACCATTTGTAAATATGATCCAGAAACCCCAGAGACTTCTCTGGGCCTGGTCCCATTTGAGATGGACTGAGATGAATTGAACAACTGTAATGTGGTCTGACCAATCAAAATTTGATATGCTTTTTGGAAATCATGGACAGTGTGTAAAGAGAAGAGGAACCACCTGACTAGTTATTAGCACACAGTTCAAAAGCCAGCATCCGTGATGGTCTGGGGATGCATGAGTGGCCATGGCATGGGTAGCTTACACCTCAGGGAAGGCACCATTAAAGCTAGACAATACAGGTTGTGTGATAACATATGCAGCCATCCAGACAATGCCTAGTTCAAGGATGATCGCTCATCTGGCCTGTCTGTTCTCAGTTTGTCACCCCTTGAAAAAACTTTGTACATAATGCAACAAAAAATTCAATAAAGTAGTCCCTGAACTGTTAAGCAGCTGAAATCCTATGTAAGGCAAGAATGGGACAATATTCCACTTTCATTATCACCAGTAACTGGTCTCCTTGGTTCCCAAATGTTAACAGTGGTGTTAAAAGAAGAGGTGATGCAATACAATATGCAATACATATATTATTGAATGTAGGGTTTAAAAGAGTTGAAAACCATCAAATTCTGGTTCTAATAGCATTTTACACAGATTTTAGTCTTATTTTTTTTCTGTTTGTATTTGTTTAGACATCATTCAATCAGTATCAATCAGTACATCTTTATTGACATCGCACCAAATCTCAACAAACGTTATCTCACAGCGCTTTTATAAACATAGCAGGTCCTGACCATACTCTGTTATATCATCGAGAATCGTCAACTGAAATTGTGTTTTTCATGGCTCTGATTTTTAAACCACAAGGACAATGTGTCTTTATGGCCTAAGAGCAAAAACATGTAATTAAGTCTGACTTTTTAACACTGCAAACAAACCATATTGTGGTCATACATTTCTGCAGAAGACAACAAATCAGCAGTGAATCCAAGCACAATTATGTAAAAACTCTGCATCATTTAAAATGCTTTATTCATTCAGTGATAAAGCTGAAACAGCAGGATTAAACCTCCAATGTTCAGCAGATACAGCACTACCTTTATAGCATGTCCTCTACTCTAAGGTCACATCTGTGGTTGCCATGGTGATGGATCTTGTAGCCAGCATACTCAGAATAATTAAGTGATTTCTGATGGGTGTTACCATTTTTCCTGGGCTGTGTACATTGTAGTTAAATCAATAGACCGTCTCTACTCATAGCCACATATGAGTATGATTGTATTGAATGTATATGTGTGATTATACTTAAGCTTTACATGTGTGTGAATGTAAACTGACGTATATAAAAACTAAGCTAAGGCATTATTTTGGTTTGCTTTTGCATCAATCCACCAAATGTGTATAATATCCATTTTTGTGTGGTCATGTGTGTGTAGAGGCTGACAGACATAGTTAAGGATGGTTGGCTAGGCAGACCTTCTGCGTGGATATACGTGTCTCTGTATCCCAGGGGAGCCATGCAGTGTGACTATTCTCACGGGATGGGATGTGACTGTGCACCTATCCTAGGGGCATCCCCAACACAGCCCAGGCTTAGATAGTCTGACCCCACCGTCTGACCCCTGCCTGGTCCTCCACTGGGCCCCACAAGCTCTGCCAATGCTGGCGTCTGTCTGTGCAAGCCCCCTCGGCAAGATTCTTTCAGGTCTGGTTTATAAAGTGGGAGATACTTCTGTCACTAGTACACTAACTTCTGAAAGAGAGCAATATCAGACAAACAATACAGAGAGCCGCCAGGATAGTCCAAAGTAAATCAATGTGAGTGAAGCCTCAGACAGGTATTGAACTGGGCTTTGCATGCCAAAAACTGTAAACTCATATGGACTTCAAGTGTGTCCAATTGAGCAATTTCCTCAAAACAACACAAAATAACGAGTAAGTACTCCAACTGAGGGTCACATCTGGAGTTTAAATGAGATTGTGTGCACACCCCTCATGAAACAACTGAAAGAGCTTTGGTGCGCTCTTGTTTGTTTATTTTGGGCATCATCAGGTCAAGATTTCAATTATTTAACACATTGATTTGTTAATGGAACTATTCCTAATTTTAGCTGCACTCACTGATGATGGCTAATCAGCAATGTTAGCATGCTAAAAAGCAGTTGGGGAACTCAAATGCTTTTGTAACGTTTTAGATCTTAGTTCCAGATTAGCAACATATAAACACAGGGAATCTAATTAAACAAAGAGAAATATGCCAAAATATAAAAATTGGTTTGAAAACTCTCTAGCTACTATTAGACATCCATGCTAGCTAGTGGTTGGAATTGGATATGCTCTCAGGTGGGAAGTGGTGAGATAATTTGTACCGTTGGAAATCTGGAATACAGCAAGTAAGATTTGCACCTCGAGCATGACATCACAAAGAAATTGCTGCCATCTAAATTGGGTAAATCGAATCATTTTTGCCAGATGTAAAGTCAGGTTTAGGATTTTCATAAAGACTAGCAACAGTTTACTGTATGAAACCATAGGTCAACCTTGGGTTATGTTTGCTTCATCTAAGTTATACCACACAAAACGAACAAAGTTTTGCAATATAACTTAAGTTTGTCACAAGTGCACAGTAATGTGACAATGAGTGGAAAACCACTACACTTGTCAGGGTCTTGTTTTTCTGTCAAGTGTATGTGAAAAAACTAGAAACAGGACCTCCATCAGATCAGAAACACCTGCAGAAAGAAAGCTCTGTTAGACAATGTCACAAAGATGACTAAAATCCTACATCTTGAAAGATTTAATGCTGACATGCATCTCAAATAACACTTCAGCCAAATCCATCTTATAGAGGCATGGATGTAGACACTATTGTATTATTTTTGGCTGCAAACTACCAACTTATAAAATTCAGCGGCCTCTGTTGTCAGGCAAAAAGTTGGTGCTCTAAATTTTAGATCTCTGATAGTGATGAGATTTAAGTTGTAGATTGCTCTCTTATTCATCCTGTAAAGGTCTATTTTTAAATGTACTGGATTAATGGATAGTGCACTGTAGAATAAATGACCTAAGGTTATGACATTGTGCACTTGTATCAGCTTATGGTTCGTCTTGGGACAAGCTAGTGTTAAATAATACCGCAGTATGCTATGTGAGGCATGCAAAAGAAGAGGATTAAAGCCGTAAGAAAGTGGGGCAGATGAGGCAGACAATTCAGACACCATTGCAGACACTATCAAATCTGATGGCTGGTTAAGTTATGAGTGGCATTTTCATGTCAGCTTTTCAGATCAGCCACAAACACATCTGTCGGGTGACAGGGGGAAACTGTGTCAGGGAGAACAGGCGCAGTTTAACTGACCGACATGGCAACGATGTGCTTTATCCAATCCACTACTGCAGCCAACGGCCAGAGCCAGCAGGCATTATCAGCTACGGTAAGGGGATTAAGCTGCCATGTGGGTTCACACACTGTTAGAGAGAGGAGGGGCAGGTAAGGGACAGGAAGTGGAATATAAGGGGAGGAACGGTGGTGAATTGTGAGATTGAGGGAGAAGAGATTAAGAGATTTTTTTCTTTTTCATTTTTACATACTCAGTACTCTGCGAAGCAGGGAAATCCCAGTGAAAACAAGCACAAGGCGCATCCAGCTTACAGTTTATTACTGGGAAAATGATAGCTGGTGTTTATGTTGCATGTCAGTATGAAGACCTCCAGCTGTGTTTTCATTTAGAGTAAAATCCTTTAATAGCGCTGACTGCTGAAATTAAATTAAACAGACCCAGCATCATTGCATGAGTTTACAGACCTCCATCCTTAATATTGAAGGACTTCGATGCTTGTGGTTTTTATGAGAAAAGTATCTGTGGATGAACTGAGGGATTATGCTGGGGAAAAGCAAGCATGGGAAAATATTTCAGCCATTAGAGCAAGAAGAGAGGAGAATTGTATACAAATCCTGGCTAACTAACAACAGAATGATACTAGCTACATACAGAGTTCTATGACAGTCTTCTCCAGGTGCAAATAACAATCTCAACATTAATGATGTCAATGTCCTTTCCCAAAAACACCAGACTCGAGGGGTTAATGAATTGTTTCATATTTCATTCCTTTACATTGTCTTTTAATAATTGTCATAGTATTTTTGTAAACAAATGCCCTCATACTTACATAATCCATAGATGTTATGGTAACCTAGAAGCTCCTCCCTGCAGCCAGAAGCTCTCCCAAGAGGTGTTGATGACATCATCATTGCCATGGAAGCAGTGTAATCTTTCCTCAAGGTTATTCAGGTCTACAAAACTCCATTCGATCTTCAGAGTCCCTCTCTACTTTCAAAAGACAGCTAAAGACCCAGCTCTTTAGGAAACACTATGCACTTAGCTAGACTGTTCTCCACTGTTGTCCCCAGTGGCAGATCATGTCTTCCAGCTACAGTTGACTCACACTGTCCTGCTCTACTCTGGGAATCTGTGTTCAGCTCTTGAGTGACCCAGCACTTGGTACTTTGGTCATTATTGTGGTGATGTTAATTGTTGTTCATGATAACGGAAAGTCTTAAATGGTTTGGTTGCTTCATTGTAGATGTTCCTTATTTTACAAAAAAATAATAATAATAATAAAAAAAAATCCTTCTTTACTTTGTGCATTGCCTTTACACTGCTTGGCAGTACCTGCACCCAAATGGACTTGAAGCACTTTGTTACCCGTACTGATCTTGTTTCCTCTTGTCTAGATCTTTGCTTGTGTTGTTCTTGTTCTCGTATGTACGTCGCTTTGGTTAAAAGCGTCTGCTAAATGCAAGCGGCAAACTCCGGTCTCAAACGATGAAGCCAATGCGGAAGTGATATAAACTGCAATACATCGAAAATCCGCTTGAGGCTGGCTGCAGAAACACCGGAAACCACATAGATATGAATGGGAAAAAGACAATCTTTGCAGCATTAATAAACATGTTTACAGCCTGGTTCAAAAAACGGCTTGGCCCTACAACGCTAATCTCTCTAATGGCACACACTGTACGGGGGGGTGAATTTTTTCTAACGTGACGGTTAAGAAGATATTAAGATTATGAGTTTTGCCCAAATAAGGACATGACTGACGTGACTCCCGGTCAGGAACACACAGCCATTGGCTAAGAGACTCACACTACGTCACACTCTGCCTAGTTGAGTTCCGCATTACCAATATGGCTGCTGCCGTCGATTTGCTTCAAAACAGCTCTCAGGAACAGATGGGTGACGTCACGGATACTATGTCCATATTTTTTACAGTCTATGGCTAAATGACATTGTAACATTGTAACATTGTAACATTGTAACAAAATAAGAGCGTCAAAATCTTTCCACTAACTTTCAAGTCATTGACATTATGAGTTTTATTAATGTCCAATGTAACATTTAACTAATTTGACAGATTTTTGGCTTCTATTGTTACAGCTTTGGCTGTTATATAACTGACTGTAGATGATATGAAGGTATTTACTTTTCTGTGTTTCCATGTAAGGTGTGTTGGGACCTCTCTTTTGTCAAGAACACGTGAAGAATAACAGCCCAAACTGGGCAGCAGACACCCCTTATGAGAGGAAGAGTAAACACACAGCCACACCTTTAACTCTTTTTATAAACCTTGTGTAAACTTTCTTATAAATCAGAGTGACCTCTGTACCAGACAGGAACAGTAACAGCAAGATACTTCTCATATAAACACAACTTTGAATACACTTACAGGTATATGCCTTTATATGAGTTTTATAAGGCATACGCTGTGCATACTGTATTTACTTACACAGTTACAAGTGCAGCCACATCTATAATTAACACTCTTATTTTATTATACTAATGTAATGTAACTTTGACTAAACTGAGTCTTCAGTAGCTGTCACTAGCAACTTTTATCAGGATTGTTTGCATCTGTTCATATAGCTGTTCAAGAGATAGTTAAGGGTTCAGGCATTCCCTCATCCTTTGAACTACCTGTCCTCAGTGAGACTGGAATGTTTTTCATCCAACATTGCAGCTGATTTCATCTCAGCTCTTCGGCTGTGTTTTTTCAAGACGCCATATCACATATCATATCAGGAAATGACAGCTGGCAAACCACTGCAGCACTGAACAACTAAATCCAGTGCATAGCTCTTTCAGGTATCCATATTTATTGTGTAGATCGGGTTTTCAAAACAGGACATTTATGCTTCGTTTTTAATATTTGTCTTTGTTTTTTTAGTTTGGACCAAAATGATTATTGTAAAAGTAGTGATAATAGTAACATCCTATGAAGCCTGCTTCAGTTAGTGGATTTGGCAGCCCCTCAAGGAATGATGTTGTGATTTTAAAATTGAACCCAGAGTCAACCACCCCTTTGTAGTCTTTGGACCTTGCAAGTTTTTCCATTACATTTATAAAAAAGTGGACCAATGCACCCCTCTTCTTTTCTAAATATTTGAAGTCAGCACAGCAGCCTAAATAAAAGTAGAATCTAAATAACCAAAGGATTTTCCTTTGGTCATTGTTGCTATCATTATTGTTATATTGTTAATGTTATCATTGACTTAAATGTCAATGTTCTGCACTCTTAATTACTTCTTCTTCTTGCCATTTTGACTGAAATGGGTTTCTAGTTTCCTTGCTTTAAAAGCATGGTCTTAACCCAACATGTGCCCAATGATTTAGATCATAGTGGCTCCAGAATATACGGGCAACGGGTAAGAGAGCAGGATCTGCAGAGAAAAAAACATCTGTGTCCGTTGCTCAAGCTGTATACACACAAAACACCATTCATGACAAGCTGACGCATGTACACTCAGCACCGAAGAGCATAGAGAATTGACTGTTGCTTCTGTACTTTTTCTGATACTTTTGATGCTTTTTTGCAATTCCAACAATGATTTAGCTATAAAAGCTGTCACTGTTCCCCCGCAAACATAAGGATTTGTCGCTGAAATGTTTCTGTGAAGATAAGAGTCAGGTCCTTTTCAAAGAAGGTGAATTTTATGAGAGTCTTGACATTTCAGACTTTAAAGAAACCGTAAAGGTTGCATGAGATTCTGAACAATTCCGTCTTTTCCTTCCCTTTCTTTTGTTCTTCTGGCTTCGTCCTTATCAGTACAAAGACCATGTAGTGAACGAGAACAGAGTAGGAGGCTGAAACAAGAGACAGAGAGAGAGAGAGTGAGGGTGGGCTGGTGAAAAGAGAAATTTCTGAGGCCCTCCATGCCACTGAGGATCGTATGACTTCCGAAGCAGCACTGCAGGGAAAGGAGCTGGGAAAAGTGGAGGGAGGGAGAAACTATGAGAAGGGCGTGTTGATGTCAGCAAATCAGAGGCCTCACATACTCAATCTGGTTTGGACTGCCCAGGCCTCAATGTTCTCTGCACATGTCCTGTGGGAAGATGGTGTTCTGAGGGTGTTTTTAGGTCTTTTTAAGGCTATGCTCTCTGACATTACCTCAGACTCCCAGTGAACTCCTGGCTAATGGTTTGAGAGATCATCTAGTGCTAATTATGTTGTTGCTAAGGTAATCTAGCTAACTACAAAACCAAGATAGAAAAATAAAAACAATTTCCATATCAATTTATTACTAACATAACATGTAAGCCTGTTTTTTGAGTTTGCCTACAGTCTGCAGGACACTGATTACACATCAGGCTGGTATTGCTGCCATATGATAAGCATTACTGATGTAACATTTGCTGAGCTAATCTAAGACATCTGAACCATAGACAGTATGATATTAACCAATAGCATGATTCATAGGTCCTGAATGTGCTGTGATTGGCTAATGTACTGTAATGCCCTCCCTGCACCAGTTATTTTCTGAGTGAAGCCTCCTTGAACTCTGCTGGCAGTTCAAAGAGAAACTCACGTTAGCCAAATTTAAGCTAACCACAACTTTAAATGTCTTTAGCTTGAAGGAGATATATCTAATAATCGCGAAAATGTGCTTACTAGCGCCCCCTACAGTTTTCAAAAACGCCTCCCCATAGAGGTTATTTTGAGCTACATGCTTAAAAATTAATACGCATATTCATGGCATCAGGATGCACAAAAAAGCCTCTCACGCCCATATCCGAAACTCAACAGGGAGAGCCCCACCTAGCTTCGAAAATTAAAAATGGCGCCCAAATAAGGGTGCATACTTTTGCGAACTCCTCCTAGGGGTTTTCTCCGATTCGGTTCAAACTAGGTACATTCTATAGTAGACATATTGACGATTGTCTATGTCACTACTAACTTTAAACTTTAAGAACAGGAGTTACTTGAAGCCATTCATTGACAAATACTTGTCATTGAAAATGAATGACTATCATAAAATATATCAGGTTAGACTGTTTTGGACCTGTCACAATACTGGACTGTGATTGACAAGTCTTGCTTCAGTAAATTAAGAGATAACATAGCAAGAAGGTCATTATGCAAAATAGAACCCTGACAGTGTGAGCAAGACCCTGATGCAAATAAACATAAAACGTAACATTTTCATTCACTGTCAAAAGTCGAAACATTAGCATGTTTCTGTTGGCATTCTAAACAGATTCAGAAAATGACTGCAGCACCTGTAAAATGACCTGTTTTAGCTTTTATGTTAGCATATTCATCTCACTCAACCAATCCTGTGACACTGCCAAAGCCCATTGTGGTTGCTTCATGTCTGTTGTCCTCAATTTGGTTGACATCTCTTTGACTCAGCTCTTAGTGTTTTAGCATCCCTTGCTAGTGCAAAGTTTTCCTCCTCTCATCTCCTTTTCTCTGTTGTTCACTGGGCAGCTGTTGAACATGAATCTGATGTTTTGTGCTCTTCAAATAAACTAAGAGTAATTTCAAGAATGTCCTCTGTGTTGTTCACCAAGGTTATCTGGATCTCAGTTTTTTTGCCACATTGCCAACAGGAAGAGGTGAAATCATAAATTTTATAAACGTGTGAAACTCCTTTCCGCAGATTGATTTGATATGACGAGTATGATCTTGTTGTCCCTGGCATCACTCTTGCTATTCAGAATTAAATACTGTTGTTATGGGGTTTTGACCAATCAGAATCAAGTATTTAAAGCAGTGGGGCGATCAGTAAGGAAGCTTGGTATTAATGACTTTTCAAGTGTTCCAGGGTGTGTCAGTTCTAATGAAATAATCCGCCCTTAATGGGTGTATAAATATATCTTGTGGATTGTTTTGAGACTGTAACATTGTTCATATTGTAACATATTTTCCTTCTTTGATTGGTCTTCCTCTTCTTCTAAAGAATGTTTTTCCTTTGTGGCCTGCCATGTGACAATGAAAATAACAGAGCTGGAATCCATTGTGTCCTTGAGTGCAACACATGCCAGGAATTTTAAATGTCCCTTTAGTCTCTGTCAGATCTTTGGTGTGGGCATATGTAAGTAAAACAAAGGTTTGGCTCCCAGGGAATAGAAAAGGAAAAGTTAATGATTTGATTCTATTTCATTTAATCCAAGTTGCCCCAACTTAGATTACAACAATTAAAACAATAGAGGACCTAACTGTGCATGGAGGAAATCAAGCCCCAGCAGATTGCTCTCTCCTCTCTGTAAGTTATTGATTTACCTCTGTCTGATGCAGGTCATCCATTCAGATACACAAATACACACAGTGGCATAAACATATGCACGATTACACGGTGTAACTAGATGCGTGCACACGAACTGCATTGTATAATGTGGTGTCCTCTCTTGACAGCAGAGCAGCACAGAGGTAACACTGACACACATCTATGACCTCTACTACTGTGGCTATATCCCTCTTTCTAAGAGATTGTACAGGGACATTGTAAATATGTAATGCTATGCCAATGATATATGTCAGATGAAGAATTAATCCAAGACTGAAAATCTCCTCTATACCTGAAAGCATGTGCTGTACATCTAGATTTGACATATTGCTGAGATTAACTAGAACCCACCAGACACACTCAAAATACATCACTTATGTGTACAAAACTCTGTGTCAGCGCTTTGAAAAGAGCCTGAGAGCAAAAACAAGCCAGGAGGGAAATGGTTTTGTGATAATCAAAAAAAGGAGGAGGGGAGGAAGTAGAGCTAGGTTATACATTTAAAGACTAAATATGTGGGGCAAAATAACAGCTCTGCAGTGCATGGTGCAGTATAAAGGTCTGTCTTTAAAAGGTCCCTTGAGCAGCTGAACATAACTTGTGGATAATTAACACAAATGCAGGTCTGTGTTTGTGAGTGGGGGAGGGTCAGGCGTGAAGGAATATGTACAGGGGTATGGATATGGAGAAAAAAAAAAGATGCACGGCCATATGTAGCTTTGCACTTGTTCAGGAAGGTCAGCAGCAACGTGATTTACTTGTACTAATAATAAAGTGGAAATGTTTACACATTCTACTTATCATAAGAAATGCACCATTAGAAGCCAATTGATTTTAACATTTATGCCATGCATGATAAACCTGAGTGTAAAATTAGTAAAGATTTCTTGACTCTGTATTTACACATTTTAAATATCTAACAGAGGAGAGGACAGGAAGTTGTCCTCAGTTAGGACACTTTCCACCCCAAATAATGTCATTAAAAGATTCCAGACAAGCAGCGCAATAATGAATGAGCATGCTTTCTGTCTTTACCCACAGAAATGTGATTCAGTTATTTTTCAATACTTCAATGGATGAAAGAGTTTTTATGTTCTCTTCAGACACTGTGTGTGTGTGTGTGTGTGTGTGTGTGTGTGTGTGTGTGTGTGTGTGTGTGTGTGTGTGTGTGTGTGCTTTGCCTTCCTCCCACAGTCCGAAGAAGGCATGATTCGTAGGATGACTGGTGACTCTAAGTTGCCATTACATGTGGGCATAGATGGTTGAGTGTCTTATCGCATCATCATAGTTAACCCTCTTTTCTTGGTTACATCAAAATGTTGTAAAAACCTTAAATTGTTACTAATGCAAACTCTGAAAAGTTGCACATCTAATGTGCTGCCATGTAGTCCAAAACAGATAAACCTCTGGGATGCATTTTTTGAGCACTTTGCAGATTTTCTTTGCTTATGTTTTCACTATTTTAAATAGAAATTTGAGTGAATAAAAAAATTTGTCGAAGCCATTTTTCCTTTTGGAATGAAGCTGTCCCTTGGCTGCATGAGACAGATCCTATCCAATATTCACAATTTGACCTATAAAATACTACTATGTTGTAAGAAATATTAGAATATTAGAATAATAAATTATTTTAATTTGTTGTTATTACCTTGGTAGCGCACAAAATAATAATAATAATAATAAAATATTGTAAGTTAAATTCTGAAAGGAATAAGACAGAAAATCAATAATTTAATAAAGTTATTTAAACTGAATTCAGTGTGGATTTAAAGGCAGGCTAAAACACACATGGTAGGAGGAGGCAGGGCATGTGAGTGTGATTACACAGTGTAAATCCGTAAATAATTTCGGGAGGCCCCTCCTGGTCACAAAAAGCTCTAAGAGATCAGACAGGCTTTAGGGGCCTTCCTGACACTTCTGGTCTACAGGGAGGGATAACAATAACTCTGAATGTAGGCAGGCAGTTAGAAGGAGAAGAAATGAAAGCCACAATTAAGGAATATATAGATGTTGATTGGGCTATTAACATAGAGTGCATTGTTTAACAGCAGGAGATAACAGCTTTGTGATGCTAGCACAGTGGGGCTTTAGCAAAAGTTAACATGCTTGTTAGGACAGTGCGAACAAAAACAATGTTTAGAATGCTATCCAGTACTAAGCCCTTAGCACTTGGTTAGAGATTAAAGCCTGAGATGTTTTAAATTAACCTCATTATGGAAAAAACGATCAGATTAAAAATGTTGATACACCACATACACAAAGAAACATGAATGTCAGGACCAATTTACCTGGAAATCTATCACAAAATGTTTGAGGTAATGTAGACATGCTGAGTCATTTAAAGAAACATCAAGGTATCACAAAAGTCTCGAGATTAATCTTCTAGGGAGAACTCCCAGTCAAAAGCTTAATTTTCATTAAGTTCTTGCAAAATAAAGTTACATCTGTGTATGTGGGGGGAGTAGAAATCTGCTGAGTCATTGTTTGAACATGGCGCAGTCATGTCTTCCTTTACCGTGTGTGTTTTATATTAAAACAAGACTCTTTTCATCATGACTCAGCGCTTCTCAGCTGTCATGCAGTTTATGCACACACATTCCTTTGGCTTTTCCTTCCTTGAAAGCTTTTTCCGTTGAAGACCTACAAAATATATCCCCCCTGGCAGACGAAAAGAAGACTTGCATTCAGAGAAAGCGCTTTTTGTACTCCACCTGGATCCTGCTGTATTAAAAAATGCCACCAGAAAATAAAAGATAAGAAGTTAGTAGACTGGCACATTATTATGTGGTATCAAGTTTCCTTTCTGTCTCCAGCTTTCTACTCTCTTTGTCAGCGTCTATCTCTCGCCTGCTACTTTTGAGATACCTGAGACGGCTGTGTTTTGTTGTCTTACATGATCTTTTCTCCATGTCCCAGATTCAGAGGTCACATGGTGCTCGTGCTGTGTGAAGTTACTCAGATAGCCATACATCATCAAGCAGTAACCAGACCTGCTAGATTTAAAATAGTTGGCTGTGGACAGTAAATGAGGAACTTTGAGTTTTGTGATTAACCATAGAGTAAGCTTTTAAGGGGAAGCTAGGGGCAAGCAGGGGAAAATGGGAACTGCACATATAAAAAGTTGAATTGTTTTGAGTCTTATTATTATTATTATTATTATTATTATTATTATTATTATTATTATTATTATGGTATCAATTCTAACATAATAAATACAATAGTTTTCTGAGGCACTTGCTTTTAAATATTCTCAACTCCCTAACTGTCATGTCTCTTTCAAGGCTTTGGAACAAACTTTGCTAAACTCAAAGTTTGAGATATGTACAAAATAATATCTAAAAAACTACAAAGAATTCCACAGAATAAAAAAACACTGTCTGTAGACTCCTCACTGTATCTGTATATAAGAGCAGTCAAATTGTACATGTTAAGTACCAGCAAAACTCATCTCCACAGCATGTGTGCCTACTTTGTGTGTGCATAGCATGTTTTTATAAATGGGGCCTGCACTAGAAAAACTCTCTTTGCTCTCGGGTGTCTGCGGGTAAAGCTATTGAAGTTGTCCTTTCTCACAGAGTAATGCACTGTTTCGCAGAATCACAACGATCCCTGCAATCATTCACACAGTCAGAGGGAACAAAGAACATGCTTGAGATAACAAACTGAGTACTGAGAGGACAGCTTCCTACCAGCCTGAGTTCTGGTCCTGTGGGTTCTCTTCGGTGTTAAAGGTGCTTTTCCCACAAATTTCTACCAGTGGGAGTCTGCATAAAAAGGGCTTGGATTGTTGCTCGAGTGTAAGCTAACCCTAGGCTTTCTTGGACCCCTACACACAGATTTTAAGCTATCAGACTCTAGGCTTCAGTATTTCAGACAATGAGAGTCTGTCTCTCATTACAGTTTGAAACACACCTTGCCAAAACCTGAAGGGTTCTAGCCAGGAACCAAACATTTCTGTAAAATTTGAAACTTCTCTTTGAAATTAAACTTTTGTCAATTCCTCCCTAAAAAAACAAAGAATGTTGTGAGTATGTGTTTATTTTCATGTTTGCTTTTCTGATAAAGTTGGAAAAGTAGGCACTTACATTTTGCAAAAAGAAAGCTTGCTGCTCAGTGACCAGTCATTATCATTGAAACAGATGTTAGATTAGTGTTATTGCTGTGCTTGTGGTTCCACATGCATTGACCTTTGATGTTCTAACTACAACAATAATGGTATTCTTTGTTGAATGGGTACTTGAGAAGAGAGCAAATAAACACACAGAGGAGGGGGGTCTCATCAAAGCCCAGTGGCAGTCTGTTGCACAGACAGACATAAAGACACAGTCTCTACCTCTGCATCTCAGCTAATGCAAACCACTTTCACTGTCTCTCTAATCAAGGGCAAGTAATTGAAGAGATTAATGTTGACAGAAAGTTAACCTTTCAGTTCAACCAGATTTTCATCAACTTTAATCTGCTCAAAAAGTTTCCCACATACTCACTCAGCGACACTATTTGCATATTTATGCTCAGTGGAGATGTGGACCTTTTGACTGGTGCAATACTTTTCAGTTGTTTCACATCTTTGAACATCAAGCCAAAACTTTACTGCTCTGTAAATACACATAGGAGGACTTGGCATCAGAAGTTGTTGGTATAGTAAATGTGCTTGTTCTTCTCTACTTTATGTAAACCTGGAGACGTAGAAAAGAGCATGCACTTGCTTGAGGTGATACTATTAATCTATTCTGTTCTCCTCTATTGAACTTTTGGCCAAGGACATCTGCTTTTCCTAGATCTACTTACTGTACAATCAACATAATGATTTGCTAAGGAGAGGGGTGAGACTGTTATTACTTTTCTGGTATTAAGGAAGGAGAAGTTTATTGGGACAAACTACAGCCCACAATAACTAAGAATGTATCATACTCTTGTTGATTTGGAAACAACATGCAGTCTGTCATTGTCAGTATTTGATTTAAAAAAGTATGATTTAGAATTGTGAATGTACATGTCTCATTAGGCTTGATATGAAACGAAAACATAATTTATTTGCAGTTGTGAAACAAGTTTTGCCAGAAAAAAACATCTTATATGAAGTCACATTACATTGCAAGCAAAACAATGCAGTTAAGTACATTTGTCATCTTTTGGGTGAATTATTTTACACAGAATAGTCTTAAGTATAACAAAAATTGTATTAGTCAATGTTTTACAGGATGCACCAAACATCCAGTCAATTTTACGTCACTGGTTTGAATGAACATTATTTTGAGAAATTAATGATATATAATCTTGGGATTAGTTTTTAAGAAACATGAAGGGACTTTTTTGTTTACTTTTTTGAATACATCAATGGAATATTTGATGAGTGACCAGCTGCAACCATCTTCCATCATTTTCTACTTAGGCACGCCCAGCTCCTGCGTCACAGGGTGGGGGACGGTAGCCTTTCCTGGATACATAAGCAGCATACGCTGTGGAGCTCAGCAGCAGTGTGCAATAGTGTCGAAGACGCCTTCAGTCTGTATAGTTAATTTAAAAAGTTACCCCTGCCACAGTAAGATTGTATTTAAAGAAGGTATTTGTTCTGTGAGTGTAGTTTTTGGGTAACCTTCAGCGCGCACGATGGCTGAGAAGATTGACATGGAGGACGCGAAGGGATCCAACGGCGGAGCGCACCTCGATGAGCCGGTGTCCAACGGACCGACTTGCCTGACGAAGAGCCCAGAGCCGATGTCAACGAGGGTGAAGAGGATAGTGATGGCTAACCTACTTGTTATCCTCACCGTGGCCGGGGTCATCGTCGGGGTTTTTATTGGACTTGGTGTGCGCAACGTTACGCTTACCAGGACCCAGATCATCTACATAGGGTTTCCCGGTGAGTTGCTCATCCGGCTCCTGAAGATGATTATCATCCCCCTGGTGGTGTGCAGTCTAGTGTCCGGGGCTGCCAGCATCGACCCTAAAGCCCTGGGCAAACTTGGCGGCTGGGCTATGCTTTTCTTCCTGGTCACTACCCTAATAGCGTCGTCTATTGGGGTTGTGATGGCTTTCATTCTCACCCCTGGCGCCGTGACAATAACCACGCCAAAGGTGGCAAGCATGGATGACAGCGTGCCTGAACCTAAAGAAGTTATAGACTCCTTCTTGGATTTGATAAGGTGAGTCATTAATCTGAAACATTTAAACTCAAAAAGAAGTGCAATGATTAAATGAATATACCTAATTGATCATCAACCCCCCAAGATAAGTGTCAGACTCGTTGCTAAGTTACACACACTAGCTCTCAGTAAAAGACACACGGCCCTCTTCACTTACAGTTTAATCACTTTACTTTGTTTATGACCTTTAGAGGTAAAATACATCCCAGTACCAATAAAGTGATAGACCCCCTAATTAAACACGTCGCTTAATTCACCTCCTACTGTTTGTGTGCTGTAATGACAACACGCAGTTGCGTCAGCTCAGCTGGGTGCGCACACTGAGAGTTAACCCACCCGGGCAGAGTGCCAGTGTCCCCCTGTCACGGACGAGTCAATGAAACCACTATGGTCATTTACAACAATGTGCTTTACACATTAAAAAATTTACTTACTAGTGAGTTGGTATTGTGTGACACCTTTTTCAAGTGAGCAAACGTTGTGGGGATGAAACTTGTCTTGTCTGGACAGCCCCGTCTGCAAAGATAAAACCAGCACAGTTTGTTCCTCTTGAGTTACACTGTAGGTCCATTTAAGGATGTTTTCGGAGAATATCAAATTTTGAATTCACCACTATATTCTCGCGAGGCACGCTTGGTTTTAAATAATAAATAATAAAGGAGCTAATGTTGCTAAGGCACAGACACGTGGTAGAGAGAAATGCAGTCTAACATGTATTGAAATAGGCTCTAGGCCTTTTTACACTAGACTTGTTCGACTAGTTGGGAATCAGTTGCCCACAGCATGTGTTTTTTTGGGTTTTTTTTTTACCAGTGTGTCACATTCATGGGACACTCATAAGACATGTGCCACATCAGCTAATACAGAGTAAATGACCCAGCATGACTAAGCAACCATTTGACTCAGACTCTGGAATAGTCTCAAGGAAGTTTTATAAGTTGTACATATTACACAACAGGCTCCATGATGTTCACACATTTGTTTGTTTACAAAGCGTGTGTTTAACATAAACCCAACGGATGCAGCATATTTAAACCAACATCTCATTTAGTCGATTAGAGCTCTTAAAAGTTGTACTCAGGCCCAACCTTTTGAAAAAACATTGCACCACACTGTTATGCAATGTCATAAGTAAGGTAAGGGGGGGGGCCTGAGATGTCTTCCTGTACCGAAATAAGAACTTGGACTGTATGTAGTACAAACAAACTGCAGTATCTGCTGAGTTTACTGGGCTTGTGCCGTGCACTCTCTTCAGAGACGAAAAACATGCTTTACATGTGTTTGTGCAGCACTATAATAAGTATAAGTCCACAATATATATAAACAAACCACATTCAGTTTTATTTAATGCAATCATGATAAACAGTGGATGATATTGCATAAGTTTGTCCGGCTAGTTTGAACAGTCTTTGGAGAAATCGGTGCCGCTTTCCATGAATTATGGACTTGTAAACTATGAAAGCCACGATTTTCCACCCTCCCTCCTCTTTCTACCCCTCCCCCAGCAGTGTGAGCAAGAGCCTGGAAACACCTCCTAAAACATTTCATGCTGCCCAGATTAGACATGCAAGAGTAACAGGGCAAAACTTGACCATTCACAGATTAACATTGTTACCCAGATTTGTCTCTTGCATAACTATGTATATATTTTGCAACACAATGGCTTTAATTAAAAAAAAAAAAACCTCTCTTCCTAAGGTACCATTTTGACTGTTTTCAGAGAACAGACTTACCTGTAGAATCAGTGCAACTCTGATCTTCCTGAATGCATCATCCCTATACAATTGTCCAGATTGATCTTCCCTAGCCAACTCCTGTAAAGAGAGATTAAAAAAAAGAAACAATCAGGAAAGTAATGTTTATCTAATCTAGGACACACACCACTTTGCACACATGTCCACACCCACACACGTTTACACATTATCCTAACAGGACGGCAAGCAGAACCCGTGGCTCTCATTAGAGAGAGCCCTCTCAGTTGGTGCCCTGGTTAGTTTTGACAACAAAGACAGCGTGAGACTTTGACTGAAGACCAGCTTAACTTTAGTGTAATAATAGCCCAGCCATTGCTCACAGACACACTCGTTTAAATTCCTTTCTAACATGTCAGTCCAGGGATACACGTGTGAAGGTGTAGACCGGAGGCACTCCTACACATCATTGTTGACTTTTCTTACCTCTTACCTTTTTCTTTGCCTCACTCAACAGTCACTGGTAACAACTGCGCAAGTGTCACTGAATACGTAAAGGCAAGTCATTTCCACTTAACAGAAACTGGTAGGGAATTTAACATTGATCCTTGTACCTCAGCCAGCACAAGGTGTTTCCCTGCTTTCAATATGATTGTAAGACGTCAGAAGAGTGTGACTGAAAGGTTCAGCCAGCCTCTTTAAAAGATTTAACACACCCAACTGAGTTTAACAGCACCATGTTGGCATTTTTGTCATAGCTCTCTGTTCCTCTTCTTTGTTAGGACATCGTCAAGATGATGTCATAGCCAGAAATGACGTTTCACGAAACTCGACAGAAACCCCAATAAAAGAAAACCCTAAATACCAACAGCATAGATATAGGATTCTTCATACAAAGATGTGAAACGTGTGTGACACACACCTAAACTAACTCGAGGTGTGTTTTGGATAATGTTCTGCAGTCACTGAAAATAAAAAAGGAAGTAGCATTACTGGAGGGAGTGAAACTTTTTTCCACTGTGGCTGCTGCTGTTAGTAAATGCCTGCAGCAATGAATAGAGGATGTAATTTTCTTTCATTAGAGTTGGGTTTTGTACCTGTGCCAGGAATGTAGAACTCCCAGGGAGAAAAAACAGGGACGTGGAAGAGGATCCCTTCAGGAGTCAGCTCTGTATTAGTGATAAAAGCATGGAAATGACAGCAACCAGGTTATAGTTTGACAAAAATAGTTTTTAAAAAGTTTTTTAAAATCCTGTAGACCTAAGCACTGAGACCCAGAATGATCTAAATAGACATAGTAGATAATTTTCTCCCCTAAAGTCATACTGTACAAGTCACTTGGAAAGATTTGCTTAGTACAAACACATTTGAATACTCAAATAAAGTCCAACGTCAGCATCAAGCCCAGACATCCATTTGTCTCAGCTCTTTGCTGTACAAGCAGCCTGTAATTCAGGGGGCATGCTGCTCTCTAACACAATCACATGATGTGTAATCCTGATGTTCTACGTTCTAATGAAAAGGAATGAATGGCTGCTTGTGAAGTTAATGCCTTTATTACTCTAAATCCATTACAGACAGCTGAGTGAGGGGGCATCAGGGGCAACTCTGGGTTCATGAGTTCTTAGAGAGGTTTAACATGCAGCCCGACCTATGTACCAAAATGTGTGTGTGTGTGTGTACCTGTTAGCGAGGAGAGAAACAAAGCAACAGTGGAGTGAAAAAGGAGATTAAAGTCTCTTGGTTATTCCCACCTGATTACTCTTGTGATGTTTCAACTTAATGTGATTCCCAGCAGGCGTACACGTCGTCTGTATATTACAACTCGTGATGGACTTCTGTAAAATACAATAGCTCCTTTATTTTATAGGTCAGGCTTTTAAGTTGGGCTGTGACCAGCAGCTGCTGTGTGTATGGTGTAAACTCTTATCACTTCAGCCTTCGTTCAAGACCTGTAGTAGCTTAACTTTTTACAGTGTGTTTACCATGCTCTTGCTACGTGTCCAAGGGTTACTGGGTTTGCTGTTAAAGAAACAAACAAAGCTCAATCTCATGTATTGAGAAATTGCATGTTGAAAACCTGTGATTTCTCATCTTTCAGTTACAGCCCCAACTATATAAATGGCCTCTCTGTTCGCTCTGATCACAGGCATTAAAAGTATTGTTGTGTTTTTTTTTTCTTCCTACAGAAACATCTTCCCCTCCAATCTGGTGTCTGCCGCCTTTCAATCAGTGAGTACTGCAGCTCGATATTGTAATTTCACAAAGTTCTGATTTTAAATTGTACAGAGGAAATTTCCAGACATGATGTCAGCCTGTATTCAACTGGACTCTTTCCCTATCTAGTATGCAACCAGCTACAAGCTGGTCACCAAAAATAGCACAGACGGAAACCTGACCATCACAGCGGAGAAGGTGAGTACAACAAAAGAAATCCACATGAAGCGCCCCAGAGCTGGTGTTGTCCTTTTGCCTGACTCTATTTCCCCTGTATGTGTGTGTGCGCATCACTAGGTGCCCTTTGGAACAGACCAGGATGGTATGAATATCCTAGGTCTGGTAGTGTTTGCCATTGTGTTTGGAATAGCTTTAAGGAAACTGGGAGAAGAGGGAGAGATCCTCATCAAGTTCTTCAACTCCTTCAACGAGGCCACCATGGTGCTGGTCTCTTGGATCATGTGGTAAGAAAGACCTGCGTGTTTCTGGGACGGAAAGGGAATAGAATCAGTCTTTTTTTCAAAATCAAAATAATGAGCAACTTTTCACTGTCTCTTGTCTCCTTCCTGTTCCCCTGCAGGTATGCCCCTCTTGGTATCATGTTCCTTGTTGCTGGCAAGATCGTGGAGATGGAAGACGTCGGCACTCTGTTTGCCAGTCTAGGAAAATATATTGCTTGTTGCATCATTGGACACGCTGTCCATGGCTTACTAGTGCTGCCAGCTATCTATTTTATAATTACGAGGAAGAACCCATACACCTTCCTCTGGGGGATATTCACAGCTCTGGCAACAGCCTTCGGAACAAGCTCCAGGTAGTCAACTTTCTGAGTCCCCCGGATACACACCTGTTTGTTTTCCTTGCTTGTCAAATATCAAATATTGAGGTTTTCCTGTTCCTAAACACACACACACATGCACACACACACGTGCATACTCTTTCCTCTCTACAAACACTTAACCTTTTACCATAAAACACTCACACTTTCCTTTCCCCCGTGTCTCAGCTCTGCCACTCTGCCCCTGATGATGAAGTGCGTGGAGGAAAATAACGGCGTCTCCAAGCACATCAGCCGTTTCATCCTGCCCATCGGGGCGACGGTCAACATGGACGGCGCCGCTCTCTTCCAGTGCGTGGCTGCCGTTTTCATCGCTCAGCTGAACAATGTCTCCCTCAACTTCATCCAGGTCTTCACCATCCTGTAAGTTGCAGAGTCACTGAAACAGCAGTTGCACGAATTGATTCAGTACTTTGTCAGAAATATGTTTAATGAATCTTCCCTCTTGATGTGCTAGTGTGACAGCAACAGCATCCAGTGTTGGAGCTGCAGGTATACCTGCTGGAGGTGTGTTGACCCTCGCTATCATCCTGGAGGCTGTCGGACTGCCCACCAATGACATCTCTCTTATCCTGGCGGTCGATTGGCTTGTGTGAGTACAAACCTTTGTACGGTAACAGATGTGATCCAAATCATCCAATCCAGATATCAGACACCTTCCACATTTTCTGTAGACAAATAATGCCTGATTCACTCGGTCAGTCTAGGATTTCATAGGCTTTTTTTGTGACCTAAAAATACATGATTTAATGCCAGCTTGAGCTTTTTGAGTAATCTTTTTAAAGAAATGTATATTTGGTAATCTTATTGGTATAAAAGTGCACCTCTGAGGTACCAAAACCTCTGAGGCTACAAGTGAAGTTTAAAGTGAGGAAAACATCAATACATTTCAGTAACAAAGACAAACCTTGTGCTTCAAGTAGAGTCTAAAAAAAATTCATTACATTTGCATTCTCTAACCTGTTCTGCTCTTGACATGAACATCGACTTTTCAGCTGTTGAGCTAGTATAAAATGAGTAATATGAGAGTGAGTGTTAGTATCCAATTGTACAGTGACACTCAAAGACCAGTGCTAACTAGTTAAATATGACCGTATTAAAATTCCTCTCCACTCTGTCCTTCTGTAGTGACCGTACCTGCACAATACTGAATGTAGAGGGTGATGCCTTCGGAGCTGGGCTCCTGCAGTTCTTCGTAGATCGTACCGCCAAACAAGAAGAGGGAACAGAGCTAAGCGACGTCAGGTTGGAGGGTGAACCATCAACCTCAGCCCCCGAGCACTCACCGCTCATCGAGAAGCGAGGCGGAAATGGCAGCGCAGATGCTCCGAAGACAGTTCTCTCTGAGTCTGTCATGTAATCCAGCTGCTGACTCCCATCAACAATCTGACACTCCTACCAGCCAAAACCTGAGGTACAAGCTCCATTTTAAACCCAGAAACCCAGAAAAGGGTGCATTAAGAGGGGATGAACATGGACACTCCACAAACAGTGCAAAGAAACACCCTCTGTCGTCAAAACTTTTCTGGGTTGGAAGAAAAACAAATGAAGGAGATATTCAAATCCATATTATTTGCAGTAACTGGTGATAGGTTTGGTTGATCCTTGCCGATTTTAAAGTCAGAATTCAATCATGTCAAAAGTCAGTTTATTATGTTATGTGTATATACGTCCACTAGGTTGTCAAATAGCTTGACTAGATCAGTATAAATCAGCATTAATGATAGGTGATGTGTTACAAACACATGTAAACACTATGTTACATCCAAATACAGAGAAGAAGCTTAAGTTACATGGATATTTTCACCTATGGGCACTCTGTTACCACACATAGACTCTCATTACTATCAAAACTCAACAACTAAGGCACCAGTGAAACAAATAAGCCTGATTTTTTGTTTTACATTCTTCCTCTGAAATCCGTTCACTTTTTAATGTCTGTTACTTCATTTTTGTTCTTGTTTTTTTTGCTTTTGCTCAGCGGCGTCAGATTTGATGTCATCACACATTATCATTGGAATTTTCATGCAGGTTTGATCTATGGATCTTGCCTATGATTGGACGTTAGTTTAAGCATATATGCATGAAAATGGCTGTGATAGTGTGAGTATGTGAAGATACTTTTCCACCACAAAAACTTCTCCCAGGGACAGGGAACTTTTAAAAGAACTCAGTGCTTTTCCACCATTGGGACCAGGGATTTAATTAAGTCCCAGGGTCTTATTATAAAGGTCTCTGCCTTAGAGGGTAGTACTTTACGGGCTACCACAAGTATAGGGACTTCAGGGTTGGCCTTCCTCTGCCCATCATTTCTGATGAGTGGTGTACAAATTTGGCTTTTTTACACTACAGCTAATATTCCAAACCTCTGCGGGTCTCTGGATCTTGGCAGAAACATTAACATCATTAAGATAGAAGAACCCTTTTAGTCCCTTGAAAAGAAGCTACTGGGGCATACATCAAGGACTGGTGGAAATGTGACTCCTGTCAAAACACACAGAAACCTGCTCCGTTTTTGAAACTCTTGTTTTTGTTTTGGGGGGGGGGCGCAAAGCTTTTATCAGTCCGTTATTGTGTCTGCTGTGACTCCATGCCAATGTTTCCCTTATCTGTAATGTCTCATGGTAAGAAAAAGCAATACTCTCCAGATTGTATTTGTACTTCAAAGCACACTTTATATTTTCAACAACGTCCCAAGGCTGAATGAAGGAACTTTCTCTCAAGGATTCAAAGTATGCATGGACATTGACACAGACCGACCTCGGAGCATTTGTGCCTCTTCACATGGACTTCAGCATGATGGCAGGCATCATAACCTCAGGTTTAACTCTGGCTTGAAGACTTATCCTTCAGCTGCTCCTTAATATTCAAAGACCAAAAAAACACATCAATCTCAGCACACAGGAAGGATGCTGTTGAACTTCATATACAATTTGAATGACATTTCCAGGGAGGTAAACTGTTTGTAGCCCGTGTTTTAATTGTGTTGTCACTATGTGTAGGTCCTAGCATCATAGAAAGGCACAAAGTGGATTAAAAGCACAGTCTATGGCAACAAGGAGACTTGATACATGTTGTGTGAAGTGTGGTGTGACTACATGTGATGTGTGAGTAACAGAAGTCCTGCCATTATAGTGGCAGAGGTTTGCTGTCATGAGGACTTAAAGGTGCAGTGTGTTGTAATTGGCAGCATTTAGCAAAAGAGACATGGTAGAAATGTACTTTTAAGGTATGTTTTAATTAATGTGTAATCATCTTTAAAGAAAGTTTTTAACTTAGAATGAGCCTTTATATCAACATAGGAGCAGGTGAGCGAGGACAATTCCGTCTAGAATCTGACTGCTATTTACTGCTAATTATTCTGCGCACTGTATCTTTAAATAAGGGTCAGGATGTCTCAATTTAAACCTGGCTGTGAAGGCCAGAAACATGAAAACGCTAGTTATATGGGCTTTAGGCCTTGTGTCATATCAGAGAATTATTTGTAGTCAATCATATTTATTTCCCTTATCACAATCCAAAGATTTTTTTAATGTTCTGACATTCAGCAACTCCATTCTTTGTCAGTGTCTTCTTGTAAAAACAGGTTGGTGATAGCTTTTTTTTTTTTATTACTCTAAGATCATTTTTGGTCTTGGACTTGTTTTCATCTTTTAAGTGTCTAGGCTTTATGTGTGTGAGGTGCTTCCATTTGGTGATTTGTCTTTGGCCGTTTAGGGGACTAAAAACTTTGGAGAATGAGTTCTGTAGCTGTGATGAGTGTCATGATCGTACCTTTGAAAAATCCCATTTTCAACTTCAACATATGCCGTGTATGTACCATTGACTTTACAGTTGCACTATATAATGTTTGTATCTTCCATCCGTATCATTTTTAATGCTTTAAAGCTTTACCACTGGGGTAAAAACATCTCCACGTTAATGAATATTTATCATACAGCAGGTATAAGTCTATATTCTTTGTCGGCTTGATTTGCAGCATTTCCCATGATGGTCACCTATGAAATCATTGCAGGCCTGAAGTCTAATCACTTGTACATTTTTGTTGTCATAAGATCGTGCAAAGATTAATAGCCTCTAAACAGCTATATGTTTTGGATTCTTCATCGTGCCTATTTGATTGAAGATGTGAACATTCCTGAGATCTTTCACCATATGGATGTCTTTCTGGTTTGATCAGTGTTGTGTATGCACATTGTAGGTTTAATGATGTTGTTAAAGTGGGGCTATGTTTAAAACAGAACTCGGTTACTCTCTGAATATACTGTCAATAGGTTTTAAACAATAAAGGTCTTTTTTTATTATACATATGTCTCTTCTGCTTTTTGTTTAACTGCCCCCTGTGTCTCTAAACTTTTACTGCAGCACTCATAAGTTAGAAACACTCATGGCTGCATGCCGGCCACATTGTGTTGCAGTCAGTCATCTTCAGATTTAGTAGCATGTAAGAGGGGACACATATTTATTATGTGCTGAGACCCTTCTTGTTCTTAAATCCTAAAATAGCCACTTGAGTGCTTCTTTAATCCTGATACTTATCTAATTACCAGGCCATACAGAAACAATGCTGGATATCTACCACTAAGTAAAAGGAACGCAAACACACCACAAAGATTGCAATACGAGCAGCATCAACAGGTGAAAGGTAGCTTTTAGAAACCCTGGAACTTCTACTTAGACTGGATGAGAAAGCTATTTTACATCCCTGGAGAGGTCTGCCCAACAAGTGAGCTGCATTCCTGCGATGTTACATTCCTGCGTGTCCTGTCATAAAATCCTACCCCCCCTTTGGGCTCCTGCCATATGGCTAGAGAACTCCCATAATGCATTTGACTGTGTGCACACTAGTAAATGCAGGCTGAGGAGCTATGCAGACGGCAAAAGGATAACCAAGCATGCGGCGCCACCTAGTGTTCCAGAAGAATTACAACTAGTATTGAGCATTTAATGTATTTACAACAGATTCTCAAACTGATATATCAATCTGAAACAACCCTTTTCAGATTTATTCAACCTTTTTATGAAATGGAGTGACACCTTCATACATCACACACAACATTACAGGTAACATGTCGTACCCAGAGAGGCTGGTGCTGAATTGAAATTCTGTTCATCGCTCAGTAGTAACACACGTAATTGCACAGAGGGTAATACATGTTGATTCAAAGTTTATGTTCTCAACTGAATACTAAGGCCCGATAGAACATTCTTACAGTATGCCAACAATAACAGGATGGATGATTGTGTTACGACATTACTGCTGTCAGGGACCAAATCTGGACAGATACAATAATTGTATTCATAAACAGTGCAAAACTGAAGACTGGAAGAATGAGTGCAAATCAATACAACAGTTAAAAAATATCCAGAAAGCTTCTGTTTGGATGAAAACACTTCATTTTTAAATATTCACAAAACCTGAAAACCTGCTCAAGGTTGTGTACACAGTACCTTGTAACAAGAAATGCATATTACAAATAATGTTAAATGTACAGCTGCTTTATTTATACTCTACTGTACAACACATACAGACTGAGCACTACATGTGCTGAAACCAGTCTTTGTCACTTAAATACGCCTGATGCAGCAGACAAGTGTGTGGACTGAAATTTAGGTAAACATCTCCATCATTTTGAAACTGCATCATCTTTATGGCTGTTTTTTTTTTTAAAGAGTCTCTGAGTCTCTTTCATGCCTCATAATTTACTTTTGTCCAGCCTTTTCTTTAAAGGGTTGGGATACTGCGGGTTCTCAATCACCCCCTCTCCAAACTTGAGCTCCAAGAAGGCTCTGTGGTTGTTGGGAGCGAAGGCAGTGATCCCGGCAAACGTCATTGGCACCAGTGGCTGCAGAAAGTGCTCTGGGAACTCCACGTCTTGCTTGTGCTCGATCCATGTGTCTTTGGTCATGACGCCGTTCCGCGCATAGAACGGCCACAGGTCAATGTGCAGGTGGTTGGCCTCGCTGTACTGGACTCTGTAGAAATCTCCTTCCACTGCACGCTCCCATACGTAACCGTTAGCATCTACAAGGGAGCCTGAGTCCAGGTTTTTCAGGTGATCGCAGTTGGGTATATCCTCCAAGTAAATGCCCAGGTCCACGTCATAATCCCAGGGGATGATGTCCTGATGGCGTACGGCACCCAGCAAAGTCCCACCTTCCATCCAGTAACGCACACCAGAGGTCTCCAGGATATTGATGACATATTTGGCGGTTTCCCTGAGACCTCGCAGGCAGCACGGTGGTGTCCAGCGATCTAGGTAAAGGTAATCTGGAGTGTCTTCTTGCACTGTGCCGAAGCAGCGTGTCGTCTCTTTACCGCAACCAAACCACTGTTCCTTCCCATCAGGCAGCAGGAGGCGCTTCAAACCAAAGCTCCTCATGAGCTTCCCTGTGGCCTCCTTCAGTCGAGTGTCAGCTTTCCACTGGTTATGAGCAGAGCTGAAGAGGGGACGGTGATTTGCAGAGAAACAGGGACTCTCCAGCAGCTTCACCTTCCAGCCTCTGAGGGCAGTTTGGACAAAGAGAGAGGAGAAGAGGGGCCGCCCCAGAGGCACAGAAAGGTTAAAAAGATCCTCAGTGCGAATGAGGACTACAGCATCGCCTTGTAAAGCCGTGCACACACTCCCGCTGCTCCCAGACGCAGCTGGCGAGTAGGTGGCTGTCCACTCTCTGAGGTTCACTCGCAGGTGGAGACACTGCACTGCAGATCGAGCCAGCACGGGTGCAGCAACCACCCTCACCGGACCCCCACCTTCACCCTCCAGTTCCCTGATCAGCCTCTCTATAGAGCGAGGTTGCTCAAATTCCAGCCCATCAGGCACCAGCAGCACAAACTCAGTCTGGACATGGAACTCTGGCCTGTGAGCTTGCGGTGGCTGATCCGGGCTGGGGGAGAGCACCAGAAGCCGAGACCCCTCCGGAAGCACTAAGGGAGGGTATGGAGATGTGTCAGCGACAGCGAGAAATGGAAGCTCAGGTCTCTGGCGGAGGAAGGAAGTAGCCACGTCTCCAACGTAATTCTCAAAGTTTTCAAACTCCCGGAGAAGAACTGTCACTCGTGGGCTGCGACTGTGTCCCTCCACCCCAGCCACTCCTGGCTCAACTCCAGCTCCTACAAGAACCCCAAGGCCTCCCCCTAGACCAGAGGCTGGTAGGGCAGCTCTCCTCGAGCCCCTGCCAAGTTCCTTTCTTTTTTCCATCATTTGCTGTTGGGCCCGAGATACATAGTAGAGGATGAGGAGGTTGAGGACGATGGCACCCGTTAACAGGCCCTGGCAGAGACTGATACGCATGGCAATGAATGTTAACCTTCCAGTTTTGGGGGGAGAATTTTTTAATTTTGGGGGTCTTGCGTCCCAAATGTTGCTACTGTGGAGAAATGAGAGATGGGGAACACCTGCAAAAGACAGAAAAAAAATTAGCCCAAGGTCTCATATGTATAATATTTATCATTTGTACAGAGCTTCTCCATAAAAACCCATATACAATTTCCTACTCATAATGCAAAATTTGGATTTGAAATAACACTCTGAATTATTTAAGTATTAATATTGACTTAATGTCTTTTATTCATTCACTTAGATACAAAACAAGGACATCCATATCTATGTGCAAGGTTTAATAAAATAAATAAATAAAGCTAGCAGCATTATCAATCATACAAATCAAGTGCCATTTAAAACGAAGTAGCACAGCTCACCTCAGATTTGCGCTTTGTTCCTCATGGCACAATTGTTAGCACGGCACATTCAGTAATATAATGCATTAGCCACATCGCAATAAGCCCCAGCAACGTTACACCCTTTAACCTTGCTGTACTGTTTTTGGTTTTCATAGTGGTCACTATTAGCCAGCTGTACTAGCATGGAAGCAAATCTGAAAACAGAGGTCCAGTGTTAGCTAAAATGTGACTGAATCCGAGTCTCCGACATTTTAAAAATAGATGCACAACTAAATCTAAAGACATCCCGTTTAAAAATGTCATTATCCTTCAGCTTTTCAGAAGCTTGACCAGCGGTAGGGAACCTAACCTGCATGAATTCACCATCATGCTGCTACACGCTTGCTCTCCGTGTTGCCCGCAGCAACATTAGAAAGACTTCCGGTTCTAACCCTTCAAAATAAGAGGCCATTTTGAAAAAAAAAACAACCAATTTATTACTTACCTTTTACTGTTATATTGATTCAAGTGCTGCTTTATTATTTTAGCAATTTTAACTGTTATCTTATTCTATTTTTATTTATCTATTCATTCATTTATTTTATTTATTTATCTACTCAGTTTTTATTGACATTTTTAGCCTTAGTTTTATTTTCAACTATTATCCTTACCCTTTAAAAAACTATTTTAACTATTTGTATTCTTAATTAATTTTGATGTTTTAACTTATTTTAATAACACATATTTTATTGTTGGTGTGCATTGGTCTCTATTTTATTTATTTTATTTTATTTTTATTTTTTATTGAAAATATATTTATTGCTTTTATAAACGTAGAAAATACAGACTTGACAACACACACAAAAAAAAGCAAAAATAAAAATAAAAGCTAACCCCCTAAACCTAAAAAAACGTGAAAAAACAAAGACATATTTGCAGCAGGATGGTGCAGATATGACAGAATATTAATCTTTGCCACGAAGAAAGTTTAGCAAAGGGTCCCAAATGTTATTGAACACACTTCCTCTGTCTTCTTTGTGGAATCTCTCTCTCTCAAGATTCAGAGTGTTCACCATTTCTCCCAGCCACAGATCAAAGGTGGGCACAGAGTCCATCTTCCATACTCTTAGTAATAGCTATTTTGCAACCACCATTCCAAACAAAACAGCTTTCTTCTCATAGTTATCAGCAAAAGATAAGGAGCTTGTAGCTCCGTTTTTATTTTCATTAGTACTATTTTTATTATTAGCATTATTATTATTTTCCCTTAATATGTCATGCCATTGTTTTACTTCTGCTTCTTTCTTTTTTTTTTCAATCGCTGTAAAGCACTTTGAGTTGCACTTGATTTGTATGAAATGTGCTATATAAATAAAGCTTGATTGATGAAACGCTCTGTAAATAAACATGTAGATATACAATGTAACAATTCTCCAAGCAGAATTAACATATTTTTATTTTTTATACTTTTTTAATGTAAAACTACCTCACGTTCACGCCAGCATCTTTGCACTACTCACCATACTGCACTATTATCATATATTATTTTTAGCCTGTACATATCTGTCATGCCTATTTGTTATTCTTTTGTGTTTATAGCTGATGTTGTTATTATTATATTGAGACTTCCGTTTTGTAATCCTTCAAAACAAAAGGCCATTTTGAAAAAACAAAGTCCACATAATGTTCAAAGATGTATCTGCCATACTACGAAACACAATCGAGAGATTGAAATTCATCCATAAATAATTGTTCCATCTTCTTAGTTTTCATGACAAAGCGCCATGCCTTAAACGAAAAAAAATTGGTGTTAATTTTTTTGTGTGCCAAACTCTCTGTAAATAAACATGTTGATATACAATGTGACAATTCTCCAAGCAGAATTAACATATTTTATTATTTAACTATCACCTACATATACTTTTTTAATGTAAAACTACCTCTGCACTACTCACCACTGCACTATTATCATATATTATTTTTAGCCTGTACATATCAGTCATGCCTATTTGTTATTCTTTTGTGTTTATAGTTGATGTTATTATTATTATATTTTTATTTGTATGCCTTATTCTTATGCCTTTGTGTAAAGAGAGCATAGTTTACCAAGACAAATTCCTTGTGTGTTCAAGTATACCTGGCCAATAAAGCTGATTCTGATTCTAATTCTGATATGTCTTAAATGAATATGCCGTGCTCCAGAGCATGGCCGTGGGAAGTAGGGGTGCTGAGGGTGCTGCAGCACCCACTGTTGGAAAAGGCATCACACATTTTTTTCTGGATGCATAAATAAGTTGAAATAAATACATTATTAACACAATAAATCAGTTTTTTTTTTTTCATTTTATTATTTTCCGAAAATGTAATGCCTGAGGAAGATTTGAGAAATAATTATAGCAATTTTAAATAATTATTCATTTTAAAATAACCCGATGCATGGGCCCTGTGTGTGGGCCTGCTTAAAAACTAAACGTATTTGGATAAGTTCTGTTCAATGTGCTTTACTGCCTTTTGGGCCTGTTTTACCAGGTTTGGCTTGAATGCTCTTTGCTCTACAACGGGGTAAGGAAATTGCATTTTGTGAATTTATAATGAAAAGTTCTCTTGAAAGCTTGTATTCAAACCAGATAAATAAAATAAAATGTATGTGCGCTATAGCCTATCAGTTGCATAAGTAACCTAAATGCAAAAAGAAAAAAAAATTGCACCTCTTACTACAGCACCCCCGACTTAAGCCAGCTCCAGAGTCACTAACCCTTCATGTTAGGGAAAACAATTTAATGAAAGTTCAAAACGGAAACACAGGTGTAGATTAATTCGGCTGACTTTACCGTCGTCAAACCTCCCTGCTCACAAAATGGCAGGAAATGAACTTCCCTAGCGACATGTTCATTGTATTACAGCAAACATGGCCCTTTATTTGTCACCCACATTGGGCTTTTCCAATTGCAACCACGAGAAGGAGGAAAAAGATCCGGGATACACAAAATAAAAGCCCTGCAATAATATTTCAGTCTTGATTTAATGTATTGACTTTCCATAGTCGTGTTTCGGTGTGAGTGGAGCAAACGTCTCACAGTAGAAAACTACGTAGAAAATAAAGCATTGTTTAATAAAAAAGTCTATGAGACTCCCACCCCGCAGGTCCTTCATCCCATCTGTAATCAGACTGTTTAACACCAGCACTGCTGTGTCTCGTTAATCAGCTGTTCTTATCTTTCATTCCACTACATGGAAGTTACTATGTGACTTGGCACATTCACAAATAACAACTGTATCCATCTGAATCGCACTGTTCTTCATACTGTGTATGTTTGTTTTTAAATAACCTGGTGCATTTTTTATCGTGCAATAACTTACCTTATGTATTTATCAGATAGAAGTGTACATAGTGTGTATATATCTGATTCAAGATTCATAGGTTTTTATTGTTAATTTTCACTATATATACGAGACATACAGGAAAAGCGAGATGCTTTTTCTCTCGTCCAGCTTTTAAATATCTAAAATTTAAATATAAAATACAACAAAATATAATAAAATAGTTTTATAGTATATAGTTATATAGTTGCCATATTTTATTTCATTTTACTTTATTCTATTTTATTCTATTTTATTTTATTCTATTTTATTTATTCTATTATATTTTACCCTTGTCATCACTCTTATCATTGTTATTATATTGTTTAACTATGTTAGTACATTGTTGTATTCTCCTGTCCCGTGTTGTAAGCTGCTGTAAAAAAAAAAAGAATTTCCCCCAATTGGGAACCAATAAAGTATATCTTATCTTATCTTATCTTATCTTATGGTGTTTGAAATGTTTTTCCTGACTCAGTTTTATTTTGAAAGTGTGAAAGCGGAAGTGTAGTATTTACCACCTGAATAGTAATTTTGCTCTGTGCGTGAGAAAAGGAAGAAAAGAGGGCTGCCTATAGTGAAGCGGTGCTCGTCTGGAAGGAGGGTTCGAGGTACTTTTTCATTATTATTGTTCACACAGTCTGTCCGTTTACACCTCCTTATACTGGCGAGAGGTTGAACGGCTAAAATGGAGGCGGACAGATCCGGCGGAGGACCAAACCCGAACTCCGGAGGCGGCGGCGGCAGCAGCAGTGGAGCGGGGCGCAACCCAAACGGGCCCAAAGCAGCACCGAGCCAGGCGACATCAGCTGCGGCGACCGGGGCGATGGCAGCAGCAACGGCGATGGCAGCAGCAGCAGCAATGCCCGGGTCGTCGCAGAATCGGGAGCTGCAGGACGGTGACCCTGGAATGACGCTTCCTGGGATCCTGCACTTCATCCAGTACGAGTGGGGACGCTTCCAGGCCGAGAAATACCGCTGGGAGGCTGAGAGAGACGAACTCAGGGTAAATGTGCTGATCATTTAGCATGCATGTGCGACTTTGTGCCATCAAAAAGAGCCGGGACGCATATTGCAGGAGCCCGTTAAGTGCTGGCTTGAGACAGTACACATACCCTACAATCAATCTGTTTCAGTATGACAACATGCTAACAGGCTAACAGTACACTGTAATAGTGTATTGACCAGGATGTAACGCTACCAGACAGACAGACAGGGAAAGGAAGGGACTCCGTGACCGCAAGCTGACCACAATAAGATCAGATAAGATATACTTTATTTGTGCCCCATTGGGGGAAATTATTTTGTTACAGCAGCTTACAACACAGGGGACTACAACAATGCACTAACATAATTTAAAAATCTAATAACAATAATAATAGCAATGACAAGGGTGAAATATAATATAATATAATATGATAAATTGAAATGAAATAGAATAAACATAAATGAATGAATAAAAATAAAGTAAAAATAAAATATGGCAACTATTACAGATATATACACACTGTGTACACTTCTATCTGATAAATAGATAAGGTAAGTTATTGCTAGGGATGCACCGATCCTACTGATACCGATACTAGCCGATCCGATCCCGGTACCAATTTAATAATCTCTATTCCTTAATGTGAGGATAGAATCATGTTTTGGCAACTTCAGGCTTTTCTGACTTTGTAAACCAAAATAAAATAAACATTTTTAAACTGACAGTATCATTATTCAAGAGATTATAAATACGTACCAGCAGTTTCGTGAGTTAATCTTCATAACCAACAGATATTACAATTCAACTTTAAACCTCAGCAGTGGATAAGAGGAATTCCATATTCTGTATAAAAAAAAAACTGCTTCAAATGAGAAAATAAAAATATGTCAACATAGTGTTTCCCACTGAGATGAATAGATCTGCCATATGGATCGGCATTATATATCGGCCCCTTGTCACCGATATCCGATCTAGCTTTTTGAGTCTGATCTAGCCGATGTCCGATACCAGGATCGGATCGGTGCATCCCTAATTCAGATGGATACAGTAGTTATTTGTGAATGTGCCAAGTCACATAAGAACTGCCATGTAGTGGAATGAAAGCTAAGAACAGATGATTATCAGGACACAGCAGTGCTGGTGTTAAACAGTCTGATTGCAGATGGGATGAAGGACCAATGCACACACAGAAACCGAAATGAAAGGAATTGTATCATCATGATGGGGAAAAATCAGAGCCCTCACCCCTTAATGTCCTTATAATCATACAACTCACTCAGGAAGACAGGCTGCATAACAGAGGTATATCATGACACACCACTAACGCATCAGATTATCCTGCAAATTCAAAACGTAGTTCAACTGAGTATAGGCGTGGCTACCTGCTCTGTCTCATAGATAACAATGCATCAGAAACATGGAAGAATACAAACACTGTGTAATATCATTTTGAGTGAAGGTTTGTGTGTAGGATTTGAAATCACTGCATCTGGGAAATGTGCTTATTTGTTATGGTGTTTGTGTCAAATTCAAAGGAAAGTGAGGAAGTAGATGGATGTTTGATTTTTATTTGTTTACCATTAAACTTGCAGGGATGAGAAAGTGATCAGACTGACCTTTTAACACAGGTTTCTGTTCTCATCATGCTCCTCAGATGTTTAGATGATTTGATGTCAGAGCTATGTTTCAAACAGCGATATAGGCTTTCCATGGGATGGCATGTTGATGCTGATTTTATTCAATTATATTGAAAAAACAAACATTTGTTTTTAGTTCCCCACGAAAATAAACAACAACAGACGTTACTTAATTCTATCTCTTATCTGCAGGTTCTTTGGCTTTCAGCTTAGAGAATTTACACTACAACCTATTTAACTTCTTAATCTCCCCAGATGAAAATCTTTGAGGCATAATCTTAACAAACATTGGTCAGTAGTAAGATCTGCATCTGTGTTTTTGGCAGCTTTATAGGAAATGCTTATTTAGACTAAGGGCTTAAAAGATTGATGAGACTGAGTTAATGCAGCTGTATTTTTCAGATTCAGACATTTTGACTGACTTAGATTGATGCCAGTGGAGAAGCACCATCCTATCAACATCTACACTTTAGATTGAAGTCAGAATGAATGTGATTACAGCATGTGCTATAATGTAAGAGGGCCCACCATCCATACACATGCCTACATGTAGCTTTTATTCCTAAAGGTCATTGGTTTGAATCTGTGAAACATCTAGAAAAATCTATATGAATGTGTGAGTCAATGCTATAGATATGCCCTTGAGCAAGGCATGAGGTAGCCAATAGTTGCAGTTATTCAGTGGCTGACAGCAGAAGACAGAGGCTGTACTATGCAGCCTCCCTACATGCATGTGTGTGACTGTGTGAGGTAGAGCACTGCTGGGCCAGAGTGTGCTTACTCATCAAATTGTTCCAGGATTAAGAAAGGTTAGGGAAACATACAGACATTCGACGGTCTTTTGGCTCTGCATTTGGGCGAAAGGGAAAATCAGTTCATCTTTTTGCTTCTAAGCTCATATGTGGCTCGTCTCGTAGCCACATTTTGCTGTAATTAACTATCTTCTGGAAATCCTACGCTCGACAAACCCACAGGAACACATATCACTGCCTCTCCCTGTCACTCTCTTTCTCATTTTGCCCCTGACTCAATCCTACGTAGTTATAAATAGGATCCTGATAAAATATGGATGAACAATAACAAACAGGCCTCGCTCGCTATCGCTGCTTTTACAGTCGTGTGTGGAGAAGAGCGTGAGTGGAAGTCAGAAGTGGGCTATCGCTGTGTCCGACATGCCATTAGTACTTGTTGTGGAACTTTTGCGTGCATGTGTGTGTGTTTGCTGCACATGGTCTGGTTTCACGGGTACAATTAGCACTATGTCCTGTGCTGAGAGAAAGCGCAGATCGCTTGAGTGCCAGGCTGAAACATTGACCTAGCTTACATTTTAACACCCACGGGCCACAGGCCTCTGGCTTTTGTTGCTAGCATGCTCGGCTCGCAGGGCTCTCAACATGCCAGATAGCATGCCCTGCCTGGCTTGTGGTGTCCTGTACAGTTAGTAGTAAACTGTTTATGGGCTCACATGTCGCTTGTATGTCTTTATTAAGGCAAACAAGGGAACTATAATAATAATCCTTTGACAAAACCATCAGCACCATTTGAGAGATTAACACTATCATGTTGCAGCAGTGTGGATGTGTGCAATTGTAGCCCGGGACCGCATAACATGTGTCGTCTCTGTGAGTGTGTTCTCGGCAGAGAAAGCCACCTGTGCTGTCATGTCTCCTGTGACAGGCTGGGTATGAAGCCCCCCCCTTCACGCACACACACTCAGGGCCAGGTGGGACGTCCCAGCGACAGCATGAGACAGCAGCTCAGGAGACAGGAGGTGGCCGTGGCCTTTTCCCCCCCTCTGCTTTTTAGACTCATGAAAAGCTTTTTGCAGTGTAATCCATCAAACCACACTACTACATTGCTGTGTAGCAACAAGCCTGAAGTAATGAGCTTGTCCTCATAATAATTTAATTCACAAACAGACGGCGAGTCAAGTTGCTACACTTATTCTGCAGGGGGAAAGGGCAGACTCTCACCTGTTCCTTGTGATATTTTTCTCATTTTCAGGTGTTCATTCTTCATTAACCATGTCAGTAGATGTGAGGAATAGATTATTTGTGACCTACATGACACCACTTCCTGTTGAGTGTGGCCCCGGGGCCCTGGGCACGCATCTCTAATTAATAACTCTATGCTCTTAGCCATGACACACATATATGACATACATATGTGCTGCATTATGAGTACTGTGTGTGTTTCTCCCACGCAGTACTCCCATTGTTGATTCCATCCCTCCCTTTCGTCTGTGATTCACTTGTTATTGTTTGATCTCTCATTTCCAAACTCAGCTTTTACCCTGAAGCCTAAATAATCCTCATGAATAGATAACTTCTTCTCAACCACAATAATGGCACGCAGTATATTTTCACTACTCATGCTTATCAAGCATCTTCCAATGAACCCACGCACCGAGACAAACGTTGTAGGATGACCCTCTCAAGCTAAACGCTACACTGTGGCTACAGTCCTACGCACTTCGTCAAAGCTCACTGTCCCAGAAAAGTTCACTGCTCTACTTGTTGGCTCATGGATTCCCTCATGGGGATGAAGGGATGAGACGATGGGGGGTGGCCAGTGGAGGAGGGAAAGCTGCCCTTGACCCCGTTCTGCAGCTTGCAGAGAGGGACAGGCAGAAAAAAAGGCTAAATGTGTCAGCCCTCTGTGCTACTACAAACTGGGGAAAGGTCAGCTGCCGGTAGGCCACATGGAGGGAAACACACCCACAGGAAGCAGAGATCAGGTGGCACAACAGGTTTTTTTTTTTGTAACAAGGTTCTTTTGTACTGTAATGTACCAACATAATCCAAAGAAAACCACACAGAGGCAATATGGTGGAAGGAGTTTGTGTGTAATGGCGTGTGAAATGAACCCTATAGATTTGTTTTTCTCCAACATGGGTCAGCTTTAAACACTTATTTCACCTCTTCCATTTAATTTAACCTGCACATAACTCAAGAGTTGGGACACCGTTTGTCCTGCTTTAAGTTCAAAATGTCAATAAGAACACCTTTCCTATCTGATGAAAGGACTGCCTTGTCTTACCTCTGTCAGTCCCACAGGTGAGCAAAACACAAGCCGGAACCAGCAAGGGGCCAGACAAACTGAAAGCTTAGGGCAGTACAAATACAAGTGTGTTTTAAAGGAGTTTTGTTTGTGTGTGAATTTCCTCACTCACAAGCTCTTCGTTGTTGGACCTTATTTTACATGAAAGCTAGTGTGAAAGCTGCATTTGTTCCTGTCTTTACTAAATCCAGTATGTGCTTTGGTTATTAATCCACTCTTAATTCATATTTAACTCAATGAACCTTGGTACCTTTCCACTTTAAAAGAGAAGTAATGTACTATAGAAGTACAAGTTAAATGAGGTCAGGGCAAAAGATTGAGAAGTTAAGCAACATAGACTGACATACAGCAATAAACCCTTTGACATAATCCCTCTGTATTGGCTTCATTTATAGATCAGAAAAATACAATTCTTGCAGTGTGCGGCCATGACAATGTTTGTGCGTATGTGTGTGTTTGTACTTCATACACAATGCAGCCTTGTCACTTATCTTGGCAAACAAAGCAGGGTCAGGGATTTGAGGATTTGGGCAGTAGTGGGAACCCGTGGCTCTTGGAACTCAGTGTGACACTAGATGGATGTGATGCTTATCTGTGTGTGTGTATGTGAGCAGGTTGTAGCTCGTCTGTGGGTGAGTAAGCGCAGAAACGTGGCCCTGCCCCTTGAGGATGTAGGAGAAGACACATTCCATTGAGAGGTGGAAATAAGGAACACTTAGTTTCCACAATAGTTTACTGTAAGATTTGTTATTCTGTTTTGATGGGTTTTTTTGTCTTTTTTTTCATTTAGCTAAGCAAAAGCAGCATTTTTAAATTACATTTTTTTGTGTGATTTTGACCTAAATGACCTTCCACAAAGCAGACGTCCATTGGTCTAGAGCTAGTTTTCATTCCCCTTTCCCCATGGCTTCTTGATAGGTTTCTTAAGTTTGAACCATAAGAAACGTCTATATCCGGTCAAAGCTCAAATGCTAACCTTATTTTTGCATTTAACTTGAAAGATGCCCCTTTAACGAGAATGGGGAGTTTTCCATTTGTAAGACCATCTAAGTTTCATCTGTTTTCAACTAGGGCTGGGCGATAAATCAATAACGATTATTATTGTGGTATAATTTTTCTCAATATAGATATAAGAAATGTTCGATAAGAATGTATATATTTACACCTGTAGTTACAACCCCCCAACCACTGGAGAGGGAGGGGAGCTCAGGTGTCTTAAACGCTAGTTGCCACCCAACATTAGACAGAATAAGACGATGGCAGTGAACAGCCAATCATGTCGCAGAGTAAGAGGTAGGTGGGCTCAGTAGCTCAGTCCATAGGGACTTGACAGTCCATAGGGGTGACTATGGGTTGCCGGTTTGAGTCCCAGTATGGACAAAGTTTGGCATTGGTGGCTGGAGAGGTGTTGGTTCACTTGCCTGGGCACTGCAGAGGTGCCCTTGAGCAAGGCACCGAACCGCCAACTGCTTGGGGTGCGCTGGTTGATGGCAGCATCCTCACTCTGACATCTCTCCCTAAGTGCATGTCCACTGAATGTGTATGCATTGTATGTATATACCAAAAACTGTGCGTGTAGCATGACCGAAAAATAACACAAATGTGAAAACAAGATTTCCCCCTGGGGATTAATAAAGCTTCTTCTTCTTCTTCTTCTTCTTCTTCTTCTTCTTCTTCTTCTTCTTCTTCTTCTTCTTCTTCTTCTTCTTCTTCTTCTTCTTCTTCTTCTTCTTCTTCTTCTTCTTCTTCTTCTTCTTCTTCTTCTTCTTCTTCTTCTTCTTCTTCTTCTTCTTCTTCTTCTTCTTCTTCTTCTTCTTCTTCTTCTTCTTCTTCTTCTTCTTCTTCTTCTTCTTCTTCTTCTTCTTCTTCTTCTTCTTCTTCGATTGTTGTAAATGTAAATCAAATTCTGCAGATTATCTCATCATGAGAAAACTAAGAATCTACAAACTAAAACTTCACAAAAATCTCATCTTACACAAAAGACCTGCTTCCTGTTAGCACTGTCAGAAATGATGGATTCAAGAAGTCTATCAGTGAACTAAATCTAGATACAAACTAACAAACCGTCTTCAACTTTCATTCAGGGGCAAAAATCTGCCTTCAAATTTAAATGAAATAATGATTTGATATTTATCGTGATAATTATCGGCATTGACTGATATGAAAAATGTTATCGTGATTACATATTTTTCAATATCGCCCAGCTCTATTTTCAACCAGATATTGTTTAGCACCCAGAAAGTACTATACATGCTGTTTTAGTTTAGCTAAACCTTACCCAGCCCTGTTAGTACTTTAGCATGTTGTTAACAATTTATGCCTGAAAATTGAAACATTTTTTGCTTGCTCTGCCTATATCCTGATAATCCAGTCTTATATTTACTATGACAGGACAAAAAACATACTTGAGTGCAGCTAAGCTAACATTTCTAAGCTAACAGTGTGCCAGCTGGAATTACCAAAAACATACTGTAGTCAGAGCAAATCTATGTCATTATGTTGGTGTTTTATGCTAGACTAAGCTGATTCTTCCAACATTTGAACAGACTTGCAAGCTATTTTATATATTACAGTTTGTGTACAGCACTTAGGCTATGTGCCAAGCTAACAAACTGAAGCCAACCATGCTAGCTGCTTTTATTATCACACAATTGTGGCAAATGGCACGTTTTATTTATCTGTTTTTTACTAGACTGAATAGATTTTTACTGTATCACTTTTCTTTCTGGTGCATTAAAAGACATGCTGCTTTTAACTTCTCTTTTCAGTGCACATAAACAAGGTTAATTTAGTTGTTATTTGTTCCCATTCGTAGGGTCTTAGATCATGTGAAAGAACGAGACCTCTCCTCAGAGCCTTGGCCAAGTCTCAACCACATATAGTTATCTGTATTTCAAAACCGCTGGACCGTGCCTGCAGCGCTGACAAGCTAGCTTTGTGAATTATCTCCCAAATTCTCAGATAAGCATATGAAATCACATTGCATTAATCAGGATTACTCAGCAGCAGCAGCCGCAGTAGTAAGGTTTACTTGGCAGATTATCCTGTATTCCACTGGCCCTCCGAGCTGGTTACATGACTGTGTGTGTGTGTGTGTGTGTGTGTGAATATGAGTGCGCACTTTCCTGGTGATTGACTACCCTCTCAAGTAGACCGAGTACTTGCCCCGTGAGATATTGTTTTTAGACTGTTCTAGTTTTGCTGAGCTGCGTATGCGTGTGGGAGCAGACTCGTGGACACACACTGAGGCGTGCAGCGGAGCAATGGACTGTAAAATAATCAGTATTAGGCTCCAGTGCCACTTAGCGCAGAGAGAGGACAACAGGGAGAGGGGGGAAGACAAAAAACTACACTACTCACCTGAATACAAACCCTGAGAGCTGAAAGGGGGCTAGCCCTTTTTATCCTGATTCTAACTGCGATCGTCATGTTTTTTTTCAACTGCAGCATTTTTCTTAAACTAAAAATAGTGCAAACCTGTGTTCACACACACATCAAGCCCTTTCTTCTGACTGATTCTCTGAGGAAAGAACATGGGCAGAGAAAATCCTCCCTTTTAAAGCTGACGGTGTCATCATTCTTCCTCTTATCACTGTTTTTCTTTTCTCAACTAAACCTTCAATTGTTTTACAAATTGCAAAAGTGGGTGTTGAACAACTCTTTCCTCAAGGTACATGTTTTTTCAGTGAGGAAGGAAACCGTCAGAAAACAGGAGGGGAAGCCCTCATAGGAAGGATGTGTTTTAAAAATAAAAAAAGGGGTATTTGAATTTGGGCAGTGTGTTTGTGTTTTTCCTCAATGGCAGATGTTCACAGAAACCTTGGTTAGAAGAAGTTAAAAATAAAAGCCTGGCTTCACAACCCTGTACTTACTCCGACTTCTCAGAAGTCATGCTCTCCATGTCAATCTTATTTCCTTCACATTTACAGCAAGTTACAGTGTTCTCAAGGTGTCTATATTAATACATTTTCTTATCGTTCATACCAGTGTGTGAGTGTCTTAATTCTCTATGTATATGTGTTTTCAGGCTCAGGTAGCATTCCTACAGGGGGAGAGGAAAGGGCAGGAGAATATGAAACAAGACCTGGTGAGGCGGATCAAAATGCTGGAGTACGCCCTCAAACAAGAGAGGTAAGACAAATGCCAGGGAACTTTCCCATGTCCTCTCTCTGTAATCCGCTCACCCCTCTGTCCAAGTGTTTGGCATAGTGATTTGTGGAGATATTTTCTTCTGTTTGCTTACAACTCTGCCCTCTTGTGGCCTCTTCTGTGGTTGCAGGGCCAAGCACCAGAAGCTGAAGACAGGAAATGACCAGAGTCCTGGAGACAAGAAACCAGAAACAGAGGCAGACCAACGTAAGTGAAACAAGCTCATATATATCATCTTTTATTGAAGATATTATATAACCTACTGCATTCACTGCTGTACTCCTGGAGCTTTTCTCCTTCTCTGCTCATGTCTTGCCGTTACATCACTATTGACCGAGCTATTTTCTGTAGTTCCCAATGGGCCAGCTGAGTCTGACTCTGAGCCAGCCAATCAGATGTCCTGGAAGGAGGGACGTCAGCTACTACGCAAGTAAGACCTCTTGGTCATCAGCTCCTTTTTATCTCGCAACGATGCTCGTGACCTCCATCAGTACTTTTTAATTAGCTTTTTGCTCGAGTCATTTGTGCTGGTATATATTTATGTGTGCTGCTCCCTGTGAATGCAGATATCTAGAGGAGGTGGGTTATTCAGACACCATCCTGGACATGCGGTCGAAGCGTGTGCGCTCATTGCTCGGGCGTAGCAGTCCCGAGGCTAACGGGCCTCCACCCAGTGACGCCTGTCCCGAGCCAGAGCCCCGAGCAGGGGGAGAGTCGTTGCTGGTCAGACAGATAGAGGAACAAATAAAGAGGTGAGATGGTGGGAGAGGATGATCCACTGATTTCCACTGATTAGAGTGTGACGACACAGCTGATGTCCACAGATAGCAACACAAGGAAAATCCAGTAGTCATACATTTTCTGAAATAAAAATGACTTTATAGGCTCTTGTTTGCTTAATATATTTATTTTACACCGTCTACTCTGTTACTGACACTTGAGTTTCCCCGTTGTGGGACGAGTAAAGGACTCTTTTATCTCTGATCTTATTTTAATAACAAACTTAACTGTACAACAACCAACTGTATAAAAATCTTGCAGATGTTGTGATAAGTCTTTGAGGCTAATAGTAACACAGTAATCGTGTACAGCCACTTAATAACAGCAGTCTTATTTACAATTATAATCATTTTGTGCACAAAATTGGCTTTAAAACATCAAAAATTAGCATGTTAGTAGGAGACAGTGATCCTATTTTGCATAGACCCTATAAACAAGGCAGAGTCGTGTTCCACCTGTTCTTTGCTGTGATTTTTGATGTTCATCTGAGACATTTCATAGGAAATCTGAACACCTTTTGTAATAATCTATAGGCGGCTTGTTTACAGCTTTGAACAGCACTGTGCCAGATGTTAGAAATTAAAAACCTTCACCAGACAGAAAACTCAGGCAATCTAAGTCTGGCTAAGAATAAAGCAGTTGTGTTTATTATGAAAATGTTAACATGAGAGAGTTCATCATTATATTATGAGGGAGTTTTGTACATTTGTGCCATGAAATAAGTTAGAAAATAGCAAAGTCCCCCCTCAAAAGCAGGAGAACAGGAAAGATGTTTAAAAGGCAGTGCACCCTCTCTCACAAGTACACGGTGAGGCTACAACAAACAGCAGGAGTTGTTTACATTCTGTGTGTGTTTACAGGAACGCAGGTAAAGAAAGCTCCAAGGAACGTCTGGGCGGCTCGGTGCTTGATAAGATCCCCTTCCTTCACGGTTGCGAGGACGACGACGAAGATGACAGTGACGAAGAAGACGACTTCCAGGGCATGACCACAGACTGCATTGACGGACCACGAAAGAACAAAAAGTCTCGTGTAAAGGTGAGATTAAGAAACACGAGATGTGATGATTGGAAGATGAGATGTTGATGATCAACGTATTTAACCCTCTGCTCTGCTGTCATGTTCAGATGGGTTCAGAGCCCATGACCACAGACCTGGACCCCGAGGACGAGGAGGACGAAGACGACTCGGAAGACGCCCTCAGTGAATTTGACTTCCTGGGCTCTGGGGAGGATGGGGAGGGGGCGGGAGAGGCACGGATTTCGGGGGACGGACGGGAGCTAGGTACGCTGTTGCCATAGCAACACCATCAGCACCAGCACTGCCAGAATCACTGCCACCAGTGTATCTGTCTCTTTTACCCCCACCCCACCCCTCCCTGCCTCCCTCTCCTTGCTCACCTTTTTATCCTTTACTTCTCATTGTGTCTTGGCATCTCCTCTTGTCAATAAAACCAACCTCTTTTCCCAACCACCTGTCTCTCTGTCCTGTTTCACGAGCTGTCACTTCAGTCTGTGACTCTTTACAGATGTGTAGCCGTCATCTCTGTCTTTAGATGTACCTTCTGTCCTCTGGGGTCATTTCATAGGTTATCACGCATGCTGCCTTCTCTCTACACATTTCACTCTGAGTCATATTTACACTGTTGGCCTGTGCTTTTATTGATTTCAAACTCTCGCTGAAAAAAAATTGAGTAAAAATTGTGCGCCTGTTGTGCATTTAAAGAATGAAGTACTTTTGCCTCTCTGCCTTCGTCTGTGTCTAATCTGTCCGTCCACCCGTCGCCCTCCTCTCTGCATGACTGGATGTTTTGTGACTCTCTCCTCTGCCGGGTTCAGAGAACCGCAGGAACAAGTTACAAGGCATGATGTCGGACTTCCCCCCTAAACCCAGCCCGCCCCCCTCTGTATCGGGACAGGCTCGCTCCGGGGAAGGTAAGACTCTCACAGCAAACATGCCCCCCAAAATACACAGAATATGCTCCCGAGGTAGTCCCCCCTTTATCCTGTCTGCAGGATTGTGGCTGAGAAGTGAGTTAAATGCTGTAATGTCTCAGTTTGGTTGAGTTTTAGAGACTGTGTAGGAGTAAACCTACAGTTAAAAGTAGCTCCTACACTGATAAATTTGTCTACTTGTTCACAATGTGGGTGCAAGGTAACAGAAAGCTACTTTCTTGCCAAAGAGATGTCGGACTTATAGCTTTACATGGCAGTTACTCCAGCCTGTGTACATGGAGAGCCATGATGTTATGTCAAGATTCAGTAGTAGCTCCTTCTATCTCTAACCTGCAGGAGGCGCCCTTGGTTTCTCCTCAGACGTCTTCATCATGGATGCAGTCGGAGGAGGAGACATGAACCTGGGTGAACTGGCTGACCTCACTGTTGCCAATGATAACGACCTGTCCATGGATGTAAGGACACATTCTGCTCTCGTCAAAACACAGGACATTCAATCCAACCTTCACGCTCACGCTCACAGTGTTTTTTTGTTTTCAAATGTGTCTCATCAGATGCAAGATAACAGAGAAGAGTTTAAGAAGACGTGGAACCCCCGCTTCACACTACGCAGCCACTTCGATGCCATCCGCGCTCTGACCTTTCACCCCAGCCAGGCGGTGCTACTCACAGCGTCCGAGGATGGAACGCTAAAACTGTGGAACCTCAACAAGGCCATGCACTCGAAAAAGTAAGAAAACTTCAAACTCAGCTGAAAAACATGAAATGAAGAAGCAAACTTAAACTCTGTCCCTCCACAGGAACGCAGCGTTGGACGTGGAACCGATCTACACATTCAGAGCACACAGGTCAGTAAAGTACGAACACAAGTCCAGAATCCTACATACGATGAAATGCAGTGCAGTTATTAATGCCATTCCTCCGTGGTGTAGTGGAGCTGTTCTGTCCCTGACCATGGGCGAAGACGGAGAGTCATGCTACAGTGGAGGACTAGACGGATCTGTCAGATGTTGGAAGATGCCAGACCTCAACGTGGATCCTTATGACAACTACGGTCAGCCATCCTCAACTGCAGATTTAAAACTATTCTCCTCAACCTGTTATAGTATTATTCATACCTTCAAGCTTACTCCTTGTGTGTGTGTCCCCTCAGATCCAGGCATTGAAAGCAGCGTACTCGCCGGTCATGAGGACAGTGTGTGGGGTCTAACCTACTCCGCCGTTCACCATCGTCTTGCTTCATGCTCAGCTGATGGCACCATTCGCATCTGGGACCCTCAGAACTCATCGCCCTGCCTGTCCGTCTTCAACAAAGAGAGAGGTATGATGATATGTAGAATATAAAGATCCACTTTTCAGCTTCCTGTTGCATGTGCAACCTGCAATCATGTCTTCTGTCATTTTTCTACCAGAGCACGGAACACCCACCTCAGTGGCATTCGTGGCTACTGACCCAAACCAGGTGGTGGTGTCATACGACGTAGGTGAGACGCTGCTCTACGACCTCAACACAGAGCAGAGCACCATGGCACTAGAGACACAGACCAAGGATGGTACGGAATCAAACCAAATACTCAATATGTAACAAATTAAAAAAGTTAAAGATATAAAATTACAAAGATTATTGAGAGATAAAGCAGTTTTGAATTAAGACAGGTTTTTTTGTCCTTGCTTTGCAGGCAGTGAGCTCATCAACCGTGTGGTCAGTCACCCGTCTGAGTCCGTCTCCATCACTGCACACGAAAATCGCACCATCCGTTTCCTCGACAACAAGACAGGTATCTGCATGGACTGTCTCATTTGTGTAGAACTAATGAATAAATGTAAAAATTAACACATGTTAATACATTTGCATTTGTTTTCATTTTCAGGTAAAGTGGTTCACTCGATGGTAGCTCATCTGGATGCTGTCACCTGTCTCACTACAGACCCTAAAGGCACTTACCTCATCTCTGGCAGTGAGTACACTCGTCTTAACGTTTCTCTAACATGCCTGAATATCTTATTACTGAGCATCCTTCAGCATAAATCCAATAATTTATGAAAAAGTTAGAGACATTAAAGCAGAAGTAATGAAATACTCATTTTAGTGGATGAGGGGAAAAAAGGCAAGTTGTAAACGGTTCAGAATACAATGTATATTGTTCCCTATATAACACACATCGGACTCAGGAAAGGGAGGGGCGTGTTTAGATAGAATGACACTCTTCGTACATTCTGCCGACTTGGCTCAAGTTTTACAATGTTGCTCACTTCAGAGGAAGCTGTGCATTCAGTTTAGTTTGGACAAAGATGTGAAAGATTCCTTTACATTGTGCTCTGCTGTGATCTTTGCCCTTCATAAACCCTTGTCTTCGTTCCCTCTCTCTCTCTCTCTCTCTCTCTCTCTCTCTCTCTCTCTCTCTCTCTCTCTCTCTCTCTCTCTCTCTCTCTCTCTCTCTCCTCTCTCTCTCTCTCTCTCTCTCTCTCTCTCTCTCCCCCCCCCTGCAGGCCACGACTGCTCGGTGCGCCTGTGGATGCTGGACAACAGGACGTGCGTGCAGGAGATCACGGCTCACAGGAAGAAGCACGACGAGGCCATCCATGACGTCGCCTTCCACCCCTCACAGCCCTTCATTGCCAGCGCTGGCGCAGATGCACTTGCCAAGATCTTTGTCTGACAGCAGAGTCGTCGTGTTGGTGGGTTTTGTTGGGAACTTTTATGAAGGTCTTACAAAAGTCCATCAAAATGAAACAAGTATGCGTATGTGCATATCTCTATGCTTTTCACATACTGATTCAAAGTAGTATGTTTCTTGATTACCGCTAATGCAGTAATTAATCCTAATGCAGAGCTCTGTGACATGCACCCAAAAACAGGAGATTAATAACGTTTTACATAAAATAACACAACTTAATTTAGTTTATTTAATTACTTTGTGACAACCTATGAAGTGATTCTGGTCTCATATTTACGAGATTGTGGAAAAGGCCACTGCACACCCTCAGGAAAAGTAAGTTATCAGAGGGATCTGGATCTTATTATCACGAGATCCTAAACTTGTAATAAAGGGACTATTTTCCCTCTCTGAATGCAGTGTGCCTCTATACTTTAAATGAATTTAATTTTTAATATCAATTTACAGATTTTTTTCAGACTTTTTTTTGTTTCATACAGTGTTTTTTAAATTTGTTTTACAGCTCTAAATCTGTAAAATTCTTCATCACAAGGGAGCAGATAACTTAACTTATTCTACTGGTTTCATCAGCCTTCCTAATCTTCTTTTGTGCTTTTCTTTTTAGATTTCTACTAAAACAACAGGGCCAGAAGACCCTGAAGACTACAGTGGACGTATTCCACCTGCTTACACACACTCTCACACTCTCACACACTCGTCCTGCACCCCACTGGCTGGGTCATCGCCACAGGACGCGCCCTCTCCTCGTAATCCCTCCCTGTCCTCTGATGCCTCAGTGACTTCTTGTAATACTAACCACACTGCTTTTTTATAACTTTAAACTCCCGGCTGCTCTGTTTTCCAACACTTTTCTACACTACAATATCTTTTTCTGCTCCCTTTTTTTTTTGGGTCAGTATACCAACTGTCGCGAAGCACCTTGTGTGTTTTGTTTTTGTGCGCTTGAACTGCTAACACACTACCCATATAACACGGACTACTACGGAGGAAACACGCACTGCACATCACGTATCAACACATGTCATGTGAAATCTTTTTTTAGGTAGTTAACAAAGTGCTTGTGGCTAACACACATACGAAAGCATGACTAAAAACAGAAACATTTCCCAGTGTGGGCAGAGAAACACCTGACTAACCTCTTCATTGGGAATCAATGTATTACATTCCAAAGATACTGGCGGATAGAGTGTGTGTTTTGAGAACTAAGCTGTGTGTGTGCGTGTGTGATGTGAGGAGTCGCTAGCCAGTTGCTAACTAGTGTTTGAACCAATAGCTTTAATTTCAACTTAACGGCCAACACACCAAGTCACACTGTTTGTTTGAGTACCTTAGCGTCCCTATGACTCTGCCTCTGATTAAGTGTGTGTTGGACTGAATGTCACTCTGCTGTACAATGTAATCAGCACATTTCCAGTATCATGATCTATTTCTACAGTATGTACAGTATTGAGCTCCACTCTGCAGACTGATGCTAACACTCTCTTTGCTTTTTACTTTACATAAGAGTGGGCATGTGTGAGTGTGTATGCACTAGTTAAATCACGGTGCTATGAAAGACCTTGTTAGTCTTGAGTCAGAATCAGGGACCTGTTATATGTGTGTTTGTGTGAAACTCACTGGCCTCTAGATCCACATTACCTTTTGAAACCACATGTCATGGTTGAATCATTTCATTATCCGTCGTCACATTTTAGAATCACAGTCACAGTTCAGGTCTCTCATCGGAGGGATTCCTTTCAGGCTTGAGGAGAGTGTATAGAGTTATCTTTACTGTAGAGCGAGGACCACCTGACTGGAAAAGTCAGTCCTTCATTGTCGTTTCATCTAGGAGTGGGTGCCAGTTTGCAGGCAGGGCTTGATGTTATTTATTCAGGCTTTTAAAGACAGAAAAAGCCTGACAAAGAACCTTGCTCTTCTTGTTTGACGTGCATCAGTTGCGCATATTGTAGCACATTATCCAGAGAGCTGAGGGTGGGAAGCTGGTTTACTCTTTCTGAAAAGAGAAGCATGCTGGGAGAAATAGCTCCTGTGTAATAAAAAAAAGAGAGAGAGAGTCCAATAAAATTCAGCTACTTTGTCATTTCAGAAGAAAAAGAAAGCTGTGTGTGGATGTCCGTCCCTCACGTCCAGCTCTATCTGGGCCCCTTAATGGCTGATCTGAGTTCCAGTTATTTCACAGATGATTTGAATGAACTTACTTCAGGAGATTGATCAAATCTGGAGTAAAATCAGTTCTTTAAGGGTCACCCTCTACCTCTTGAAGATTACAGGGTCACACAAGAGGTCAGAGGTCTCTTCCAAGGGTTCAGATGAGCCAAGAGGTGAATAATTTGTGACACTAGTGCTCGAAGTTCAGATTTTTCTTATTGCTGAAACAGGGTGGTGGAGAAAAAACAAGAGAACAACCAGGTGCGACTGTATTATTGTACCTTTGCTGCTCATTTGGCTCCACTTTGCACTACATCGTATAGTGGATGCTCTTGCTGTGGAGCGGTAAGAAACAGGGTGCAGAAATCATGATCTGCAAGTATTTTTACTACAATCTGGAGTGTATACTACACGGTTTGAGCCTGTTAGAGCTCAGTTATAACACAGAGAGTCACTGATGCTTTCTGATCTATTGTTTTCCCTAAAGACAAATCAGTACGACACATCAAAAAAGAAAAAGAAATCGAAACAGAGGTTGTAAATGATGACTGGAGATGCCATTACGTGCTGTAAATGTCCATCATTTCCTTGTTTTTCTTTCTTGCATTTCTTTCGTTTGATTATGACTATGATTATTAAGATGTAAGAATACTGTAGTATCATAAGTGAATCATTCTTCCTTGCTAGGCATAGATCTTGCTTGTGATTGATAATGGCAATGTATAACTTGTAAAAAAGCAAAATGATTAAAAAACGTGAAAAATTCAGAAAAAAAGTGGGAAAAAAAAATCTGTTACCAGTCAGAGGCCAAGGTAAAGGACTCTCATTTCTTTGTGTTTTTATTTTTTTATTAGCAATTTATCACTGTGTGATATTTTGTACATCATATTAAGCTGTATTCAAACTATTTCCTCCAACTACAAGGGATGAGAGACCTGCTTTTTATTGATTTTGTTTTATTATATATTTTTGAACTGCATTCTAGCTTGTATCAAATGACTTTCTCTTTTTGTTTACGGGTCCCCTGTTGTATGTCATTAAGGAAGAAAAAACAAAAAATGAAGATTTTGTACAGTGAATTGAGAGTTGTCTTTGTCTTTTATATCTTCTCGGGGATACAAAGCTTGCATGAACAAGCTGACAGCTGATGGTAGCACCACTTTTGGCTGATTAAAACAACCCGAAGAAGTACTCTGATGTTACACTGCTCATACAGGGATACTCCAGAAATATAGCTGACCATTAGATAAAGGCTTGGGGACTTAAGGGTGGTAACAACATGGTGTTTAAACTATTGAGTGCAAAATACAGGCATTAACAATTTATCATCAGTTCCAATTTAGCAGGCATGACTGTGTCTTTCTGTGGAGGTCAGATTCAAAAGATATACAGTCTTTGACTATAACCATGAAATCTTACATTAAAGCTGCTGTTGGTAGGAATGGTGTAAAAGACATTACTTTTTTTTCTGCGAATAAAAGGTAACAAAACCCATCGGTACTTATCGGTAAGTGGAGTAATTTGAGACTATTCGGAAATCTCTGCGTTTTCCAATGCCTTTGTATCAAGCAATGTTATTATTCCCCTCATTCCCGTTATGACGGACCAATCCTAGGTAATCTCCAATCCTCTGTCCTGATTGGTTAAGGGGCGCTTACTACGTCCTCCGATTGGTTATGAGTCCGGCACTATCATGACTGCACACACCGATCTGTGTTGGGGGGCTAAGAGGAAATCTGTTTGGGAGGGATAGTGTTGACATTTGAAGTCCCTCTCTCTGAACAGATGTTTACTCTGTGACTACCAACAGCAGCTTTAAGGGTGGTAACAACATGGTGTTTAAACTATTGAGTCCAACTTATTAAAATACAGGCATTAAAAATGTAATTGAAGATTGCTAAAGTTAGAAGAAAAAAAAGAGGGACAGAGAATTTGAAATTAATCTATTCTTTTTTTTTGTCTCTTTCTTTTACGATCAGTAACGGGGTCCCCCATCTTTTCTAGAGATCCCTCTCCAGAACATTTTCAGTTTTAATTTAGCAGGTATGACTGTGTCTTTCTGTGGAGGTCAGATTCAAAAGATATACAGTCTTGGACTATAACCATGAAATCTTACATTAACATAAATAAGGACGTATTGGTTATAAAATAATGCCAATACAGCTGCATATGTATAGCACTTAATTGTATTAATATAACTACGGTATAAAAACGGTTTGGGCATTTATGATCCAATTAACTTTACAGCTGCAGACGTCTAATTAGTGACGTCACGTTTCTGATTCCACCTGAGACCACCGACGTACATGGTAATATGAAACTGAGATAACTCGAAAGACAATGAAATATCAACGCCTCTCGACCCGTTTAACTGTGTAAAAGTTGCCTAAAAAACTAAAATTTCTTCATATTTTTTCAAAGAGGATACACGCACTACTTAAAAGCTGCCTTCTTTTCACCGAAACTCTGCGGATTGATAAGGCAGCACTACATCGGTTTCCACCTGATAACACATTTTTGTATCGATCCGCGGATCACATGCCACAAGTGTTGAGGGTGATCCCAGATAACCTGTAACACCACTAATTGATACAGCACACTGACTCAGGTACTAGAGCAGTGCACCATTGCGTTTGAAGGGAAAATTCCTGCAAAGAAGAAACAGGTCGCCAGTATTTAATGGGTGTTTGACTTGCTCTCAGTTTGGCTGCCATTCACTCAAAAGAGCAGCTATCTATAATCTTTTAGGGCCCTTTATTCCTTATTAAATCTTCCTACTCTAAATGTTGTAAAAAATAAGAAACATGTTAAGTAACGTTTAAATTAAGCCCTCGACACAATAAGATATTGGCACTCATTTGGCACATGTGTAACCAGAGCCGTGGGAAGTGGCTTTAAGTTGGGGGTGCTGTAGTAAGAGGTGCAATTTTTTTTTTCTTTTTGCATTTAGGTTACTTATGCAACTGATAGGCTATAGCGCACATACATTTCATTTTTATTTATCTGGTTTGAATACAAGCTTTAAAGAGAACTTTTAATTATAAATTCACAAATTGCAACTTCCATACCTCGTTGTACAGCAAAGAGCATACCAGCCAAACCTGGTAAATCAGGCCCAACAGGCATTAAAGCGCATTGAACAGAACTTATCCAAATAAGTTGAAAATTGTTTCAACCTATTTATGCATCCAGAAAAAATTGTTTGATGCCTATTCCAACAATGGGTGCTGCAGCACCCTCAGCACCCCTACTTCCCACGGCCATGTGTGTAACCACATTTTAATACATTTCTGCTGAAATGTTGACATTCATATGTTATCTGATTACTGCATTAATTTTTTCCTATATTTTCTAATCTAATTTAAGACCAAAAGAAAAAAAGAAACCTAACCTATGGCTTCTTCTTTACTTTGTGATTAATTATTCAATGTAAAACTACACCAAACAGCGCCCTCTTGTGGTGGGAAATAGAATCCTAGGACATATGTTCTGCTGCTGCTTTATTACTTATCCCTCTTGTTTCATCATTGTACCAGCAGAGTGCATTACTCTGTTGTCATTTTCTTTTAACCAACTGCCAGTTGAAAGAAGTTTTCACACATATGATTCTGAGGGAAAGGCGAGCTGAATATTATAAATTGAATGTGGTCAGTAAAACCCATTAAGGGATTTATTCACGGCCAACCAAAGTTGTTTGGGAGGAGGGGGGGTTACAGTTTCTATCTGAATGCTTTCTATGTAACAAGAGATTAGTGTTGCAGAGTCACACTCATGCTAATGATTGTTGTAACCTGGCCTTGTTTACATGCACAGTAAGCAACCTGGTGTATGCAAAGTGCCATGAAAGTTCCTTTTTTTTTTAAACTCTGCATGGAAACAGCTAAAAGATGTGATCTTAATCTCTGCTTTTTCCAGAGTGTAGCTAGTACAATGTAAAGAGTGAAAGATGTCACATAAGAAAAATAAGGTTTTAAAGGAGGGAAAGAAAGAGGCTGATGAAGCATGAGGGAGGAGATGGGAGGGTGCTTTGAGCCCCCTCAGGCAGTGTAAAAGGATCTCAGGGAGGGAGCAAACAAGACCCACAAACCAAGGAAGGGAGAGAGAGGGAGGATGAGGAGGAGGGAGAAAAGTGGGAGTAGAGGGTGTCCAAGAGGCGGGACTTTCTGAGAGTCTATTGGCTCTCGTCTGTGTCAGTCATTTCACTTCCTCCTTGGCTGTGGCAAAGAGCACACAGATGAGAGGGCAGGAGGGAGGGAGGGAGGGTGGAGAGGGAGGTACCGCACAGCTCTCTCTCTGCTTCTCAGTGTGCTTTTTCACAAAAAAGACAGAACCAGGGCTGAAACTGAAACAGGGCAAGACTCGTAAAAGCAGAGCAGTGTGTGGCTCTCCTTCATTTTCACTGTTTCCTGTTTAAGGAGGCCATTTTGTACCTCAGCCTGGAAGAGGAGCAACGACCAAAAGTTTGCCTTTTGTTTTTCTTCCTTCTTCTCTCCCACGCCTGGGAGAGTTTCACAATCAAGTTTGGACTTTCTCCTCTGCAGAGCAACTTCTTCTGACGAGAGAGGTGAAGGAGGAGGAGGAGGAAAAGCAGCACAGGCAGAGTAGAGGGGGGAAGTTTTCTCCTGCAAGTGTGTGTTTCTTTTATGAGGCTCTACACACTTTGCTCATGCCTGTCATACCTGGGCAATAGGAGAAGTCTGACGGCGACAGACTGAGAAAGAAGTGGCTGAAAGGAGGAGAAAGATACCGCTTCCTGGATAAGGAGTTCTTCCTTGATCCACAGGGAGGGGGTGGACACAGGACGCAAGGAAGTGGGACTCTGCTCAGTGTGTGTCCATGTGTATGTATGTGAGTTTGAATGAGTGTGGGGTTTTCTGACAACTCTACACTGCACCTGGGCGTGTGTTTGTGAGCGTCTATGTTGATTTCTTCCAGCAGCCACACCACCACACAGGACTCTGAATGGCTAACGCTAGCCCGTGTATGTCTTCAGCAGGGCCCATGGCCCAGGTCTTCTTCCCTCCTGGGGGTTCCTCACCTCCAGGCTCAGCTTTGGTGCAGCAGGGCACCCCCATATCAATGCCCTCTACGCCCTCTCAGGCTGGTTTCCCTGTGATGGACCTGGCACCAGGGCAAGTTCCTATGATACCTTCACTGCCTCCCACTCCAGCAGGGATTTCCTTCATCATCCAGATCGGCTTGACCAGAGAATCCGTCCTCATGCCACTGACTGCTGACCTGGCCTATGTGAAGCAGATGGCCTGCTCCATTGTCGACACCAAGGTAGGAAGTGTGTGCATGTAGGTGCATGTGACAGGGGAGGGTGGTATATCAGGTAGAACTGGGCGTATGCTTTCTCCAGAATACTGTTTATGTATAATGCTTTCATGGCAAACTTTCATCTGCCTTTTAAGTTGTTTGTCAGGTGACTTGTTTTCACTCATTATTGTGTCAAAATCTCCCACAAAAAGCCTTTGTTTACACTCTCTTGTTCTCATAACCTAATGAAAGGGTTCAAATATGCAGGAAGACAATGTATTTTATGTGTGTCTGAGCAAATGTTCCAAATGTCACAACTTTTTTCACTCTAATTACAGCAATTATCATTTTCTCCCTCACACAGTGGGAAGAGAGCAGTATTCAGTCACGCTTTGTTATGACACTTTTCAGCACAGCACAGCAGAAAAGGGAGAATTGATGGGCTGAGGGTTTGTGAAAAAGACACAGTTAGTCTAATCTGGCTGTTCATGAATAGAAAAACACGTTTGCTGTGGTTCAAACTTAAGAAATACTCAGACAGCCAATTGCTGCACTACTTTATTTGAATTTCTCTGAACTTGAATTTTGGGATGCATTCACTTTTTTTGCATGATAAAGTAAACAAGTGTACATTCTTTGACTGAATAATCACGAGCAAGACAGACCTATTGGAATCTGTATTTAATATAATATATTATGGATAGATTAGGGCTATAAATTAACTTGTTATTGTAGAACATTAGTCACATCGTGAATCATGCGTTTGTCAAGATGCAAGGTCCAAAATGAATTTGATTTTTTAAAAACTGCATTCTATTTTTGTCCCTTTTGGCATACCGTAGTTAAGCTGCTGCAGCATCATCCTGCTTCTTGCTGCCGCCATGATAGAAAATAACGACACCAACACACTTCTGAGTGGACCATTTCCCTTAAAAAAAACCTTTCATACATCTCAGTTGAGAAGTTAAAGCAGTATGCACTTTGTGTCAAATGGAAATGAAATATCACAAACATAAAGTACAACAAGTTTGAGCTACTACCTAGAGGATAAGCATACACATGCAGCTAATTAGACCGATGTCAACGTGCAAATGCATCACAAAAGCCACTATTTTGCAGTTTTCAATGCACAACACTGTTTGCACGGAATAAGCACTTTGAGCTGTCTCCCACCTCTAAGTCATGGTTTCAGACCACACTGGTGGAGCAGTGTAGCCTTTATTTGAATAATATATCCAAAGGTAAAGATCATAAAGTACCTTTGATTGGATTTATTTGATTTCCCAATTGTAAATAATTGCTTTACATTGGTAATATGGACTAAAAACTGTTAAGAAATGCAAAATAATGGAATTTAAGACATGCAATAAAAATGCGGTTAATCGTGATTAAGCATTGAAATTCGGCGATTAATTGCGATCAAAAAAATCTGTTCGCTGCCCAAGTACAAATGTATAGATAGTCTCAGTATGTTTCTGCCCTTTTGTAGACTCAATGACCTCATTTTGTGATGGTCTGAAGTCTCTTTCACTTCTCCTCAATGCAACACGCAAGGCTTTGTGTTTCACACCAAAAGCACCAATCACATCAGGCCTCTTTCAAGCTTTTGCTGAGCACTTTTGATGAACTTTCTTTCTACTAATATAAAAACAATTTAAAGTGTTGTTTGATCTCCAGTCTTTCATAAGATGAAACGTTTACACCCTTTTGTGTGTCTGTGTGTCTGCATTGTTGTTTTTTTTGTAACACATCAGTAATCTTTCCACATTCACTTCCTCAACCCTTTTTTTTGTCTGCAAACATCTTAAATTTTTACCTAAATCATAGCCTTAAATGTTATGCTCAGGAGAGTAGCTTCTTTTTAAAATCAATCACATTTAATTTTTAATTTCACGCAAAAGACTTGTAGCCTCTTTAATGTGTTTGATGACTTTTCTGGTACAATGCGCTGTGACTGAAAGGTAGTTTTGCATGAGACATCAGTAAGGTTGGATGAGTACAAGACCTGTGGGAACATTTGTTTCAAATAAAGGCTTCTCTTTTTTTTAACTGAAAACTTCAAAAACACACATGTGCTGCAGGGTTGGGGAGGGGGGAGAAGTATTGACATCCTCTTTGCAACAGGAAGCAACGGGTGTTATGGGAAATATGGTCTTGTTTTTTGAACAGCCAGCGCTACTTAACTTTACTATAAAAGGCAGCAAATAGTCGCAAAGACGACTTCGACCACACTTGTGGAACTAAAAATGCATCAAAGAGATAGCCTCAACCTACATTTGTGATATAGTTTGTAGAGGGCATGTATTTGAAACTGCCGGTTAGCTTGGTAGGTGATTAGATTAGCAGATTTCCGCAGCCTGCTAAGAGCGGCTTTGTAAAAACTCCCAACAATTGCAAATATTCCAGGAAATACTGGTACCTCTCCGCAGCCAGCTTACCCACTCAGCTAATCTGTTTTTTCTGCAAACAGTCTTTGTTTTCCCTCTTCAACAAGTGTTCCTCTGTCACTTTTTGTTTTAGTTATCAAGAAAGGCTATGATTAAGATAAACCAATGCTTGGTCTCCACTTATCTGAGTAGCCTCACTGCTCTTAAAGTCAGGTTAGTAGCTCTGTTGTGCGGGCTTGCTTTCCATTTCCAGAGCTGTTGTAAAATTTAAAGCTCTTTCCTGGCATAGTTATCTGATTTAGAAATATAAAAGCTCTGCAAAATATTCATAACAGATCATTAGTCAACATAGTTATGTGTAGATTATGTATGGTTTAAAAGACAGGCTCAGAGGACACATCACTTGCCTGTCCCTTTTTGCTGTATAAGAAACATGTTTACTGTAGATTCACATTTCGCTGTACATTGGAATCACATGGAAGACAGCATAATTGAAAAGCTAATTAAAGACATGTGACAAGAGGAAACTGCTCCTGCAAAGCTATCTGTATTTCACCATGAGTTTTATTTTTCTATTTGGACTTCTTGAAGTTTTTTTCTGTTAGGGATTAGTTTAAAAACATGCAGGATCCAACTAAACTGGACCAAGGGCACACAGTTGAGGCTTTACCATTTCTGATTTGAATGACATTTTTAAGGTCATAACATATTGATGAATAAAGGGACTATGTGGTACAATTGAAAAAAGTGCAGCATCAGATATTTCAGAAGGTTTAAACAGTGCTTGATGGTCAGCATCATCTAAAGTGAACAGTGGTTTGGAGTGTTTTGGTAGAGCTCTGACTCAACAGTTTTTATTTCTTCAAGTCCTTCAAAATCTGTATGTGTGACTTTGTCTTTGTGACACTGTTTCCTAAGAAAAAGAGTCAGATGCACGTGGAGAAGGAGGCCGGTCTGATGCTATGTTCAAATATGCACGAAAACTCCTCAACATCTCCTGAATTTTTTGGGGATGAGTTGCATGTGTGATCACAAACAGCTACATTTTCCACCTTAACTTTACCAGGACATTTCCAGTCAGCCTCCTTGTAAAATTTCCACACAAAGTTGGTGTGAGCTGATATAAGTGAGGATGATTCATAGTGAGGTGGGGTGATAACGTTTGTATCATAAGACCAGTGTCATCATCATGCATGTATTGAAGCTGATTCATACTCTTTTCTGATTGACAGCATGATCTTTTCCACTCATTTGTTTGTATAGGTACAGAGTCAAAAAGCATCATGTCATCATAGTGTTAGACTCTGCTTCATCCTCTACTTTGGATATCTTCTAAACCTATCATTTTGCCCTGGAATTTTAGAAGTGCATAGGTGAAAAGGGCAGTATCATTGCCACACAATCCCAAAAAGTTTCCAACATAGAAAAAATCCATGTGCTTAACTTTTCTGGTATTTCTTGTCATTTTAGAGGAAGGAATGTTGATTTATTCTAAATATACGTTTGGTACCATGTTTGTGGTTCCTGCCCAGCAGCATCTATTTTAGAAAAGACTCCCTTCAAAAGAAAATTTCTTTCATGGTTTTCTCCTTCCCCATTTATTTCCCGTAAATTTTCAGTCTCACTGTACCAGCACAGAGCTGTCTATGCTTGAATCAATATAGTGACCAAACTCACAAGGGTTACTTTTAGTAAACAGAAGGTTTAAAACGTTCAGAGGTCCCAAATATGTGGGGTTGAAATCTTGGGAAATGGGTTTAAAATTGGGCACTGAACACAGAACATGTTTAAACTTGACCAACAGTTTCAGCGTTAATAAACGTATGAGTTGAATATTGGGTGAACATAAGAATATCTTACTCGGTGTGTAACTTGTAAAATCAAGTTCAGAGTAAATATGATAGAGAACATGCAATACTGTCAATCCATGAAGTACAAGATTATTTTCTGAACTTTAAAATGTTTAGGTTAAAACATCAATTTGATGCAATTTCTGCATTCAAATATCAAATAATAACTGAACCTATGTGGTTTATTTTGATGTGAATTGTACTTATAAGATCCAAAGTATTTTCATCCAAATCTTAGAGTGACGAATGTGTTTCACTTGGTGTCTTGCCCCTGTCCCTTGCATTTGCTTATGTTACTTTCGTTAGCGAACATGACTTGTGTTAGCTAACTTAACTTACAATTCCATTAAGTTTAAACTGTATAACATGAACAAATGTGGCTAAGTTAAAGCTGGGGTTGGTAGTCAAAAACTAGCATGAATTTGAATGTAGCATTTCCTCAGGACTCTGTCTAACCCCTCCCCTCGGAGCTCCTCCAAAACCACAACCCCGCTCACATGCACGAGTGCTGCTGATTTGCGACCATATGATGGTGACTGATTCAAAACCGGTCCTCAGCACATGGTTTGTGTTTTGCACTACGTCAACTAATGTCTCACTCAGCGGTAAGAAAACACCAAAACGTTATCATAGTGAAAGTAAAAAACACAAACAAACATGAAATGTACGCGCAGGAGGCGGGCAGAACAGCAGGATGGTATTTGATTGGTTTCATAATTTGGCTCCTGATGGCAGGGATTGGTTGGTGTTTTCCCAGGTTTACTTCGGCTGTAGATGGTGGCTTTTTTTCGCTCTTCTCTAAGAACACATTATATATTGATTGCCATCGGGACATACAGATCATTTCAACCAGTATAACAAAAAGTGTATCTAAATCTGACTACCAACCCCAGCTTTGATGTAAACAAAACTCAAATACTTGTTTCATGAACAGAAAGTCCGTCTAAGATGGACTGTTGTTTGTAGCAGTAGATGTTAAGTGTCTATCTTTCATGATGTGCTACCCCACAACATTAACCAACAAATAATGTTGTTTTTGTTTTGCTGGAGGAAGCCTTTTTGGCAGAATTTATACACTGAGCTGAGCATTGAGAAAGATTTAGGGTTATGTATTGTCTTATTTGCATCTTTCTAGCGTTTCTATAAGTGATGGATTGATTGGACAAGAACTGCACCTCAGATTATATAATGTCTTCCTCTTCTGAGTTTGCATGTTCTCTCTGTTTTTTCCTTTGGGTGCTGCAGTTTCACCTCATCTTAAAACATATAAAAAACATCCTCTAATCTACCTGTGCCACAGATTTTTACAGAGCTCTGATCTCAGTCAGTCTAAGCAGACCACTGTTTTTGTGTCCCACGCAATTTTTTTATTCCTTGTAAATCCCTGGATTTTTTTTTCAAGTTCTAGAGAAACAAGCAAGAGAAATATCAGAAGAAGCACTTTAATTCCAATTAACAAAGTGCCTGATCTTTCCCAAACCCACACTCACACACACTTAGTAGTCCCCTAAATCCTCTAAATACACTCCTGCCCTGCTCAGAACTGCAGCTTTTGGTGGGACATTTGGACAATAGACAGCTTGTCCTGGTCTGGCCGACTGAGTACGACACATGAGTTAGACCGTGTGTGCACGCATGAATGCCCATATTGGTGTGTTTAGAGTGTTTAGCGGGGTAGTGAAGGCAGTTTGGTACCCCACACCCCCGCCCATCGTCATCTCTCCCATCCCAGAAAGGGTGAGTCACCAGCTCTGTTTATTCACAGGCTCCCTCCTTGTGTTCCATTGACACGTTTTTCCATTCACTTCTCTGCGGAGGAGCACACTTTCCTCTGGATCCAACTTCCAACACCAAACCAGAGCCATTTAATATCTCTTATGTAGTCTCCTGATGTTAGCCAGTCTCTCGGGCAAGAAATCAGAATCCACCTTTGGTCACAAATGGTACTAGAACTCTATACTTCCCCCACTTCTCTTAAAGATAGTAAAGCTCTATACCTAGCAGGAGTGCTTGCCAAAATCCCATTTAGCCACCCACCTCCTCCTCACCAACCTTCTTCTCCTCCTGATGGAAAAAGAACTTATATTGTGGCCCTGAAACCAAAGGTCTGTCTTTATTCAACCATGATGGAGGGCTCACTGACTCCTTTCAGTCCCCTGTTGTTATTCTACCTTCTTTTTTACCGGATCTACAGTGTCCTGATATTACAGCCAGAAAACAAGGCTCCTCTCCTCTTCTTTCCTTCCCTTTTCTAACCTTTCCTCTCCTTTCCTCAGTTTCCTGGGTTAAATAGCCACTGACGTCTGTTTCCTCTTACTGTCTTTGACAGAACTACCTCCTATTCTTCCTCCCCTCATGCCTTTCCCTACACCTCCTCTTTCAATCCTGTACTTCCTCTCTTTATCCACTCATCTCCGGTCCTCTTCTGCCTGCCTTATCATCAACTTCCTCTTACGCTCTGAGTCCTCTTCCTCTTGTGCATCCACTTTCCCCCTATTTTGCACTCATCCATCCACCGGCACTCTCCTCCACACCTTATCTTTGTTGTTTGCTTTCTCGAGCACACTTCAAGTGAGTGGAAAAATATGGGAAATTTAGTGTCTTGCCTGCAGAGGACAATGCAGGTTCTGTGGATGTAGCCTGCACGCACAGTCTAACTATTCTCTTTAGGAAGTGATGAGTCAAAAATCTGTGAAGTGGCGAGGATGATTCATGCTTTCCTGTGAATACTAGACATTAATGACAAGTTGAGCCAGGTCCTGAGGAGCTATAGATCAACAGTTAGCATCCTGTAAGAGCCGGTCTGGCTTTCAATTCCTACCTTCACCTAGTTAGCTAAAAGGTGCGTCAGCTTAACGGTTTCTTTCAACACCAACAACCTTTTATTTCGTCATCAGCTGGATGCACTTGATTTGTGTTGACGTCAGTGGGTGTGTTCAATGCGTGTATGTGCCAGTTTTTGTGCCAGCTTGTGAGTGAGCACAAGAGCAAACCTGTTGAGTCCTGTCAGCGTCGACTGTGGTCACATTTCTGGATCGTTCAACACGTCTCCAGACTAATCTGTGATGACTAATAACACATTTAACAGCCAGTGAGCCGAGCTGAGTCCTGCAACTGATCCACAGGAGAATAAATGTTGGTAGAGTAGATAGGTTAGGGCATTTAAAGATGGAATTAATAGTTGACATAATTTTATGTCATATATTTTAGCATCTTTTTACAAGAAAATCTGTGACTAAATAGTTCTGTGTCAACAAATAAATCATTTTTGTTTTGACCAGATTGAGGGATATTTTTGTAGAAATTGCACACCGAACTGAGCGTTAAGCTAGAAGTTTAAAAAAAAAACAGAGGACAGAGGTTTCTTTTATTCTTTCATTTAATGGTTTAAACACAAAGAAAAATCAGTAGCCATGCACACATACACACACTCTCTCTCTCACACACACACAGCTGCAGCTGAGAGCCCCTGCCCTTACCATTGTTTCCACCTCCGTTTTGGAAGGAGCTGTTTCTTTATCTCCCTCCCTGGAGAAGCAGTTTAGCCCTGGGAATGGGATCATACACACCACCTCCTGTTTACCTCACTGTCCAGCACATGTGCTCTACACACATGCACTGGGCATACACACTGCAAAGCAATGTAATGGTTGGCCCTGATTTTCCAGATAAAGACCCAGTTTGACGGAAGAGGTCGCATTGTTTGTACAAAAACGACACAGGTCAATGGTCAGCGCTGCTGTAGGTGAGGACTCAGGCTAAATTTGGTCTGAATTGTAACTTACAGCTTTACAAACATCCATGAAATGATCATATTTGATGGAGGGGAGGGTCCTGCTCTAAAAAGCATCAGAGACATGTCAGAGCCACTGGGCAAATACACTCTACTTATCAGTCCAAACCTTTCAGGGTCAGTGAATAAATGCCAGTCAATACACCATAAGGCACAGCCTAACTCTCAGGTTGAGAGGCTAACATGCTGTGTCCCAGACTGCGAGTTGTGGGAATGTAGAAAGTCATACAACTTGTTAAATGTTTGCTTCTCTTTCATGAGCAAAAGACGATGGGTTGTGAAGGACACCAGAAGACATTTCAAAGTTAAACATCAACATATTCAACAACCCAACACATTATCTAGCTTAATGCATTAGCCTCTGTCAGCATTTTACCAGTTTGGCTAACATGTGGTCAGCAAGGTAAGTACTGTCAGCTAGGAAGTTAGCCAAACTGGTCAGTAGCAAGTTAGGTAGTCTCACTTCCTCACAAACAAGTTGTTAGAAAACAGGTCATTGCTAACATACCAGGTTATCTAGGATTTGAATGCCTTTTCTATCTAGTGTGTCACTTTCACACAGAATCATTAGCTTGGAAGTTGTAGAAAGCAAACATTAGCTGTAGGACTATTACAGTCCATTGTATTTTAGTGCAGTGCAATCTGGGAGTAGTGAAAAATCACAACGTATCAATTTCCAGTGGTTTTACAATTTGCAAACTTTAAAAGAACATTTGAGTTTCCCACCCTCAACATGACTTCAGAAGCAAGTGGCTGCGATGGTGACAGGTTGACTTACAAACCGGGCCTTCCGGCAGCGTGACATTTGGTGGTTGAGTAGAGACACAATAGCCACTGACCAAAGCATCAGCATCAGCCACAGGCTTTAATTGCTTTATTCACAAAAACATTATTGCTGTCAGGAAATGGTGTTTATTTTCAGAGACACGCAACAACATATATCACTTCTGCTTACCCAAACCTCTCTCCCTCTCTCTCTGTAGTTTCTCTCTCTCTCTCTCTCTCTCTCTCTCTCTCTCTCTCTCTCTCTCTCTCTCTCTCTCTCTCTCTCTCTCTCTCTCTCTCTCTCGCTACATTTGCATGGTAGCGGAACAGCTTTGCATGACTGACCGTGCCTGGTGTCCCCTGGCTGTTGGCGGCTGTGCTGCAGGGGAAGCTTAACGTCCGCATGAGGACATTTGATTATTCAAAACAAACACACACACACACACACACACACACACACACACACACACACACACACACACACACACACACACACACACACACACACACACACACACACACACACACACAGCTGCACTAGAGCCCATTGGCAGCGATGTGTATCAGAGGGAGAGTAAGAGAGGTAGGGTGATGGATGAAGATTTCAGTGGTTTGTCTCTTGAGCCTCAGTTTAGGTTGTGACAAATGACAATCTTATCTTCATTTGTGGCCGATGTGTTAAAGTTAAATTTAAGTGTTTTTGTATTTAAATGTTGCATTTCATTCAAAGTTTTGGCTAATATTTCTACCAAATTAATGATAACCACAAAAACACATTTATAAAGAGGGGACAAGGGACCATCAACACAGGTTTTAAGCCCCATATTGGCTCAAACTGACAGTCAACACCATTTCAATAACTGGCTTCATATTTCCTGCTCACATTTACAACATTTCTGTCTTTATTAAGAGTCTAAGGGCCCTATTATTGCTCAGCGATTCAATTGGGATCCCTTTCTGTTTTGGTTGTGTGTGCAGCAAACGGACTGGATGAAGTGGAATATGTATCAGAGGGTGCGGTTATAAACAAATACATTTCCTCCTGTCACAAACCTGGGCTCATTGCTTTAAAACAGCTGTGCAAATGATGATGACATATTAGGATAATAGCTCGACAAATAGACCCCTTTTTCAGGCATGATGTTGTTGTCTGGATGGGACAAATTAGCACCATATGAACACACTTTAGCACAAGCCTGCAGACGGAAGGAGATTATGTTGAACTTTTATTTGTTAGGTTATAAAATATGTATTCATTAAGCTGTGCATAAACTTCAGTAGTGTTCACATCATATCCTAAACTGTGAAGCAAAGTGTTTTCATTATGATGCAATTCAAAAACAAAAGATGATACACCACTTCTGCTAAAAGAAAGTTGGGAGGAAGGCAACAGCACTTAAAACTGATGAGTTGGTGAAATTTAAAGCTTCCAACATAAACAACAAAGTTAGACCCAACCTGTCTGGTGTGTGTAGGACTGTGCTGTGTTATTCTTTGGTGCCCTGGTTTCATTTACACATGATTGAATCACAGTAAATAGCAGATAGACATACTTAATAGCACTGAAGTCTTGCAAGGCAAAACTCCAGCAAGAGTCTCTAGATTTAACAGAAGACCTGACACTTACGCGTGTACAGAGTTTTCATAAGCAGTATGAATGAAGGCCAAGACCAGTAAAATGAGACCCAACTTGCAATAAAACCGAATTATCCTTCAAGGCTAACCAGTATTTTGTCATTCATGTGTTCCTTGGGCCCCTGCATTCCTCTCTTGATCTGAGTGAAGGAGACCTTATGATACTAATCCAGCGATTAGCACCGGGCAAAACGGTTTCATGCAGTAATCCAATTGGGAGCAACAGAGCAGTGCTGAGCAGCATTTGGTGGCTATGAACATGTGGAGAGTTTGTACCAGTCAGTCAGAGAGAAACAGCCCAACACAGAGCTCTTTGAGAGGAGGGGGAGCTCTGGAGATTGAGGATCCACACACACACACACACACACACACACACACACACACACACACACACACACACACACACACACACACACACACACACACACACACACACACACACACACCGGGTCATGACACAGAGAGTTAATGTGCCCTTAATTCTCTGGAAGTAGCTGGAATTTGAGTGAAATATAGAGCATTAGTCTCTGTAGGAGTCATACTTAAATCTAAACACATTTTGATTTGAAATGTGTGTGTTCTTAAGAAGACAGTGCACAATGGGCTGAGTGTGAGCGCTGACATGGTGTGGTGGGTCAGTCTGAGGCATGCAGGGGACGCTTGGTTGTGAGGGAAATGGGCAAAAACCCGTCTTGCCTCAAAAGACAAACACATGACATCAATATTAAAGTCTAGTCAGTGCAAGAAGCAAGTGGAAAGTAATGTGTGTCCATCACGTTGGCCTTTCATTCTCCACGTGGGCTCTGGGGAAGCATGATTGCATTTTATTTTCTTTAAAAAATCATAAAAATTGCCATTTATGGACTGTGTGATGTTAATACGGTGCTCAGAGACTTCTTACAGGAAGCAGTTTTCAACGTTCCCCAGGAAGAAGAAAAAAGAAGACCGCTCATGTGCTGGTACTTTGGCTGTGTAGCTCTAACCATGAAGTTAGAAGTTTATTGATACCTAACAGACATTGATGTCTGCAGAAGCTTGATGGCTTCCTACTGCCCTACTATAATATGGTCATCATTACACTGCGATAAACTACTACCACAATTTAGTCATACTAAAAACAAGAGGAAAAACTGTGGTCAATATCATTGTGTAAACTTGTGATGAATCCTGTGACTGGAGCAGATTTCCTGGTGAAAATCTGATCTAAACTTCAACACTGTCACTTTCTTTCAAAAGTTGGTGAGAAAACTTTCACTTTTGAACCACTTTCGACATCTTCTCAACAGTTGCCAAAGCTGACTTTGAATTTTTTTTTAAATGCTCAGATTTAAGACTTTTTAACTTTTTGAACTCCTTTTCAAACTTCTAGAATATAAACAGGCACACAGCTACATATTTAGTGCACCTTCCTTTGTTTGTAATATTGTGCACCCAGTTAAAAACATGAATTGAAAGCACTAACATGCAAGTAAACATTTGCAGTTATAACGTCCACTTTTACGCAGCATCAGTATAACCAGAGGTAATTGTATTCAATTATCAAAGATGCAGTTGACGCAATGTTGCATATACTGCTTCTCTTTATGTGTCTCCATGTCGACACTAATTGAGCAGAGCAACACATAAGCAACAGAAGGCTTTGATGGACTTTCAATTAGCATTTCCAATAGATCAGAGGTTTTTCCAGCAGCTCGCTTCTGAATAACCACACATTTATCATATAACTGGATTTGAATGCATAGCCTCAAGTGCTTTCTTTCCCTGCGTTCCTGTCAATTCAGGATCTATACCTAAAGCAGAGAGGCGGGGAGCGATGAGAGGGAAAGAAAGAGCAGCATGTGGGGAGGAGAGGGGGCAGACAAAATGGAAGAGGTGATGACTCAGAGTGCTGTAATGTGCCTATTGTTGCGCTCAGTTTGCAGCTCTGTGTGTGTGTGTGTGTGTGTGTGTGTGTGTGTGTGTGTGTGTGTGTGTGTGTGTGTGTGTGTGTGTGTGTGTGTGTGTGTGTGTGTGTGTGTAGAATATGCAAACACGCCTGATTGTGGTTCTTTTTTGTGGTCCAAAATTTCAGGTAGATTTTTCACTTCACGAGACGAATGTTGGATGATAGCTGCAACAAGCATCTGAATTTGTAGATGCAGGAAGCTGTCTGCACAGGCCTCAGAAGCACCTGTGTTTACATGAGTCATTCATCAGTTTCCATCCTTATTATTCATTTGTTTATTATTGTTGGAGGCCCTATTTACGATACAGGGGCTTTTCAGTGCAGAGGCAGATACTTCCAAAGTGGCTAAAACATCGTTGAGTAAAGCATGCAGAATGGCTTACTTTTCAACAACAATTCAACGAGATTGTCCCTGTATTTAGACACATCTAAGAAATTACCTCATTGCATTGCAACTGCAAATGCTTGATAGATAACGACTACATAGCACCGAAATAATGACTACAACAATTATTTTTTGGATATGCATAATAATGAGAGCTCTGCCCTGTGTTGGAGCCTTGTTGCTGCATTATATTGCTGTCTTGCTCTACCAGCACAGCCACCATACAGTGGATGCTCAAATCCAAACCTACGTATATTATGAAATCAGATTCTTTTGAGTGCTCTGACAGACCTTGAAAATATGCAGCAGTAGTGTACAACCAAGGTGTATTGCTTTGCTTTGAGTGCAGTTTCATTTAGTTGAGCACTTTGCATGTGATTGCAGTGTTCACTGTTCAGCAGCACCCTAGGGGCTTTTGTTGCATGACACTCCCAATCTCTCTCTCCTGCTCTAATTTCCTGTTAACTCCCTAAAAACAGCATTTAACACCCTTTTTAAATGTATCTATCTTTTTTTTTATCTTTAATGTCTTTATTATGTTAGTATTTGTGCTTTTCTTGAGAAGACAGGACAGTGGATTGGGTAGGAAATTGGGAAGAGAGAGTTGGGAAAGACAATATTGCCATGATTTTATCACTGATTCATCCATTGTGTTTAGATTTGCTTTTACAATTTGACACACATAGTTTACTGTCAGTGTGGCATCTACGTTCTTACTTCAGTGCCGATGTATTTTCCATCTACCTTTTATTTTCTTCTTCACACGCTTGCAGACTTTCCTTCTCCTCTCTTGTGAAGGCCTGTTTTCCATCTCTCCCTCTTGTCATGAATCAGTGAGTTGTTCATTGCACAGAGTGGATCGCGTCCAAGGTTCCTATCAGTTTACCTGCTCAGAACCAAGCCAGAGAGGGACAGAGGAGGTGGAGGTGGAGGTGGAGGAGGAGGAGGAGGAGGAGGAGGTGGAGGAGGAGGAGGAGGAGGAGGAGGAGGAGAGGGATGGGGATGGGGATGGGTGGGGGCTTCATACAAAGGCTGCTTCAGAGTAGCTGTGCGTGTCTCCTTTATCCCCAGACCCCTCTCTCATGCCCAGTCACGGCTCTCAGGTTACCTCCCAGTCCTCCTTCATGCTCGGAGCAGAATGAGACGCATTGTCCCTGCGCTCCTGCTCGAGACTAAGCCTCCTCAACACTAACACACACACAAACACACACACACACACGCGCACACACACACACACACACACACACACACACACACACACACACACACACACACACACACACACACACACACACACACACACAGACTTCTCCCACCACTGTACAGGTGTCTTTACTTCTGTCTTTTTTATGAACACTGTCTGTTTAAATCTGTGCCTGATTTCTGTCTTTTCACTGATATGCACATGTTCTTGTTTGTGTGAGTTTGACCTACATGCTCCCTACTTCCCTTTCTCTTAACCTTTGACCTGATCTCTTTATGCATGTTGGACTCAAGAGTTCTGCAGGTGTTTTGCAGGAAACAGCTCAAATTTACTGTTCATATAAATACAGTACATGCATACGTGCGTTTGTGCATATACACCCATTCTGTGAGTATAACTTGTTAGATCATGCGCTTCATGTTCTGTCTCTGCTCTGTAATTATGATAATTGTTTGCGCTTTGTGTAGCGATCCATTTGTCTGTGCAAATTTACATTGTCTGTGTGTGCACTTAGTGTTTGCATGTATTCAGCCCTGGGTGCTTGTATGTTCCCGGGTCACGTTGTTGATGTTTTTTTTCTTTCCTGCATGTTGTGTGTATGTTATGCTTGAGCAGGATTCACACTACCCCCTCCAGTCTCTCAGGTTTACTCAGTCATCTCTGGTATGCAGAAAACTAGCAAGTCAGGAATGTAAACCTGATTATGGCTTTGCTTTCCATGATGACAAACAGTCATAGACACACATACATAAACCATGAGTAAGGGTAAAGCACAGAGACTGAGTATTGAGTACAGTAGTCAAGTCTAAATATAGAAAACATCAGTATTAACTTTACACACACCAACTAATGCAAAAACAGCATTTGGTGCTTTTGCAGTCAGTCACCTGACTCAGGTGTTTGATTCATTGTCTCACTTATTTTCACTCTGCTTATGTATCAGAAACTCTTGTTTTTCCCCTTGTATTGAAAGACATCCCAAAATGCAACAGTAAATACACAGTCAAGTTGAATTCAGGGTCATTTGATTATCAGAGTGTGGGAAGTAGGGCTCTACAGAAATATTTAAGAATTACAATGTTTGTTTTCTTGATAGTATATTGATTTTCCTGCTCCTAATATCAATAAGTTAAATGGATTCCAATTTCCCTTTTCTTTCTATTTAATACCTGTAATGGTAATGACCTCCATGCCTATACGTTGTTGTTGTTGTCACTGTACACTATTGGGCATGCTCTATGAGTTTAATGCTGTGGTGAGCAAGAGAGAGAGTGGCTGTGATATCCCCCTTTCCAACCCCAACTTGGTCGAGGCAGATGGCTGTCTAACATGAGTCTGGTTCTACTCAAGGTTTCTGTCTGTTAAAAGGAAGTTTTTCCTTGCTGCTGTAACTTGACAAATACTGCAAAGTGCTCTACTGACTATGGATTAAGATGAGCTAAGAGTGAGTCTTACCCTGCCTTGATGTTGACGCAACGTTCCAATTCATAGGTCGTCTGTTGGAGACCGACAGAGACCCCAGAAGAGGAGGCAGCGATGTCACCTGATCACTCCATTTTCTGATAGTGCTGTTCTGTGAACTGTCAGAGCTCTGCACCTCTGCATAGACTGACACAGAAATTATTTATGAAAATCTGAAAATACAGACGCTGTGTGTAGAGAAACAGACTACACCATACACTTATACTGGATTATGCGTGATAATTGAGATAGAACATTTTGAAAGAGATCTGTACTTTATTTGGGGGAACACTCTCTTCATCATTTTGTAACAGTTACCAGTTTTTCACATGACTTATCAAGAAAGCCTGCCAGTTTTGGGTCCCTACGACTCGCATTTTGTACCCCTGGTATGTTGTTATGAGTATTACACTGAAGTTTAAAATTCTGGTATTGTGACAACTCTGTGTTCTAATAAATTAGAAAAGACAATTTGACTGAAATAGTTTTGACTCAGTTACACAGCAAGCTGTATTCTTAGGTATACACTAGGGATGTACATTTTAAGTATTTTCCGTGATCGATTTTTGGAAATGTTAACGATCAATTATCGATTAATTGATTAAAAAAAACATTATTATTCTTACGTCAAAAACAATGCCAAATACGTTGTTTTCCCCCTAAATTGTATTTTCTACAGCAACAAAATGCAAATAACTGACGGGATTGAATACGGGTACATGTTTGACACACAGAATATCAACGATCAGGCTCATTAAAATATTCTACGCGGACATAATCTTATAAAGTGAAGGCTGAGACTACTAACAGAACAGTACTTCAGACTTACAGTGTCCAGTTTTCTGTCTACTCGTTCTTATTGAGAAAAATAAACATGTGTATTCAGTCAGGTGTCAGCCGGGAGCGCAACCGGGTCATAATCAGTCAGGCGGCAGAAAAGCTCAGACCGCTCTGATGTTGCTGCTCTGCAAACATAGCGTACCTGAATTTCCCCCCAGTCTGTTGCCTTCGTATCCAAAGGTGGGAAATGTCCTGTTTAAAGTTGTGAACCTTCGTGTCTGTGTTGTTGTTGGCAGCAGTTTTGTATTGATCCTTTTTTAAAAAGCGCACGTGGAGACCTGACGCACAGCCGCAGCCGCCAGCTGAGCGTCTCCGCTGTGCGCAACACCTTTAACAGCTGATTCACATCCAAACATGCTTTAAACATAAAACACCTCCCTGATAGATGAGTGTAATATGAGACCACATGATTTTTGTTCCACGTGACGGAAAATTGATAACAAAAATGCGTGTTTCGAGTAATTTCTTAACAATCAATTAATCGCTAATCGATTAATTGTGGTCATCCCTAGTATACACTCTAAATTATGTCAAGTATTGCAAAGTATCGCAAGACATTTTGAATCCTAGCTCATATATCGAGATTCGTATTGTATTGTGAGTTCTTACCAATACCCGGCCCTATAGCGGGAAACCCTTAAAGTAAACTTACAGCAACTAAGTGCTTATTTAGCACTGCAAACCCAATGAACAGAGAAACCTGTGCACCCATGGGAGTCAGTTATTCTGTTACTCTTTCTAAATTAATCTGGTCATTTTTGGCTTTCTTTCTCCTCTTTGCCACAGTCAGAGGAAAACCAACACTGCTTGTCTAAAGTCTGCAGACATATTTCCTCTCCTCTGCCATGCTTGTGTATGAGGGAAGTCATCCAGACTGACAAACCAAAACAGAGTGACTATGAGAGCAGCATAGACAAGACTTTATTCCCATTAAAACACACCAATTTCTAGCCATGTCCAAGAAAAAAAAAGAAAATAAATAACTTAATCTACAAAACATTAGTTTACACCTTTTAAAACATCCTGCCCACATCTCATGTCCTTCACTGGTATCACGGTTCAACAGGAAACTCATAACAAGCAGGAAGACAGGAGATTTTGCATTTGGCCTTTGGTGTCTCCTTACAGATAACAATCAAACTGAATAGGTTATTTCCATTGATAAACTACTTCCTGCTGCCAGAGCGCACATCTCACTTTGAGCCTCTTCTATATCAGTGTGAAAAGAGTTGGTGGTGATACACTGGGGTTGAGAGCATCATTAAATCACTGCACGTGAATAGGCTTTGTTGGAGAGAGTGAGTACAGCAGTACGTCACTCAGCTTTTCAGCTGTCGCTCCTTGTGTACACACTTTCTGCGTGTGTTCATCTTTATTTTGTTTTCCTTCTTTGTGCCTGCCCGGCCCAGCATTTAGCTGACGTCATGGGGATTGCTTAATTCCTTGTCCTCCTGGCACGGAGCTGTCACTCACCGCTGTTTTTTAAAGTGTGACGTGGGAGCTTAATAAAAAAAACAGGTCATGTTCACTTCTTCTTTCCTTTGAGCCAACAAACTGCAGCGCAAACTCTCCAGGTGGCTGGGTGCACGGGGAGGGCAGGGAGGGCAGGGATGGCTGTCATTTTTCATCGTCTGCTCCTTCTCTCTGAAGGCGTGTGACCTCACTCTGGTTAAAAATAGAACACCAGGGCAGGCGACAAGTTTGTTCGATTCCCAACGCTGTCAGCACAAAAGGAAAAAATTCCTGCGTTGCGCCAAGTTGTTGTCAGGAGCTAATGAGGGCAGATCATTGACGTCTTTACATGCTCGTAGCCATAGCAACCCCTCATTAGAGCCTCATCACTCTCAGAAAGGTGGGGTGCTATATTGTGGGCCCCATGCCTGACATGCTAATGAGGATGGAGAGTCCAACAATTGGGGTTCATGTCTTGAGGAGAAGGATGGGTCATGCTAAAAGACATGCTTACACACACACACACATACATACACACACACACACACACACACACACACACACACACACACACACACACACACACACACACACACACACACACACACACACACATACACACTGTTCAACTGTGGGTGGTTGTGTCCACGTTCACACACAAGCATTCAGCTGTATGTTTCGTACCATGATGTAACGTGCATGTCAAACAATGTCTGCTGTCTGAAGGGATGCAGTGTGTTTCCTCCTGACTATAAAATTTCTGGATCAGGTTCCTGTTGTGATAAGCAGCTTCTGTCGCACACACATACGAGCACAGAGGACCATGTAAGGCTATAGAGGTCACGCTGTTTATACAGAACTTGCAGCGTGTAGTGGCACGCACAGCATGTTTCATATTTTATCCAAAGTTTGGGGTGATGGATTCTGCAGGACTGCAAAGTGTCTCTATACACTTCACTGTGTTAACACAAATCCAGCTCCTGTCGCCCTGTAACATCTCAGCTTACAAGACTTCTTTACACTAAGTATGAAAAACAAAGTAACACTCGACAGAATAGTTTAAAGTGGTCTCTCTGGCTTGTATACTACTTGCCTCAGGGACAGATACCCGATAACTCAATCAGGTTTTCCCAGAATTCAGCCGTTCAGCTTTACTCTCGCATTTTTCGGCCTTTTTTGTCATGTTGCGGCTTCAATTCTTCACATTTAAACGCTGACTTGGAAAAGCAGCACTTTGAGTTTTCTTTCTTTGAGATTATTTCTCAACGCTGTGTTTTTTTCACTCTATGAATGTGTGTGCGTGTGGGTATTTTGTGGAACTGTGGTAGGTGTATTATTTAACATGCTCCTTCTCGTCCTCCTCTGACCCACATATGTGTATGTTTTTTCTACATGTTACTTCACACCCTTGAAGAGCTTCGAACCACATGCCAAACAGTTGCAGTTTCCTGTGTTGTCTAGGTTACAGATAGCATTAATAGCTAGGAAATTGCTAAGCTAATCATAGCTCTTGCAGAAATAACTGCTACAAAATGTGACTGGTGCTACTGTATAAAAAAAGGAGAGTTATGTTGTTTGGTTTATGTTATTCATTTCAAACCTTCATTTATTCTCACGGGGATGGTGAGGTTTCCCACATGTTGAGATAACAGGCACATTAAAACATCCTAAAAGAAAACAAGTGGAACTCTAAACAACATAAAATAAGAGTTAGGACCTCTGAGCCTGATGCGGTTCAGAAAAAGTAGAAAAGTTCTTTTATTGCATGTTGGTAGGGCTTGTGGAGTTTCCCTTTATGTGAGGAAAACATGTATTGATGTCAAAGAAAGCACCAGCAACACCCGAATCGCTGACAGAGCAGATGTTAGTGCCATTTACATCTCAAGTATCGTGTTCTTCAATTTAAAACTTGTCTGTTTTGCATCCTTAAAATAAGCCAAGACTTGTGTGAGCAAAAAAAAAAAAGTACCGCCAATAAACAAAACAAAGACCTAATCTTGTCTGCTTGTTGATGAGTAACCACCTAACCATGAAGCCTCTCTATAAACTACAGAGCTTTGGTTAGATGGCACTGAAACTGCAGCATTATTGTGACTGTGTGTGTGCATGCATGTGTGCGTTCATGTGTGGTGGAAGGTGGCTCTCGCTGCTCTGCTGGAGGGGAAGTGATGGGGAAGATGAAAAGCAGAAGCAAGCAGCTTTCTCAGCAGTACATAAAAGTCTTTTTGTTCTTCACATGTTGTGCAGCTTCTTTATATAAAGGGAGGCTATATTTAGAAGCAGCCGTTTGACAGGCCCTCAAAGTTAAAATGAAAGCATCAAGTGGACACTAGTGCTGTGCTTGGGTGTTAGTATGAGTGCTCTAATGATGGGATACCTACCTGTTGCTGGAGTGTTAAGACAACATTTCTGCAGTTCCTTTTTGTTGCACATCTGTTCATTTAAAATGCATGACTTTCTTTGCATAAAGTAAACCCTCAATTGTTAGTTTATCTCTTGGAATACTTATCCATCATAAGGCTTTATTCTAAGCCATCTGTAATGTGCATGTAGCAACACAAATATAAAGCTAACTGAAAGAAAAGGGGACAATAGTACCCACATAGGTTTAGCACTTTGAGACAAAAAATCTCATTCACTCCTCTGTGGTTGTGATCAGGGGTTTAGGTGGTCGAAAAAAAAACAACAAAATGTAAGCACAGAGGAGAGGAAGTGGCTGCCAGCGCTGATGCATTAGGTGTCTGTACTCATCCCTGTGTTTTGAATACAATGTTTTGTGCTCAAATTTCACTCACAAAAGCCCCGTTCCATGACATCATTCTGTTATGATGAGGAAGATGTTTTTGTGTGTGCTGTACACACACAGTAAAATCCCTTGTTTAGTGTTTCGATGTGTTTGTGCAGTGTGTTTTAGCAATGACTGTAAAATCTGGAAAAATCAGTTTGCATATATTCATGCTACGAACAAGCGTCAGGTGTCCGTCAGCCTCTGTGTACTGCCTTCACTGGATGTAGATTGCATATGAACTGTTAGATGTATCTCCCCGTCAGTGTACATGTTGTAAGCTCTGGTTCTAGTGTTTTAAAAGAAGCAATCTGGTCTGCTACTGATAAAGAATAATCAGTCAGTTATTTTCACAATATATCTTTAATTATTTAACCGGTAAAATGTCATAAAAGTTAATCAGTGTTTCACAAAGCCCAAGATAAGGTTCTTAAATGTTTTATTTTGTTCACAACCTGAAGACATTTAAATTGATGTCACATGGGAGTAATCAAACCTGAAATATTCACATATAAAAGCTGCAGTCCTTTAGACTTTGGTTTTTACTTCTCTAAAAAGTACTCTGTCTGTAACCTAATGACAGCTCATTTCATTATCTTAAAGCTTCTGTGAGGATAGAAACAGATTGAAATGAATACTAAAGCATCTTTATGAGTCACACAAGCAAACAAACACCAGCATAAAGGCTGACTTTTGTATATTGTATTTTGTAAGGTCTGAAACCGCTGCTATGAGGTAGGTGTACAGCAAATCTGCACAGAACAGAGGTTCTTCACATGATTTACAAGAAGCCCACATATACTATTTTGAAAAGTAAGGTGTGCAATGTTTCAATAAAATGTGCAAAAATTTGACTTTAGCTTGAAGTATATCAGTCCAGGTTCTGAAAGCCTAAGATGTTACGATCAGAAATTGCAAAAATAAGTTTGAACTGTGTAAAATTTGTCATTTTTGCTGAAACATAAGCTTACAATTATTAAGCAAAATATCCAAACCACATACATTCACAACAAACCTTGTAAGTTATTCCAAAAAGACATGCCATAATGTCTGAAAAACGCTATAGTAGCACCCTTTGGATGCCCTTCAAGTCAATAAAACACAGAAAGTGCCCTCTGGATGCCCATCCAGTGGATAAAATGTGGCCCCTGGGATACAAGTACAGCAGGTGCACTTTTAATATGTTTTTCCTTTTCTTTTTTTTTTGCCTCTTCCCCTCAAACAGCCTGAGTACGCCACTGCTTCTGGACTTCTTCTTTATCTCATTGTTTTGTGTAGATATCCAGATTCCTGTGCTCCATTTTACATTCAATTTGTTTCCATGACAAATAATTTCACCATCCCTCGGAAGGAACACAGCATCAAACTTTTGCAGAAAGTGTGTTTGTCAAGTCACTGACAGGGAGAAACACCGCTGGCTGACCTTAACATTACATCAGTGTTTAAGAGGGGGAGTGGACCGCATTGAGGACAATGTTAGAGCTCAGAAAAGATGACAGAATGCTTCTCTTAGTGCCTCCTTGTTTCCTTTTAGCTATTTGACCGCTCTTTTGAATGTTTTTCCTGATTAAACATATATTAGACAAGATATGAGACTGAAATCTAATAGAAAAAAGATTGAGTGATGAGTAAAGCTGGACAGCACAGAGGAAAAGCAAAGAGAGCTGTTGTTGTAGGGAAGGGTTTTTAGAAAAGAAAAGCTTAGTTCATAATTCATTTTGCTCATAATGGCTTCATTGGCCCGAAGAGGTGCAGGAATAGTGCGGGCGACGCAGGGCAACCTGATCCCTGGTAACCCAAAGAAACCAGCTGCAGACACAGCCCTGTCTCCAGGCAAACCACACTACACTACACTACAGTATGTATGATAACACAGCCTGCTCTTTGTCTGCAGACGCTACACAAACACGCACGCACTAACACAGCCTCTTGCAAAAATACTCCCCCTACCTCGCTATACACAAACATATAGAGCTGGTTGTGTAACAATGAGACCAGAATTCAATTTTTCACCATGATTACACACAGACAGAAGTAATGTGCGGCTTTTGTGCTTTCCCACCCTGTATTTTCACTGTAAACTGGAACAGCCAGAGAAGAAAAATGGTAATTTACTCTGAGGTTAAAGTGGTTTGGGGATATTTGTGTTTTTCAGTGGGGCTGTAAAGACTTGTGGTCTGCCCAGACGTACACTGTGTATGTGTAGGACTGCAAACTAAGGATAATATGACATGCTGAGTGTCTCAAGTTGCTCAGAAGAAGTGAGCTGTAATAGTTCAGGGTTAATAGCAGAGCATCAAACAGCGCCGCGGGGGCTTAGGCTGAGGGTTGTCTGTGGTTTCGGGCAGGGCTGAGTGTCTCCTCTGATCTGGGATCTGTGGGTGTTTGTAATTACAAGGGACGGTAGTTAGTGTGACATGTGGTAATACCAGGTACTGATGCATGCAGTTGTTTCATGATTCACTAATGATAGACAACGCACAGAGCTTAAATTTGGATTTGGGGAAAGTTTAGAACCCCTTCTTATTTGTACATGTGTTGCTTCATCAACCTAAAGACAAAAAAAAGAAAGTATGTATCTGCTGTGAGGGTCTGCTCACCTGAATTACATAGAAAAAAAAAGTTGGTGCTTTCTTTTAGTAGACATGCAGAACGTTTTATTTCTATGTAGTATGCAGTATTTAGTATGTCATTTCATCCCTTTGGTTATGATTAAAATCTCCCTACGCATTGAAAACATAAGATGTGTCCCTGCCACTAACCCACAGGCCTGGATCTGCCAGAGAAGTCAGCTGATAACATGTTTATGGATGATTCAGAATAATTGGTTACTGATTTTGGCAGTACATTCTGCAACAGGATTTTTTTTAATTCTGCAATCACCTCAAGTGAAGTGATCATATTCTCTCTGTCAACATATCCAACCTTTTAGTTGTGGTGGTGTTGTGCTTGAGGCCATTGGCACTCTGAAAAGTCATTTATTTTATGCCAACTTGCTGAACTTACGTTTCTTGGCTTTGTTTTGAAATTATATGTCATTATAAAAGGACCTTTTGCTATTTTTGTGAGACAACACGTCATGAAAAAGGTCAAAGTGTGCAAAATGAACAGTAAGACCGTGAGACAATAACAACATTTAAAGCAATGGATGAATAATTTTAATGAAATGTTAGATTTGATTGAAAATATAAAGGACAGCATCAAATGATAGAACTTAAAACGTTTACTGTTTTATGAAAAATATATGCTAAAATTTGATGTCAGCAACACGTTTCACAAAAGATTCAGTGTACCACCTTTCTTGTAGTTGGGGTTGTATTTATTTTATCAAATTATTTTGTAGTGATTTTGATGCCCTATAAAAACACAAAAGCACATCTGATGTCATAAAGATCTTAACCTGACTAAAGAGAGCACTTTGTTTTGGTAGGAAGTGAAAGAAAGATATAACTTATTCTTTATTAACTTGTACTTTTGAACTTTTTTAAAGGCAGCTTTTTTGAGGGACTCATAGCAATCGCGTAATGTTTCCATTTATGTCTCTCAAAGATTAAATCCTGCGTTATGAAGACTGTGCAACTTTGTAAATTTTATCTTTAGATTGTCCATACATCATTTTTAGCCCAAATATAACCGATGCTTGATAGTCTTTTTGATAGAGCTTAAGTTTGAAACATATAAGTCTTTTGAATCAGCAGCAAGTCCTCTTATGTGGACTTTTATCCTGAATTAAAGTGAAAAAACAATGAATTGGGCAACAATGTACTTATAAGTGCTTCTGTATGCCTGGGTTTACCAATTTTCTTGTTAAAAACAAGATATTAATATTAAAATGTTTAAAATTTAACCTGCAGACCTACTTTTTTAGTTGCGCTTTTAACTGAATTTTATTTTTATTTTTATTTTTAACAGTTTTATTTATTTATTTACTTACTTATTTATTTATTTATTTATTTATTATCTAGTTCACATTTTAGTCACTTTTATTCTACTTTATTTATTTATGTACTTATTTATTTATTTGAAGTATAACATCTTGTGTTCTTTTAATGGTTTAATATTTTAGTGTTTTATTATCCTAGAAATTTATTTTATTGTGGCGATTTTAATTTTCTGTGTTGAGCTCTAACTTCTTATTTTACCTCCAATGTTTCCTCATTAAGATATCATGTGAGCGTTTCCTCAGTTCGTTCAGCAACTTCTTTTTTATTTTTTTTATTTTATTTTTATTGATTGTATTATTATTGTTGCATATATTGTGCTCTTAAACTTAGGATTGTTGGGTGGGTTTGGGGTCGGGGCTGGGGGTGGGATCTTTTTCTTAATTTATTCTATTTTAGGTTGTTTTTATGTACAGCACTTTGTGTTACAATTACTTTGTATGAAATCGCTTTATAAATAGAGTCTTGATTGATTGATTGATTGATTGATTGATTGATTGATTGATTGATTGATTGATTGATTGAAACAGAGAATAAGATAATTTCTTCACTTAAAAAAATGAAAAACAGATGTTTCATGAGGTCGATCATTAAATCTTAGTAGCTGCAACATTAACTGTGACAGCTCTCTGCTTATATACCTGCTTCTGTTTTCTATTTCATATTTGTGAATCAGCTTTGCTTTTTTCAGTACATTTCACAAATACAGATTTAAACAACAGGTACTAACACACACATGTTTGCAAACATCTTTAGCACTGCCAGGTTGTCTGTTCCTCCTCTATGTTATCATCTTTTTGGCGTAAACTGATGATTTTTTTTATGGATGTGATGTTTGTGTTTGTTTCAACATTGTGTGTTGGGGATGTTTGGTTTAAAAAGGCTGTTTTGTGCTCCTTGTGTCATGTTGACTGTGTGGTCAGCAGAAGCCCACTGCTGGGGCGTGGTGGACTCACTGTGTAGCTTGGCAGCGGTACAAACCAGGCCTGCATTTCAGATGTGGTGATGTGGAGCGCCTGTTGGGAAAACTGAGGAGATCATGTGTGTGTGTGTGTGTGTGTGTGTTTGTGTATTTATGTGTGTTTGAGGAGAAAAGCGGGGAAATGGGGGGAAGAGAGAGAGTTGTATGTTTCTGTTTGTAAGCAGGGTGCGTCTGCCGGTAAGTGAGGAGGAGGTGTGTGTGTGTGTGTTTGTATCATTGTGTCGTTCTGAGGTGGAGACCTGGGTTCCTCTTCCTGTAAGTTGTTAGAGCCAGGCCAGATGGTGGATCTCGACTCCAGCAGGGGAAAAACAACAGCAACAGAGGGAGGGAGGGTTTTGTGTTATGTTCAAAACGTCAAACTTAGACTGTTTTCATTCTCCCTGATCTAAACACCCCCACCTGTAGCTGTTGTGTCCTGTGTCCTGTTGTGTGGTGTGTCCACTGGAGTGAAGTGAACCAGACAGTATTAAAGATTCAAGAGAGCAGGGTTGCCCTATGACAGCCTCCTCTGCTCTGCTGACTTCTGACTGACACACTCATCTCTCATATCTCTGGAAGAGCTTCATGGAAACACCTGTGTGTGTATATGTGTGTGTGCAGGTGTATCACAGATAGGAAGATAGGATAAAGTTTCTCTTTTGTCTTTCTTTCCGCATTGACCACGTTGATTAAAATGTGAATCAATCCAGCATACCCTCTGTATTAGCAGTTACACCTGTGCGTGTGTGTGTAGTTGTATATGTGTGTTTGTGTCGGCTGCTTTATATTCCAGGGACTTAGCAGGGCGTGATGGAATTAGTTAAGGATATACTGTAATGTCATATGCTTGAGCACACAAAGACATTGCTGTGTACCTTTATGTACCATGTAGGCCCTTTAGAGTACTGAATGTTCCCAAATGTTGAAGCAGATGTTGCTATAGCCAATGAAAATGAAAGTGCAGTGACTGTGTAGGATGGTGTAGTGTAATGTAAAGTGAGAATTGTGCATTTCTTTATACATTAAGCCTGAAGTGTCCCAAATTTAATATAACAAATTTCATTTTACAGATTTAGTGTAAAAGTAAAAAATCTGTATGGAGGTGACAAAATGTCATAAGCCATAATAGTTCTAGGGGGTTCAATATGAAGTCAGTAATTGGCATGTTAGTGAGTTTTGACAGTACGCAGGAGTAATGTTTGTGTAGGGAGCAAAAAGTGGCGGGATGCATTTGCTGCAATGCACTACATGTGTCCATCAGCTGTCATTTTTATGTTTTAGCTTTCATTTGTCAGTTATGACGGATACCTTAATGCAAGGGAGGCTAATAAGCTGGTAGACGTCCTCTCACAAATTAATTCCCGCTTTTTCAGTCGCAAATTGGAAGTGATGACGCACAGGAAGGATTACTTAGCCGAAAGTCTTTTTTGCTAGGTGTGGACTACACCGGTGTTTCAGTTCTGAGCGTAGTCTATGGTTTTGAGATTGAGGTAAAGGAGAACTGTTGAGTTTCACATAAGCTAATGTCTCAGCAGGTGAGCTTAGAGTTTGATTTTGGAATTTGTATCCCTAGTTTCAAAAAATAAATCAAGACATTGTTCCAAATCACTCCGAAGTTTAAAATGTAAGAGGTCATTTTTGCCTAAAAGATCAAATCACAACTTGTCATAAGTTTGCAATAAGTCTGTTTTGTCATAACATCTCCATGTGTTTCACATAAAATATACTGTACGTAAAAAGAAAAACATTCTATGGTAGCTTTGAGAAACATTGTTAAAGTCCATAAATTAAATCAAATTTTGTGATTCAGTCTTTACATTTTTGAGCATATCAATCATGTAAACAGAAACAAAAAAAAGAAAGGAATGAAAAAAATAGCATTTTATTTTCCTTCTTGAAATGAGTTTAATGGCCTGTTTTTCCCCATCACGGGTTGTTTCTGATTATGCTACACTCTTGGTTTTACTTGACCTGCAGAATATTTTCTGTAATTTAATCACTGGCTACCTTGCAGTAAACATTTATGCACTCAAATATCATTATTATCAATTGTGATTTTTTTTTTACAGAATTCTCACTACTTCTTTTGGCATGATTGTTCCTTCTACATAGCTGAGTTGTCTAACCTACATTTACATTATTTTCTTTGTGTGTTCTAGTTTCCAGAGTGTGGCTTCTATGGCATTTACGACAAGATATTGCTGTTCAAGCATGACACATCAACAAACAACATCCTGCAGCTGGTGAAAGGAGCCAGTGACATTCAGGAGGGAGATCTGGTGGAGGTGGTGCTCTCTGGTAAGAAATTAACTCTCCGCATTTCTCTTTTGTCTATAAGCCACATTCAAATCTGAAGTACCCTCCTTCTCTTTAAATTTCTGTCTCCCTTTGTTGACTGTTGTTACCCCAAATAAAAACGTTTAGTGATTATCTTATTTTCCCTCAAGTCACACTACATTTATCTGCCCTTTTCCTTGCTTTAAGCCAGAAAAAAACCCCATCATTTGTCACTCTGTATCTTTGAAATCATTCATCTGCCATTCAGCTGCAGCAGTGTGATTGTATCTTGACACCCACTGTGACGACACTCTTCTTTATAAAATCTTTTAGCTGCAGCCACTTTTGAAGATTTCCAGATTCGTCCCCATGCACTCAATGTGCACTCGTACCGAGCCCCAGCCTTCTGTGATCACTGTGGAGAGATGCTGTTTGGACTGGTCCGACAGGGACTCAAGTGTGATGGTGAGGAAGCTGAGACAAGCAAAAGGCACTTTGATGTGGTCCACATATTGTCACTTGGAATTGAACTGTAACTCACCAAATGTTCTTCATCCTCTCTCCTGCTCCACTTTGCTTTTTGAATCCATGCTGCCCCCTGCAGGATGTGGACTAAACTACCACAAGCGCTGTGCATTCAGCATCCCAAACAACTGCAGTGGAGCTCGGAAACGGCGTCTGTCCACCACCTCGCTGAGCAGCAGCCAGTCCCTGCGTCTCTCCACCACTGAGTCGGTGTACAGTGTCTCGACGGCCTCCACCTGCTCAGAGGAAACCAGCCTTGTCCGCTCACACACACAAATGGTACTGCTGGACTCAACATCCTGGTCTGTTAGAGCTATTAAACTAAAAGAGGTTATATTATGTATAACACCAAATCAAACAGCTGTGTTAAAATGTAACAGCAAAAACATAGGTGAAAATACTTACAGTTAGTTATATCACTGTAACTAACTGTACAGTGAGTACAGTGAGTGTTACCATGACGTAACATTTTTCAGTTTAGTTTATCTACCTTATTATGAATAAGAAGATGATGGAGGCAGGCCATTAATTTGTAGAGGACACAAATTATTTATGCAGCTATGAACTATGTTTATTTGTATCAACTGCAGAACTGGTTGCTCCTGTATGTGAGTGATGCCTTCAAAGAGTAATTGGCTGGTAGTTCTGCAACTTTTCTGATTTTATCCAGTCCAATTGTTTTGCTGGGGAACTGCAGAAGGACAGTAGATAAGGAGTGGGTTGTGAACATAGTGGAGCCTTTGGTGGCTAAACAGGCAGATATTGTCAGCCAGGAGTTGGTAGAGACCAAAAACAGAGCTACAAGAGAGTGCAGCACTAGACTTACAGTACATTGAGGGCTTGGTTATAAAGGCTTGTTATATAGTACTTTCATACACAATAGCATGCAGTCCAAAGTGCTTCACAACAAAAGTGTTTGTTTTTTTTAAATAGTGAAAAAATAAAAAATAAAAAGTAATTAAAAATGTTTAATACTAAAATGATTAAAATAGATAATTAAAAACAATGGAGTAAAATAGTTAAATAAATAGAAGTCAGAAAAATCATTTAAAACCAATACAATTTGAATAAAACAAAATAAATACTAAAAAAATTTAACTTTTGTGAAGTCAACAGAAACATTGACTGAACCCTTAAATCCCTCTGAGTTAAAGGCCAGATTACAAAGGTAGGTCTCAAGTTTCCTTTCAAAAACACACAGAGAGCTTGCTGCTTAACATCCAAAGACAGAGAGTTCCAGAGTTTTAGATTAAGCAATAACATTGCTCTGTTTTGCTGTTTATGTTAATAAGCACCTTGCAATTTAAGTCCAAGGATTAAAAAAAAAGAAGTTTGGGGCGATGACATTTTAAATCAATTCTTTAAACTCATTAATTTGGGAAAGTTATCTTCCTTCTTGCCAAAGTTAAATTGAAATGTTCTTGCCAGACAATCTGTTTCATTGCTAATTTCTTCCTTACCCTGCCAGCCGCGAACCCCTAGTGACGCCAGACGCTTCTACACAGGCCGACCTGTACATCTGGACAAAATCCTGATGAGCAAGGTGAAGGTGCCCCACACGTTCGCTGTCCATTCATACACACGACCGACCGTGTGCCAGTACTGCAAGAGGCTGCTTCGAGGACTCTTCAGACAGGGCCTTCAGTGCAAAGGTGACAACAAAGAGGACTTTTAAGATGTCATATATGATAAGCAATGTTATGTAACATGACTAGAAGTAATTGTGTTTGGTTTCTTTCAGACTGCAAGTTCAACTGTCATAAACGCTGTGCGTACAAAGTTCCTAATGACTGCCTAGGGGAGACCATCGGAGGTGAGGGAAGATACTAATCAAACACATTTCTTCATGTTTTATTATTTTCTCCTCTAACCCTGCATGTTTGCACTGTAACAATCAGATTACATTTAAAATCATATACAATATAACACAGTATCTAACAAGACTGAAACTCACTGCAACTAATGTTTTTATCTTCTCAGAAAACAGAAGTAACTGCGGTGAGTATCATCAGAACTCAGTGTTGATGAATGTACTCTTCCTATAGAGTTAGTTGTAGTAATAGTAGCAAGTAGTTTTTTCTCAATATTTTAAACATATTCTCAAAAAGTTTTGCAGAACTAAACTTTTCTTTGTGCTCTTTTGCACTGCAGACATGTTGAGCCCCAGTGCGGACCCTGAGGTGCCTATGGACTACAGCACGGAGTACGATGCTGGAGACAAGTCTTCAATGGATGACTCAGATGAGGCCTGCAGCATCCCTGGATCCTTCTCTCCTGACAACAACCAGGCTGGAATCAGTGGAGACCAGAAGTACGAGGAAATTAAATTAAGAAATATTAATTCCAGATATAGCTGTTGACCTGCTGACCTCCTGTGTTCTATCCTTCTTTTTCCAGTGTTAACATCCCTCTGATGAGGGTGGTTCAGTCGGTGAGACAGACAACCCGCCGCTCCAGTACAGCTATTAAGGAAGGATGGATGGTTCACTACAGCAATAAGGACACACTGGTAAAATACATTACCCATAGTCTTGATGTTTTTGTCATACATGCATGCATATTTTAATCCATTTAAACCCATTTATATCTCAGATTTATTGCAACAATAATGTTCTGTTTTGTTGTCTTTGCACTCACTCTGAGACCTAATGGACCTTCTTCTGATTGGTCTATCTTTTCTATTAGGACCTTGTTCATTTAGTTTGTGCTTTCATGTATAATATTGCTTCCTTTTTATATTTCTGAGTGCATGCATGTGTGTGCGTGCATGAAAGAAATAAAAACTGAAGGCTGATGATGGGTCCAGCTCACCTTGAGAACAAAACAGCACTCAGTGGATGTTCAAATTCAAACTAAAAGCACATTTCCTGCCTTTTCTTCTCTTTAATGGATCTCAAAGTAACTTTTCTGCCTATCAAGCCTTGCTTGATTTTCTCTTCTGGCTTTGCTAACACACTCTTTTTCTGTCCTTTCCCTTGTGTCTCCCTCTTCTCTTGTTATTTCCACCTTTTTTCTTGCAGCTTATTTTCATGTTCATCCTTCTTCTCAAGTGGTCAAGTCTTCTCTTTTGCTGGACATCAACTTCATATTTGAATGCATCCGAATGGATCGCTGAACTTTGTCCAAATCCTTATCCCATATCTGGCACTGTGTCCTCTCTCATTCTTACCCCCAAAACTCCTGCCTCACTTTTTGTTTGCCCCACCTCGTAACACCCTACTGCGCTCCCAACAGAGAAAGAGGCACTACTGGCGTCTGGACTGCAAGTGCGTAATCCTTTTCCAGAACAACACCTCCAACAAATACTACAAGGTAAATATACGGTCCCCCAGCGAAACCAGCAGTCTTAAGTCATTGATTCGAAGTTTGGAACATTTTTTTCACTGCTCCATTTCTCTGCAGGAGATCCCTCTGTCTGAAATCCTGGAAGTTCGACCTGCGGGCAACTTCACACTCGTCCCCCCCGGCACAAACCCTCACTGCTTTGAGCTCATCACAGGCACCATGTGCTACTTTGTAGGGGAGGACCCCAACACTCTCCCCCCTCCGTCCCCCAGCAACCCACAGACTTTCCCCCCTCAGACCCCTCCTTCTCCCAGCCAAGTTGCTCCCAACAGCGGAATTGGGCGTGAGGTGGCAAAGGCGTGGGAAAGCGCCATTCGGCAGGCACTCATGCCATCCATCTTTCAGGATGCACCAGCTGAGGGGAACACACCACACAGTAAGTTTAGAACAGGTGGTGCATTTGAGGGGCTCCTGATCAAACAAGGTGTTCAAGTAACTCTGGACCAAATGTGAAAAAATCTGCATGACAAGATTAACTTGAAAAACTGTATTTTTAGAAATCCTCTAACCCCAAATTAAGTTGCCAAAACATTTATGCAAACAAAAATCTGGATCCTAAGGTTGCGTGTGTTATCACAGGTTCATTTTTTTAATTCAAGGTTGAGCTAAGTTCTAAAATTTGAGTAAAACACTTCTTGAAATTCAGAGCACTTTATCTTGTTTATCACTTTATCTGTTTTCCTTCCTGCTTTTTTTCAGGACAAGCCTCGATTAGCATATCAGTGTCCAACAGTCAAATTCAAGAGAATGTGGTATGAATTTTTTTGTCAATTTATAATCTTTCTTCCATCTTTTAAAATTTACCCAATAGCATCATTATGATTTTATAACATTTTTCTCTCCAATAGGATATTGGTATGGTGTATCAGATTTTTGCTGATGAAGTGCTGGGATCTGGGCAGTTTGGAATCGTGTATGGAGGTACATACATTGATGTCAAGTGATAGTGACTTAGCAATAGATTGCTACATTTTCCCCTATGTCCGAAATGAGTAAAATGGAAAGGCTGTATGGGCTTATACAGGATTTTATTTCAAGTTTTAAAAAAAAATGGAAACACAAGGCAGTAAATCACAAATCCCATAAAACATGGAACAAACTAATACAGAGATGTTTGTATGCCAAAGAGTACATATGCCTTTAAAGGATAACCCCACTGATTTAAGTGTGTAACTTTTTGCATCACCCACACCCTTTGTCCAAACATTCTGCAGGGGGGTTGCATTGTGGGTAATGTAGGCTACAGTTGTTTGATCCCTGTGTTACAAATTGCCTTCATTTTACTGTAAAAAATTCAGCAGCTGCTCTTGAAATGTACATACTTTATATGCAGCATTTGTAAAATTCAGACACAGTACTTTGTAAGTACTTTGTGTCATGAATTTTGAACCCCTTGCTTGTACTTTCATCGAAGTTGACAAAAAAATTGAAAGCTGTTGAAAACATCAAAACATTCGTAACTAATTGCTAATAATGTATGTGAGGGGTAGTATGATCAGTATGAAAGGTTGCAGGGCAGATTAACCAGAGAGCTGTGTCTGTTGGCATAATACAAGATGCATGAACAGGGAGATCTTGAGATGTTTGGCACATTCATTGGGGCACACTAAAATCTTTTCTGGCATACTCAGAAGTCTGAAAGTGTGGGAATTCAAGCAGGAACAATATCTCTTGTTCTTCAGTTTCACATCCATCTTGAGACACACTACAAATGATTGCCACTTTATGTCAGAGGAGTATTATTTTAGGGCTCTTGATTTCTGGGCCCAGTGTATATCAACATGTGCTAGCTCATTTGAAAACCAACTCTGTTTCTGACACTTCTTTTCTTCATCAGGAAAGCACAGGAAGTCTGGGAGGGACGTAGCTGTCAAAGTCATTGACAAACTTCGCTTTCCTACAAAGCAAGAGAGCCAACTGAGGAATGAGGTGGCCATACTGCAGGTAAACCCAAAACCACAAACCAGCTGGTATACCAAGTTGAGAGATTATCCTCAAATAGAGAGAGACCAAAGCCCAGTCCCAATGTCCACACTCACTAACTTTGAAGCATGTTCCATCTAAGTCCGTGAGGCCTTAGGACTGTCCCACAGTCAAATCTTGCGTGAGGGACCTCTTGCAGACTTTTTGAGCCCTTTGTGCACCCCTTCCGTTAGTGGGCATAACTGCAGACTTAGCATAAGGGAATTACCCATAGTTCATAGCATTGTGCCATGAAATAGGGGAATCCCAGGGGAAGCACCGCATGCATGGAGGGGTAAACAAAATGCCATAAGACAGATATAAAAAAGACGGGAAACAAGAAGCATGGAAGGTGCAACCAATGTTGATGTTTAAAAAATATATATTAGCCTGTAAGTATAATTATATAAACAGGCCTCAATCAACCTAAATGTATATATCTTAATGCATACGTGTATAAACTACTTTATATATTTGTTTAAATTGTGTGGTTACATTGATAGATTGGCAAATACTTCTCAAGTATGCACAACAAGAGCCTGGCTCACATGGAAATCAGGTAGTTGGTACCTTCAGCACAATGCATTTGAGGAAATGTGATGCAGGCTATGTGAGAAGTCACAAAGTGCTGTCCCATTCCTAGTTTTATCATTTTGCTGCCTTGTGTACTCAATCACTTTCTAGATGGTGGGAAAGGGGTTTAGGTAGGAGATTGAGATTCAGCCCAAAAGTTAGTTTCAAGTTATTTGAAAATCATACGTCCACTACACACTACTTATCGAACCCTACACTGGTGAGGACTGGCAGTAGTAGAGCCAGAGTATTTATACTGCAGGAGCTTGATGAGCAAAGGGTCTTAAGTGTGCAGGTTGATTTGCAGTAGGAGTGGGATTCAGTGCCACACCAGACAGATAGAACAGTAAATAAATCAACAACACACACACTGAATATTAAATAAAGAGTCAGATGTTGTAAGACTGTTAAGTATTTTTGGAAAGACATCTTGACACCCAAGTGCAGGAAACAAATCAGCAATTATAGGAGCAGAAACATTGATCTAATTTGTAAGGTAATGACACTGTCATTTTAAGTGTGACTTGCACAACAAGCATGTTTGGTGTCGATATAAGATGGGGCATCTGACTGAAGCTTCAGAATGCCTCTTGAACATAAAAAATATTTAATGAAGTTGTTTCCCAATACTTACTTTTTTGAGATTCTTTCATATTTTAATGGTTTTGTATTTTCCCTTTTATTTGTGATCATTTCATACAAAATAAACCATTGTATGATGAACCAGAGTCAGCTGGTTTTCATGTGCAGTCTCCTCGTTTTTGTAATACTCAAGAAAAAAATATGCATTTCATTTTCTCCTTCTTGCAAGAAGTGCAGAACATTTCTCACCAGCAGATGGCGACAGACATACAGTCTTTCTTTCTTTCTCCTCATTCTCACCGTCCCTAAAAGACCTGACTTCCTCTTCAGCTTGACTGTTTCTCACTTGTTCTGGTAGATTCAGAGGTTTGAAGTGAAAGTAGGTTTTAAAAATGGATACTCTCGTGTCAAACTGACACATGGAGAAAAATTGTCCTCAGGCAGGGGAACATTTTATGGTATTTTTCAGTGAAACTACTTCATAATCAATTTTCTGTTCTCCCTGCTGTTTCACATTCCTCTCCTGTGGTCTTGTCTCTGCTGACACTGTCCGTCTCAGTCCCTTTCTCCTTTTCACTTCAACTCACTCTTTGTTACGCTTTCTCACTTTTAATCTGCTTCCCTATTTGACTCTTTTTTTCTCTTTCACCATCTTCCCATGTTCTTCTCTTTTCAGTAAAACCACAAATGACTTGTCTCCCTTCTCTCCTCTCCTTTTCTCAGAGTTTACGTCACCTAGGCATTGTGAACTTGGAGTGCATGTTTGAGACTCCGGAGAAAGTGTTTGTGGTGATGGAGAAGCTGCACGGTGACATGTTAGAGATGATCCTTTCCAGTGAGAAGGGCAGACTGCCCGAGAGGCTCACCAAGTTCCTCATCACACAGGTGTGTATGTGCCAGAGCTTAAAAAAGGATTGTTTAAGTGAGAATATATATATGCTATGACACAAAGAGTGTCAGTGTTGTCATAGAATAGTTTCAGTGACGTGCTAATGTCGCAGTATCAACAGATCTGTGGTTTTGCTCTTTCTATCTGTATATTAAGTGCGTCATGTTGGGAGGTCTGTTTTTTTTTATATTGATCAGAGTAACTTCAAATGTTTTCATATCCTGTTTTTGTGGTTGTGGTTATGCATCTTTGTGCGTCTAGATCCTTGCAGCTCTGAGACATCTCCACTTTAAGAACATTGTTCATTGTGACCTGAAACCAGAGAACGTGCTGCTCGCCTCTGCTGATCCCTTCCCCCAGGTACACACATGCATGCAAATGGGGGGACACATACACGCTCACACCACAAACACTCATTCTCATGTGTAGCAGTTGTGGTTTTCAGATGACCTACTGCGTCAGTTAAAACTGAAGCGCATGTGTTTTCTCTCATCGATATGCTATTCTTAATATATCTGTGAACAAGGGGACTTCCTTTTCTCATGTTATTAATGTCACAACCTGACTCTGTTTCTGTTTCTCAGGTGAAGCTATGTGACTTTGGATTTGCCCGCATCATCGGCGAGAAGTCCTTCCGCCGCTCTGTAGTTGGGACCCCGGCTTATCTGGCGCCTGAGGTTCTGCTGAACCAGGGCTACAACCGCTCGCTAGACATGTGGTCGGTCGGCGTCATCATGTATGTCAGCCTGAGTGGGACGTTCCCTTTTAACGAGGATGAGGACATCAATGATCAGATCCACAACGCAGCCTTCATGTACCCTCCCAACCCCTGGAAACAGATCTCTAGTGATGGTAAACATAGAGTACACATTTAACCCGATTCTACAAGTGCCGAAAAAGAATGCAGTCCAATTCAAGAGCTCTGTGATGATTAGTGTTTGTTAAAGCTGAATCAGAGAGGTGCTGATTCAGCGTTATGGTCACTTTGGAGGGTTTGTTACTGTTGAACTTAACTGAGTTATACACAGAGGTTTTTTCTATTAGTTTGTCCACCCTGCTGTATAACTTGAATTCAGTTGCACAACAGCACAAACTACATCCCCATAATAATCGTAAAGTGATTTAAACCTGTAGGAATTTATACAGGACTGCTGTTGTTGCATTTCTAGCTTTATTAAATGAACTATGTGCATAGGAGGAAGGTTAACATGAAGTTTGAAAATAGGTCATGTATCCTCCTTTAATATCAAATCTTTGTATTTCGCAATAAATTTTGTAAAAATAACCTGTCCCTTTAAGGAACTACTAGTGTTTCCCTCCGGATCACGATGATGATAGTAATCTCAAACTTACTTCCTCTTTATGTCATGCTTGATTTACCTCAACAGGCAGCAGCAACAGAATATCAGCACAGATAAAGCATGTTTTTAATGACTTCATGTTTCTTTTTTACCGTCACCAGTCAGTTTCCTTTTGTAAAACGATCTTTGTGCTTTTATGTCTCCAGCAATCGACCTGATCAACAACCTGTTGCAAGTCAAGATGAGGAAACGCTACAGTGTGGACAAGAGTCTCAGTCACGTGTACTTACAGGTAACATTTATAAAATACCCTTTGTGACATCTTAAAAAGTGAGCTGCATCGTATACACCAGTACGACCAACACACAAGTAAAAAATGAACAAAGGGCGCTTTATTGTCTTAGGATATATACCCAGAAGATGGCGCTTGGAGAAACAAGTGGCTGCTTCATAACATAGTGAAGAGGATGAGTCTAGTGCTACATTTAGTCAGCTTTTCCCCCTCATTAGGTTATAAATCTTATAGCAGACTGGTTTGTTTGAAAAGATCCTTTTATTTAAGAAAAGTGATCTAAGAAAATAAAAATGTCAAATGGCCTGACACTTTCATGGTCTAACACAATACCAGTCCAATCATTTTTCCCTTATTCACTCTAGTAGTGGAGTGGAAATTCACAAAAACATCACGTTTCTTTGACTTCTGAAAACCCCGCACTTAAAAACTGAAGCCATTGCAGAGCATTACAAACAGAAACACAAGGAGTGTGCAATCATAACCAAGCAGCCAGATGCCAGCTCAAGGCTGATATTTTGGAACATTACTGAGGATAGACTGGCTCTGAAAATTATGTTTTTCATTCACTCATCACGGCTCTTAATGTCTCCTTCAAATGAACGTTGAGCGGTGGAAAAACAGGGCAGCGAAAGCAAATCCGCTGTGGTTGTTGTTGTTTTGGGTGGAAGAAAATCTATTATTTAGCTTCAGTGTCACGGCCAAACTGAATTTGGTTAAGGTGTCATTTTTAAAATATCCTTGGAGGCCTTCAGTCTAGCTGAGGGATCATTCCGGTTTTATTTCAGCACATCTATACGTGCACATATATAGGATCCTAATGTGACTACTGGATGATGTGCTGCAACATATTAAACCCCATTAACTATAATCTAATTCCAAGGCTCTTCAAAACTGAAACTTCCTCCCTGTGTTTACTCCCATTTCTCATTTCTCAGGACTATCAGGCATGGCTGGACCTGCGAGAGCTGGAAACCAAACTCGGCGGACGATACATCACTCATGAGAGTGACGACAGCCGCTGGCAAGCGTTTGCTAACGAACACACTCTGCCTTACCCTGCTCACCTCGTGCCTCCTCCTCCCGCTCCTGCCTCTGATGAAGAGGGTGGGGAGGATGCAGACATGCAAGGTCTTACTGAGAGGGTCAGCATCCTCTGACACCCAGCAACAGGAAAAAGAGGACTCAAGCTCTTGCGGGAAGATGGCAAGAAGTAGGAAGAGGAAATGAAGATGTGGTCCTCTGCCCTGACCTTGAAAAAGACATAAAGTTAGAAAAAGAATGACGTGGTTTGTGTCCAGCTGTAAAGACTTTCACATTTGCAAACTCTCAACTTGTTCATATAGGTCCTTCTTTGTTTTTTTTTTAATTATAGAGGGGCAACTGTTGAGCTTAAAATCTGACTTCTGAAGACAGATTTGCAGGTTCAGTTGTCAAACTTTAAACCAGAATGAGGCACAGAAATAAGAGCTTGATGTTTTTCTGCTTTTCATAAAAAAAACATTGAAGTGAAGCAGGTAATGCCATTTAATTACAAGTAAAAAATGAGTTTTTTTATTGAGGTATCTTTCAAAATGAATTACAGTTTAGTTCGAAAAAGAAACTGCACCCTATTAAAAGAGACATCATATTAGTTTTAGTATCATATAACTAGACTGAGTGGAATAGCAGTCCCACTTGTGACTTTAGTCAACACCGGTTCAATCTTGTTGCAGAGATGGAGGGCTTTAAAGTGTCAAAAGACTTCCTCTCTACTGGTAATTACTCATATGCAGGCAAGAATGCGAACCTATCTGTATTCACAAATGCATTCCCATAAAATTAAAGCCCTGACGAGAAAACTGAAAGTATTGATCCGGTGACTGAAATCCTCCCATAATTACCACTAGTTTTGTGCCACAGTAGACTCTTTGGAAACATATGTGATTACAGATGTCATTGTGGTTTTAAATGAACTCCAGTTTAGGGCCGCTATTATGCTTTTTTTACTGCTATGTGAGTCACATTAGCCACAATGACTGTAACTGAATGGCGAAAATTGCTTCTATTATGTTGCCCACTCTATAATCCATCTTTGAAAGTATATTTATACAGTGAATAACACTTCCTCACAGATAATGTATAATAGATTCAAATACTGATACCCTGGCACATAAATGGATTCCTCTTTGAAACAGCTTCATGTTTATTGTTCAGAAGAGCAGACATCTCCCTACAATGTATGAGCATAGATGGACAGCCTGGGTTACAAAACTAGATTTGGAGAATGTTTGTAGTTTGGTCATTGTCAATATGTTGCATGTTTCTGTGAAGTAGGATTATTTAGATATACATTTTAAACATACTGTAGTTATGATGGTTCATTATACATATGTATAACCTGAAGCTTATGTAGTTGTTTAATATTCCTAGACTGTGTATGACATGTTTAAAGGATAATCCTAGCCTTTGTAACAGATAATACAAACACTGAAAATATATTTTTTTTGTCTGGGAGTTTTATTTTGTCATTCATCTGCAAATAAATGTCATCATGACACAGTAATGTTGGGCCCTCTAGAGAGAAAACTCTCATTAAACTGAGCAGGCATTAATGTACGATGATGATTCACTTCTCAAACACTTGTCAGTTAATACAGACAGTTTGCTTTCTCTCAAATTGTTAGGACCATTACTGTCACACAAGCCTCTTACAGTGGAAGACAGACTGCATTGTGTGTGCACATGTCTTCCACTGTAAGAATTGTTGCAGATTGTTCTCCAAGATATTTCTACTGTAATTTCTGCTTTCTTGTACTCCCCTTACGGTGCAAATGCCTTGAGAATGTTCTTGTTTGAACACATAAAACGAGGATTTTAAGATGTGAAGGACTTGTGCATGTGTTTAAGTGCACATAAAAAAAATGTACAGCTGTCAGAGAACCATGACAACATGTCAAGCAAATTACACCTCACAGCATGTGAGTGGCTCTTAAGAGGACTCTGTGGCTCTACTGTAGAGGCAGCGTGAGAGAATTGTTTTCCAATCTGTGTTGAGGGCACTACAGACAGCTACTCCAGGGAGAAAGGGCACCCTCGCTCATCCTACACTGAATCCATTATCATTGCCAAATTGTTTTGAATAATACGATATTTCCATTTTCCCCTCTTGTGATGTTTCTTTCAGAATTTGGCAGTTTTTTTTCCCTATGGACACTGTCTTTACAGTGTTGAGTTGAATGCAAAAGAACCCGAGAGAGACTTGTGCCTGGCACCAGCACTAAAGTGTCTATTTAGCTTCTTCCCCTCTGTGAAAAAGATACACCCATCTTACTAATTGTAATATAAAAGGGATCTTAAATTTCATGGAGAGCTCTCTATTTTCCTGTCAGTATTACTGCTTATTATTTTAAGCAGTGCTTTGGTGGATGATCCTGCTGCAGAAAATAGTGTATGGGATCATCTCAGGATGAGCTAACACAGAAAAATTCATGATTATGTCACTTTGTGCTTGTTGATATCTTTTAATAGTTTTCAGACATTTCTTTTTCTGCTAAGCATACAACTTAGTAAGATTAGTTCATTGTTTTTTGATTAACAATAACAATAAGTGGTGTGCTAATTTTTTCCTCTTCATCACAACAGAAAGATGCAGAAGAAACATGAGTAAAATGCTTGATTATCATAAGCCAATATCTTTGAATGAAGCGATTCAAGTTTATTTGAACTAAACAAGGAATTCACTTATTATTTGGTGTAACATATTTCCAAATCAAGATTAATCTACCTTGTTGGAAATGTAAATATAATTCTGACTAAATTTTAGAATATTGACTAAAGTAGATGTAGTGTAGTATTTCAGGGTCGTAAGTATCCCTGCCTCCTGAGAGAACCATCAACTGAAACACTGCAAGCGAACACACAAAATAAAAACCTCTGTTTTCTCTAAAAATGTTTAGTCTATAATCCTGTAACATGATCACAAAATTTGATTGCACTTTCCTCAGCTGTTATGATTGCAGAACCAATGACCTGCAGTTTGGCCCATAATAAGTACATCAAAATGCTTTGCCAGCTGCTGAGTTTGCCCTTGCACTTAGCCGTAATGCACTTTAAAAGGGAAGAACTCAGCAGTGCAAAACAGTTAGCAAAATTACAGAAAATTGCTTAGCACTTCAGGTTATCAGACATAGTCAAAACTTAATGGTGCACCAGAGCTCATTTAACATTGCACCTGGAGGTCTATGCAAATAGTCTAACTTTGTGGGAGATCTTTGAGAATGAAGTATTTTTTTCGTTTATGAATTGCATTGTGCTCAAAGAATAGTTTATGGTAGGATGCAACCTTTTTTGATCAATCTGATTCCAACAGATCATATCCAGAAAAGCACTTAAAACCAAACCATAGGATTTCTAGGATTACAAACTATAGGAAAATATTGTCTATGACAATTTTTTGAAAAGATAAGCAATTAAAATGATGCAGAAATCTATCTGCGTAAAATGAAGTATGAAATGAATACTCTTGCAATGTTAACTCACATACAGTTGTGCTCATAAGTTTACATACCCTGGCAGAATTTATGGTTTCTTGGGTAGTTTCTGTTGTCTTTATGATATAAAAAGAGTAAACACAGTTGTTTGATAAAAAAAATTGCTTCACTCAACCACTAACCATGTGTGAAAAAAAAGTTTTTCTCTTATCATTCATCTTCTCTGAAAAATGGCCAAAAAAATCACAAATTCTGCCAGGGTATGTAAACTTCTGAGCACAACTGTATGTACCAATTTGGCATAAAATTGTTAATTGTGATAAAAAAAATACTTATTTTTTTTGCTTATATATATATATAAACAAAAACTTAAATTAACCATCACCTTATTTACCTCATAAATTTTACTGCATATGGCGACAGCTGATAACTTTAGTGCAGTATGATTGGTGAGTTCACTTTGCTCTACTCAACTCAACTCAACTTTATTTATAAAGCACCTTTCATACATAAAAAAACATGTAGCCCAAAGTGCTTCACAGAGTAACAGACAGTCAGAAAACAACAGCAATGGTAAAATTATGAAAGGCATGATTAAAAAAAAGAAATACTTAAAAAATAGGTAAGAAAATAAGAAAATCAACACTGTAAAATTAATAAAATAAGTAAGAGTGGAAAGAAAAGTTAAAAATATAAAAATAAGTAAGAGTTAATGAGATCAGATGAACACAAAATAAATAAGATAAATAAATACATGTTAAAACAATGGTTTAGATAATAATGATTAAAATAATAATAATAATAATGATTAAAATAATAATAATAATAATAATAATAATAATAATAATAATAATAACAATAATAATAACAATAATAATAATAATAATAATAATAATAATAATAATAATAATAACAATAATGCAGTCCAGGGCTAAAATAAACTACTCCAAATTAAAAGCTAGATTAAAAAGGTAAATCTTAAATTTCCCTACATGTTAGACAACCAAGACAACGCTCTGACAGTTTCTAATCCAGGAGTTACCACAAGTGTACAACTGATTAGGTGAAAAACAATAGTCTTGTGCTGGTAAGTTCATCATAGATCGCATTACTTGTGTTTTCGCTCAGAAACTCGGTAACGTGTGTATGATGTCTGTGGTGTGGCGTTCACTGACTGCTATTTCACCCGCATTCAGGATGCTAACTACTAGCAGGTGAGGACGTCCAGAAGCCACAAATGGAGGGTCATTTTGACGTCGAGAAGGACCAGAAAAGGACTGATCAACAAGCTGCCTAAAAACTGTAAGTTTGCATCAGACGAGCTGAAGCTGCTTCTTTTGCAGGTGCCACAGGGAAGTAGTTTGTACTCTGTGTGAAGAAGTTTGTAAATCGACAGATGCATTTTGTGGTGACTAGGCAAGCTGCTTTAACATTTAAAACTTACTGTGGATGTTTATTACAGGTGTTTGTAAATATATTCTTCCTACTTAATTGGGACATTTCAGACATCCAAAATAACACTCTTACTCTCCAAAATAATTGTCTTTTTGGATACCTGTGGTGCCATTCTTTTTTTTTTTTTTAAACCATGTTTTTATTAAGATTTTCAGAAAGTTTTACAGAGCCTAAAGAATAAAGTCAGACAGAAAAACAAACAAACAAACAACAAACACTCAAAAAAACACAAAACAAAACAAAACAAAACAGGGCTTACATTATCCTACATGGCTTTTAAGCAAGCTTCATTACAATTAACATAATGAAAGTCATCTAATAAATCACTTTTACAAGCATCACATAGCATATGTCTAATAAGGATTCTCTAGAGCAGGGGTTCCCAAAGTGTGGGTCGGGACCCCCTGGGGGGTCACGAGACACAGATGCGGGGTCATGAGATGTCTTCCAGAATGTTTTTTTTTTCTTAATTATCTAAAAATAGTACATTTTATCCATTATGGTAAAAAAATAGTAGCTAACCTAGAAATAAAACCTTGAAAATAGAAAATGTAATGAGTTTTCTGCCTTTCTTTTTGCAAGATGACTCCTAAGTTTAGGGTTAGTGAACACTTAATTATCAAAAGCATCAGTAGCAGTTAGAGATGTGAAAAAATATCGATAAAGCAATTTATTGCGATACTTTGAGCTCCAATATGATATCGATATTTCAACTCTTAATATCGATATTTTTGTAATAACAAAAATTCACATTTTAGCCGAGTTGGAACTAAGCTGGAAAAGTTGTTTTCAATCAAATAGTCTTGACTTAATTTGTCCTTTCAATTTTGAGTAATAATGTGTAATTTACATATACACCATCCCTATTTTTTCTTAGTTTACTGTGTAGAGTATCGCAATATATCACAATATTGTTATATATCGTGATACTATCGTATCGTGACCCAAGTATCATGATGCATATCGTATCGTGAGGTTCTTGGCAATACTCACCCCTAGTAGCAGTAGGTTAATTCATAAACGCACAGGAAACAGCAACATGCTCATATAGGTAGGTTAATTTCTGCAGACCAGCTAAATGAAGCTACATTAAATCCCTTTGAGGGACAGTGGGGGTCGCGAGTCTTTGGCACTAAAATTTTGGGGGTCGTGGGCTGAAAAGTTTGGGAACCCCTGCTTTAGAGTATGCCACCAACATACTGTAATATTTGACAACCCACTCTTAATAGAAATTCTAAAGGATGTAGTGATTCACAGTACGGATTAACAGCGCAATTATTAAAAAGCAGACATTCACAAGTATGAATGGAAGGTAAAAGAATGGTTTGTGACTTTAATTAGAGCAGATTTGGTACCATGTGGGGCACAGAAACTCTCCAGTAGACAGCCTTCTGTTTTTGTTTTTTTTTAATTTGTACAATGTTAAAATTTGCTTTAGCACATTGTCCAAAGCAACATACATCTGAGAGTGAGTACAGCACAAGCAAAGATCTAGGCTGGAGGGAAACAACATGAGTGTGCCACAAACAGCTTCACAGGGTGTATAGACGCAAGTTTATTGTTTATCATCAGCATCACTAGCAATAATTGCTTGGAAGAGCTCTTAATAACATCCAGTGCATGTGAGGAAATGATAAGGCATAGTGAAGTTCTCACTGGTACATTTATTTAACCATTCTCAGAGGAAGCAGGATTTGCGGTTATCAAGGACACACCAGGGTTAACTCTGGATTTTCAGTACTATGACGGGGGTTCACGTCTTACCCAGGAAGATCACCATGGTCACACTCATACTAAAGTCCTAACCTGCTCCGGGGCAGGTTACGTTCAGGATCAGGGATCAGTTTGTAGAAAACTCTGCCCACTGACCAATCAGCTCGCTCGATCACAGAGCTCTGTGAGCTGATAGTGAGGAGAAAGACGAGCAGGACACTTGGTCTACCTGTATGATTTTACATATCAAATACTGATGACAGTTTTTGATTGTCTTTACTGACATCATACAAACAGATTCTAACACAGGTTAGTCAGGTGAAGTCGTTGTAATGCATTAAATATAAAGCTATGCCTGCTTATCACTTTTCATCATGTTTTCCTTTTATTAGTTCTATAACCACAGCGCTCAGTTTGACACTGTCAGGATTGTAGCTTCACTATTACTTCTAAAACTGTCACACACGACACAAGGTTAAATCAGAGAGAGAGATCACTGTCAGGGAATAAACAGATTTATTATTGTCAGATGTAACTCACACTAAATGATGAGAAATAAGACGTAATTTGGGCATTCACTTTCAGTGTTTTTGTCTTATCTCTCAGTTCTTCTTTCATGTTGATGTGATGAAGGCGGACTGTCCGTGTCTGTGATTGGTCATATCTCCGCCCTGTTCATGTGAACGCGCTCGTGGTTACTCCAGATTGACTCATCATATTGATAACCAGCTTTGTGTGACAGTTTAGCATGATCTCCTTTGTTAAGTTCAGTGAAGCTGGATCAGGAACAGACATCTGGAATATGTTGAACTCGCTTCCTGGTATACCCCTCTTGTCAACTCACTGGACAGCTTGTTGATCATCTGACATTACAAGGAGTGGGCACCCTGCTGGCACAAACTGGAATAAGACACACTCAGTACGGTGGCTTTTAGAGGACAAACAAAACGATCATTAAGAAAATGATCTACAATCACCGATATTAAAAAACAGATCATCATTATCATGAAACCTTCATATCATTGCTATTAATTACTTTCTCAGTAACATAGTCTTTTGCACAAAACTACCAAACAAATAATTGTACCACTGGGGACCATAGAGAAGAAGACTCTCGCTGAAGTGTGTAGGTGTTCCCTTTAATATGTTTCTGATCTTAAAAAGCATCTTTAAAACTTCTCCAAGAAATCTAGCAAGAATCAAGTTGTAAAATAATACAGCATTGTGTAGACTGTAGAGGAACTTTCATCTGTGGCTTGACTGATATAGAGTATCATATCTTGACTTTTTTGAGCAGAGTTAATTACAGACTCTCTTGTTTTGAAAAGTACTCAGGAGTTATGAAGGTTTGCTTGAATGCTGTTTGAGAAGTAGGAAGGCTGTCTTTACTGATCAGTGCGCTCTGTCATACCTTGCAGGAAACCATAAGGTTGTGGGTTTTACGTTGTTGCTCTGCTTGTCTGCATTTGCTCTGTATTTCTCTGCTCTGTTGTTTCACCAAGACTTAACTCTCCATCAAACAAGCCCACTATGTTTTCTCCCTCATGCTTTGTGTCAGTTTTTCCTCTGTAATCTTAATAAGTTAAATATTAGAAATATAGTTTGTTTTACATTGTTGGAAGGCGTAACCAGTGCTGCTGTTTTTTTGTGGTAAGAATTATCTTAATGAAGCAGTGGAGGATCAGCACACATTTGGCTCAAATGAAGCTTGTAACATTGTATTGTAAGGGCAGTCAGGGACAAAGAAGCTCAGATTTCAAATGGTGAAGTGTCAACTCTGCTGCCAGAAGTGCACACCAGCTTGTTCTCTTTTGAAAATAAACATTAAATGTAAGAAATAAAGAAGCAGAAATGGGCTTTGTATATATCACATTCTCCGTCTTTCTCAAAATGTCAGTAAGTCCGACCTCTCTTGAACAAATATTTAATTTTTTAAATGTGCTTTTCAAATGCCAACTCTTCATGTGACAGCTTTTAATGTAAGAGGAAAAAATCTGCATATTGAGGGAATTATCCTGCCATGCATGGTGTGAGACTGAAGACCAAAAATGACGGCTCTCTTTGTATTAATGTGACAAAATTCAAGTTGGTTTACTTTGTTAAGAAAACCAAACATAAAGGCATGTGTGGTGTCAGCACAAAAAATGACATGGGTTATGAATTGCCAAGGTCATAATTTTTATGGCGATATGGCGGTTGTTGTAGCTGGAAATCACAACACAAAGGGTTGGAATTGTTGTATAACACTGCATCAACATATCAAACATCACATATTGTTTACTGTAGGCAGCAGGAGCACTTAGGAATAACAGGCATGCACTGCACAGTTCCATCCATCCATCCATCACGCTAAAGATCTTCTGCTTCCTGAAGTTTGCTTGCATTGCCATTTGTTTAAAAGAGAGTGATGCAATCGTGAATATAGGCTGAACAGTGAGTCTCACAGTATTTGTAAAAGAGAAGCTAAACCAAAAACAGAAAGCTTAATATATATACTCAAGACACCTACTTATTTACTCTTCCTGATACTTCCCACCAAGGGAATCCTTCAAAATGCAATTTCAGCACTGTAAGAGATGGAAGACAATAACCACGGTCCTTAATCTTAGTCTAAAGCTGAAAAGTTCAAATGACTCAGTGGTTTGAGTTGGCAACAAACTTTTTCATAAAACTATGCTCTTCATTGAGATTCTCTACCACAGCTTTAGGAAACACTGTCAGGGAAAGAAAAGGAATTGGAGAGGTTAAACAATGACTTTAACTCTGCAAATTACCCACTTGACAATCACAGACTGCAGATACACCCAGTGCACTGTTACACAACAGTTAAATGCTCACCTCAAAATCCTGTGTGATTCATACTGTTTCAAGACAGTAGAGTAGATATGAAAAATCTGATACGGCAGCATAATGATTCAATCTTTAGCCATGAGTTATGTTATGTAAGGGATAATGTATCGTGAGTGATTGATTATGCAAAATGGAATCCTGATGTGGTGAACAAGTCAGGGTTTTGTCCACCCTGAAGGGATTCTAACTAGCAAAATCATTTACTCACTATACATTTTCTGTCTTATTACTCAGCTGCCAACTAAAGATACAAACCTTTGATGCAAAGTCATGATTCAACAATGATTGTATTGATTTAAAAAGGATTCATTTTAACAGCTAAAAAAAAATCCCTTGAGATTAACAGTTGGCAACAACCTGGTTTGTTATAACCTGGCTCAAGGGCCATGACAAATATGGGAAGGACACTAGAGTTGGATGCACATTGTAATTATTTCCAACTGCACATAAGGGGTGTGTTAGTCAGCAAAGTTAGTGATATGTGGATGCGTGACCTGATGAAGTGGGGAGTGTTGCTTGGGTTGGGATTTTATGCCCTCAAAGCGCCAAGCCAAGGTGATCTGAATCAGGTCTCTCAAACCAAAGGGAGAAACAAGGATAGGTTAGTCAAGTCTGTGTTGAGAGAGTTAGGCATGGCAATTGTTTTTTGTATCAGCCTACCTGCAGGTTGCATTACAAAGAAGAAGAACATACTTTATTAATCCCCAGGGGGAAATTCAATTATTTCACTCGTGTTATTTTTCAGTCATGCTACATGCACAGTTTTTTGGTATATACATACAATGCACACACATGCAGTGGACATGCACTTAGGCAGAGATGTCAGAGTGAGGATGCTACCATCAACCATCACACCCCAAGCAGTTCGGTGTTCGGTGCCTTGCTCAAGGGCAACTCAGCAGTGCCCAGGCAAGTGAACCAGCACCTCTCCAGCCACCAGTCCACTTGCCAAACTTCGTCCATACTGGGACTCGAACCAGTGACCCTTCGGTTCCCAAGCCAAGTCCCAATGGACCATTACCAAGCCAAGTCCCTATGGACCATTACCAACTTAACATTTTTCGCTCACTGTAAATTAAAAACATTTGCATTTTTCCTTTTTTGATCTTAAATGCAGGAAATCACAGTAGCACCTGTATTTGCTTCCTCTCTGTAACTCATCTGTAGGCTCCTTCTTCTTACTCGACCAGTCCTGTCATTCTCTAAAAGCAGATACCTTGTTGGTTTGTGGTTGCTTAGAATCTGTTTTCTTCAATTTGGTGGTTTGTTTCTTTCACTCAGCTCCTTATTTTTGCTACATTGTCAGCAGGAAGAGATGAAATAATGAACGTTGTATGTGTTAAAATCCATTCTTGCATAATGATTCCGTTTTTAGACATGTTATCTTATGTAATAAGGGATAATGTATAGTGAGTGATTGATTATTATCCACCCTGAAGGGATTCTAACAAGCATAATCATTTGCTGGATTTGATCTGAATTGTGTGATCTGGTTGTCCCCATTGTTGCTCTTGCTATTCAGAATCTAAAACGTTGTTATGGCGTTTTGACCAATCAGATTTGTGTATTAAACACAGGTGGGTGATAGGTGAGAAAGCTGAGAAATAAAAGAAAACAGCTGCTGTTTCTAGTTCCTGTAGCATATTTTCAACTTGGAATATGAATCACCTTCACAGAGCCAGGCTCTGAAACTATCATTTATTCTCCACTTGGGAGGGTAAGTAGCCGTTTGGGTATCATTGACAAAAATGACTTAACATTTCCTTTGTCAGATTGGTCTCTTTCCCTCTCTCTCTGCTATTTATGTAGCCCACATCAGGTATGTATACTTGCTTGTAGGAAAATACACAACACTCACAGCTGGCCTAAATATTTACTCAGCACATTAACAGATGAGCTGCAGGCTTCCGTCATGAATTCTTCTCCCCAACATAAAGGGCCTGGGTAGTTGCACTCAAGCACTCTATCTGATAACCTACAGTTCATACTAATGCCTGGTACAGACTCACAGTGTCTAAATCTGTCTCAGATCAATTGCTAAACTCCATATTATCTTTGTTAAGCAGTGAAACAGGTGTATTATTCCAGTTTTGTTACATTAAGTCATAATGAAAGGGATCAGCCAAAATCCACGTCAAGGGAATTTCCATTAAGGGTTATAGATGGTGAAGTGAAAGCTGAGTTAGAGAAGTAAAACTAGCTTCAATATGGTTCACAGAGAGACTTGTTACACTGTGAGAAAAACACAGTTGAGTGTGAAAGTAAAAATAGTAATTCAGTTTGAATAAGGTCAGTTTGTCTGGAAATCGGACCACAGTTTTCTCCTAAATCACAATGCAGACAGTTAACTGTCATACATGACTCAAATAGTTTTCTACTGAGAGTAGCATCTGTATCCTATGTGTCGTCACTACTATCTGGTTCTTCTCCCCACCCCTGTAGGAAACTTTGCACGTGTGCAAAACCAAACCTCCCACCTCTTTCATGGCTTCTCTTTTTTGCACTTTGTCTCCTATTTTGCTGACATTTTAACTGGGGCTGTCAGACAGAGAGCACAGAGTGCAAAGCGGTTTCCTCTGTTGTTATTGCGTTATCAGATCTAGTGCAGTAAATATTTCAGAGTGCCATGTGGGACTGTTGTGGCTTGGCTGCATGTCAGCAGCTCTGAAGAGTCTCTTCGTGAAGCTCGTCCTCAGACCATCCCGGACTGACCTCAGCAAGATCTGAAGCAGCTTTGGGATGTTTATGAAAGTCTTCACCCACTGGACATCTTCCTTTCACGACCAAGACTCCCTTTTTCATCAAAAAGAACAGGTGAGGTTATTATGCAATTCATTTCTTGATATAAGATATGTCATTCATTAAAATAAATCCCAGTTGCTGTGAAAAGGATGAAGAAGGGACATGTTATTTTATTTGAATGTTTTGTCTACAGGCTTTTAAAGCTATCAATTTACTTTGAAAGCTTTCTTATTTTCTTTGCTGGTTTTCTTTTTGTCTCCGGTGAACTTCCGTCAAGGGAAAGTCTCCATGCTTCAAGCAATATGAGTCATCTTTGCAAGAAATAATCAGGCTCAAAATGTTGATTATTTGTAGGGCTGACTGATTTTTGCAACTCTCCTAGCATAGGTAACAACAAGTTGATGGAGAAATAGTGGAAATTCCCTTGGCTGTACCACTGAGGCGGGCTGAGATATCTATGAAACACTGCTTAGGTATTGGGGAGTTGAACTAAGGAACATTTTTTTCCATTTTGCTTTGGAAATTTGATTTATTGCACACATGTTTCCCCTCTCAGGAGACGGGAGGTTTGCTCTTTTAAAAGCCTCACTGTGGACAAGGCTGTGTTATAGCAACCAGGCTTAGCTCAGTTTGTAATATTAACAAACACAAATTTTGGCTCAGATGGATGAAAAGATAAATTGAAACTTGGACTAGCTGTGCATTTTATGTTTTAGAATTATGTTGTAAAAATGACAAGATAGTGAAAACCTGTACAACACAAGAAAATTAACTGAACACATTTTGAGTGTTGACAGCAGAGGTAAAAGCTAGAGGTTTAAATAAACTGAGCTTCTAAGGGTTCATTTTTAGTAAGAGGGTAAGCCGTGTGTTTAGTCATATCAGCCAGACTGGTGACTAAACACAGCCTATGAATAATTCTAGAAAAGCTTTTAGATTTATGTGAAAATACTTTCCAATACCTCACTAGTAGTATTTTCCAACCCACAATAATTTAAAGTTTTATAAAGAACCCATTTAATCAAACCCTTTTCTGCATGCACTTTTACACACACACACATTCAAAGACACACAATTGAGTACAGGCACACATTATAATCCGCTAAAGACGCTCTGCCTCCAAATGGCTTCTCCATTATTGAGTTTGGATGGGACAGCCTATCTCTGTCCAGCAGTTAATGGCATTAGATGCTTCCTGAGCTTATAAACACACATCAGGGCCCTGCCTGAGCAGTGGAACAAAATGTAGAGGAGGAAGAGCAGTGAGAGACAAAGAAACAAGTATTAAGATATAGAGCACATGTTCAAATTCATGGTGTTGAAATCATACAGAGAGACAGGAAACAGTAAGCTGCATTGAGTTCTTGTTTTTTTACACAAAAAGATCAACCACATGTGGAGGTGACGATTAGGGAGGGAACTAAATAAGAGAACTGCTGCCACTATCACACTGACATTATTTCCTGTTTTTTTAATGACATTTAGTCATGGTTGGCTTTGATGTGCTTATTTACCACCAGCACATTTTAAACAGGAAGCAATAGGATGTGTCTGCTTAACAGGCTTGAATCACTCTCCAGTTATATGATGAACTTGGAGACCCATGCATACTCTGTGCAAATCAGGAGAGAATAGTAATAGATATATTCACGGCACATTGAGTTCACAGAACTAATAAACATTTAAATCCTTGTTGCGAGGGGAAGATGCTCTAGCCTCCCAGTTCTGTTACAGGCTGTTAAATCAGACATTAAACTGGACTATCACAGCACAGTGGGGATAGATTCAAATCAGCAATAGCTGGCTGGGTCTTGCTCTGAGTTAGTTTGTCCTGACTGAATTGAAAAACTCTAAAAGGATCAATTACCTGGACCTATTTAACACTGATTAAAGCTGCATGTAATAGACTACGACCATGCAGGGCAATCACTTCAACTATTCAGAGACAGTTCTACAAAAACAGCACTAACATAAAAGATGTGATCCATGTGGCTTCAGGGAGCAGAGGTTTCTACATATAACTAGTTTTGTTTAAGGCATTACATTGTCAGTGTGGTGAACTCAACCTGTGGGGATTTTTTCACTAGACACAGCAGCTGAGGCCATGTGGGGGGAATTTTGGCAGTCTTAGTTTGTATTCGTGTTGCGGATGCCAACTGTTACTATCAGAGAGCATGACTTAGCCGCTATATTTTCTAGAGTGGGGAACAAAATACTCTGCTCAAACATCATATACTTTTTAGCTGTCCGCCCCACTTGAGCTTATTGAACTGTGAATAGGCTTGGGAAAATACAAAAAGTCCAAGCTGTGTATGAACTTGGAAGTGTTAAATTGGTAAGCTTGTGTTGCCTTTGTGACTTTTGCTCCTTCAAACCTGACACACTCCTTTTTTTTGCTCTTGCAGGTCAATTTTCTAACCAGTAAACTGACGGAAAACTGAAAGAACAATGAACTCAACAGTCACACCTCAAGGGACAACCACAAACTCAACCAAAGCGTGTGTTAAAATTGGTGACCACGTTGTCAGTGACATTCTCATGACTGTTTACATCCTGGTGTTCATCTTCGGTTTGATCATCAATGCCATCACTCTGGGCCCCATTTGGCAGCAAATGCGTCGGGGAAACATCCTGGGAATCTACCTGCTCTGTCTGTCCTTCTCAGACATCCTTTTCATTGTCACCATGCCCCTTTGGATCAATTATTACTACAAGAACCACCGTTGGGAGCTGGGTGTTCTTTCCTGTAGCGTTGCTGGCTTTTTTTATTACTCCAACATGTACATTAGCACCTACCTGCTCTGCTGTATCTCTATAGACCGCTGTTTGGTAGTCACCCTTCCTCTAAAAAGCAAAATTTACCGTACACCCCGCTGTGCCTGGATAGCGTGTGGTTGTGTTTATACATTGGTTGTTGTGCTTCACATCTTTGTGCTGTACAAGGACAAACTCGCTGACGCTCATGATCACAACCATGATCGCTGTTATGAGACGTACCCCATGGAGAAACCCATCGCCTTGTTTAACCTGATCAGAGTGGGCATTGGCTTCCTGTTGCCCTTGCTGATGTTGGCGGTGAGCTACTGGAAGGTGCTAGCCACCGTCGGTCAAAGTCCCGGTCTTAGTGCCCAAGCAAAGAGAAAAGTTCGAATGCTTTCCTTCGCTGTGATTGGGATCTTCTCAATCTGCTTTGCCCCCTATCACTTCCTCCTGCTTGTACGTTCGCTAGTCTTTTACAACAGTAATAACGTAAAAGAACCTGAAGGAAGCTATTGCCAGTTTGAGCAACAAGCGCACTTTTTTCTCTCGTTTACGCTGGCACTGTCCAGTTTGAACTGTCTGGTAGACCCTGTGCTGTACGTGCTGGTCAGTAACGGAGTCCGGGAGGATGTGAAAATGTTTTGGAAGAGACATACTAGTGCCCAGACTGACGATACGGCTTTAAGTGCTAACAGCAGAAGAAAGGCTGATGCTAATTTAATCTGAAAAAGTTAACTATATGCTAGGAAAAACTATATACTGTGTGTGAGTGTGCATGCATATACATGATTATGCATAGTACTTAAGCAGTTTGAACTCATATCTTATTTTTTGATGTTAGCAAGTAAGTAGTAGGATTATTTACATCCCGTAATCAACCTTTTGTGAATAAGCAATCAGACATCCTTTTCTCATATCCGGCCCAATATGGAAGAGGGGGTTGAATAACATGCATCTCAGTGATCAGTAATTGGATTGTACTCCGAGGTTCTGCTCTCCCAAGGGTGCTTCAGTGGCAGCCACTTCTGGTTTGTGGTTGGACACTGCAGAGGTTGAAGAGCCCTTGTGTTTTCCCTCCAATCTATACAAGAATATTGTCATTGTGATTGCGTGACCCTGGTGAAGCTAAAGGTGCATTAACTCCAATGCATGCCATGAAAAGTATTTACAAGCATGACCGTGTGTCTTCTGTGCCATTGAAACATGTTGTATGTAAAACCAAATAAACCAGTGTTCATATTTAAATATTTGGTCAGTTCATTCATTATGTGATGATCAATTTCTGCACTTGGTATTTTCAACTACAGGGCAAAGGGGGGATCTAGGGAGTTGATGTGGCTATGTGTGTAAGTACTTTATCTGTACATTCATTCATCAGCATAGCAGTGCACTGGAAATGTGTTGAGTGGGCAGAGGCTGCAATCAAGGGAGAATTACGTATGAGTAGGTATGAGTGTTTGTTCGTGTGAAAAGAAGAGAGGGAAATAAAAGGGGTAAAATGGAGCAGATTTTATTCATGAAGTTTATCCTAAAGTGTTTAAAATGTGTCAGGCAATATAGTCTTAAAGAGCCCTTGAAATGAAAACACTTTTTTTTTTTTGCCTACACATGTAGTATATAGTTTAGTCATCTTCCAGCCTAGCAACACTGAGAATGTGGAAGCAAACCAGCATGCGTTGTTTCTGTTGCTCACCTACTGGGAAAAGATAGCCTCTACAGAGCTATTTCAATCAGCTCCTGTGATTACGTAGTGACAGGAGGGATTTGCAAAGGCATGCATATAAAACCAATCCCACTCCCGCTTCTCAGATGACTCCTCTTCCTTCTACGTTGTTCTGGATTTGCTTAGGTGTTGCAGAGGGAAGATATAGGGTCAGTGGCCAACATGCTGTTGAGCCAAAACCAACACAAACAATTTGCCAGCTATGGTTGGTGCCAATTTGTTTGTTTGTGCAAACCCGTTCACCACAGATTGTTTCAACAACAAGAGCTGACCACAAAAAGTTACACACAAAATGTAATAAAGTAGAATCAACCCTCAAACTTCAGTGTACCACTCAGAGACTGCAACACTTCATCTGTTGAGGGTCAGATTGTCGTCCATACCATGTGTAGTGTATTGACTGACGCTGGTTCTTCTGGAGCGCTCGCCATGTTTGTTTTGATGTTTTTCTGCCTATGAATCCATCTGCACCAATCTGAACTGACCTCCTCAGACAACATTCAGGTAGCCAATCATCACTGCTCCTCATAATTATGGGATACCACCCACTCAGATCTCACTGCATTGACAATGAGATTAGAAGAGGCTTCAGATCCTCCACAGAGGCTGAATTTGTGGTGTTTTATTCAACTCAATTCACAACTGGGACATATTGTCCCTAAAAATACCATTGTGTGGTACTTTTAAATTCACAAAAAGCAGGAAAAGAAGTGAGCAAAATGTGAAAATTGTTGGTGTCAATTTGTTCATTATAGAAAGTTTGAGGCAGACAGGTAAAGAGGGAAAAAAGAGAAGGGCAGGAAGTTAACTGACAACATTAAGGGTCTTATTGCTCTGTTTATGCAGTCTTCCATAACTCGTACATATGCTCTTTATAGAACACATTAATACATCCCCAGCTAAGCACTTTGCATATAAGCAGTGTGAAACCTGAGCTTGTCAAGGGTTTTACCAGCAGGTCTGTTTCTTTAAAAGCCTCTACTGCTGAGCCCTTGGTTTTTCAGCAGCGAACCTGTCTCCTGAGAACTGATTTAGATCCCGCTAAAATGATATTCCTGATATGCTTAAGTGGCAATTTAATTGCAGCCTAAAGTATGTTCACTGGCCATTTTTCCTTCAGCCCCTAATGAGCGGATGTTGAAAGAAAAGTATTGAATATGTTATGAGGAAAAATGTTGCTCATATGTTCAGTATAAGCATTTTGCAACTCTACAGACACATTGGGATGCCCCAACATTACTTTGGTCAAAAAGCATCTTATTTGCTTCCATGATCTAAAGGATAAGGCTGACCATTTCCTTTTCATTTGTTATCATAAATAAAATCCAATCAAAAGACAAAAAAGTGGTGTTTGAACAAGTTGTTTAGACTGTTATGAAGAACCTGTGTGTGTTCTTTGTGTATTTTAAGCCAGGTAAAGCTTATTTTCCTTAGTGACTCCCCAGCAAGTCGCCTTACAGCCAGAAATGTGTTGTAAAACTAATTGCTTGGTGACATCAATCTGGCTTGTAATTATTGATATGAAAAACTTAATCTGATTATTTTCATATATGTAATTTGTTAGCTGACTTTTGCTGCTTCCTGTGCAACTTGTTTGGTATGTTCCTATTATTTGAAGTCTAATTGAATGAGTGGGACAACATAAACAAACATTACTTCAGCTGTCTCTGTTCTAGGCTTTTCTTAAAGTGACGATTTGATGATAGATGAAGTTGGATAGCAGAAGTTACAGACTGCTAGTCTTAGCAATGACAACGGGGGAATAAAGGTGGAAAGTGAGGACATTGAAGAAGTCAGGACTGTTAGACTAAGCTGAATTTGTGCTGTAAATCATGGCTGATACCAGAGCAGGATTAGCCAAAGGACAAGGCATTATTTGCGCAGAGATCCTCTACTAACAGCGAGGGTTTTGTTATATAAAAGACCAAAACTGCTATAAAAAGGATTGTTTATGCCAGTGTATGAATGTTTCACTGCTACAGAGGACAGAAGAGGTAGACTGTGCACGTATTTACATTATTCCAACATTTATTGAGACACCAGAGCACAGGTTATGGCAACCGTAATGAATCACATCCTATAAAGTTTTTAATAATTTTGCGTAGCTACAAATAAATACATCACTCTGCAAAAAGCTGTCTTAATAAAAATCACAAGATTTTCTTTGCTTGAGTTATAGACTTCTGCTTTGAAAAGAGCTGTTTTAATATAAATATATGAAAGATTTCAAAAGATGTCCTTCCACAAAAAAGCCATACCTGAAAAAATGTAATGATCCCATGTAATAATACATAGTCAAGAAATGAGGCGTTCATGCAGTCCATCATCTTGTGGCATTAGGACCTAAGATATTAAAGATCCATTTTCTCCAGACTCAGCTTTTAATGAGCTTACTCAGGGAGTAGCCAGACTCCTGAGGAAATCAATAAGGCTTCATTGATTAGCTGTTCTGACTTATCGCCTCATAATACAGGGCTGGTCTGAGTGAATTATAAAGACAAGCTATTCTTAGATGGAAGTTATTTTAGCGTTAATTGTTCTGACATATACAAAGCAGCACTAAAAAAACAAACATTTTTCGTTCCCCTCTGTTCTAATGAGCAATCATTACTAATCAGGGAAAATGTATCTGTTAGTCTGCTGATCTCCAACTGCTCTCTGTTATTAAGTGCATCTTTAATGAGCTAGCAAAACTTCTTGATCAGATTCAATTAAACCTAATGCAGTTCTGAACCACACGCCCAAAATGGTTATCATTAAATGTGGTCTTACATAACAATATTATATTTCATTGTCACAGTGTACTGTGACTACAGTCAGGCTGCCTCCAGTAAACTAATGTACCTCAATTAATCATGTCATAAATGTTTAAAAGACATGTGTTTGTGTGGTGTACATTTATATTTCCTGTACAGTGTTTTTTTATTAATGGACTGTGGTCGCACCAAGACCAGGGAGATCTCTTTTTCATGGAAAGAAAAACATGCACACACATAAAAAACTGAAAGCTATTTTTACACATAGGAAAGGAGAAATGCTAAATGAGGATGAGACAGTTAACACATGACTAAGAACATGAATAAAAAGATACAAAATTAGACTGTAAATTATGTTTGCGTAGCAAAAAGGAACATTTATAAGATTTTGTGACTCAGACCTTTTCTAATGAAAGGTTTGACACTAAACCTACAGACAGTTCAGTACACAAGCCCAGCAACTACTTTTCTGCTGAAGGAATAGCAGTATCACTGGGGATACCTGAGTTTTGAGTTTGTATTAGTGTTCAGCTAGATTGCTGTACATTGGGTGTTCTACCTTGTTTTTTTTCCAGTACAAATGTACCATTATCTACCACTTCAGTTCTAAAAGTAGTTTTAATCAAAAACCTCTCTGCAGGTTGTCAATGAAAATAGAGAGCTTCTTCTGTTCACTTTTCAGGTTTTTTTGCCTTTGCAAGGTAGACCAGATGCAGAGAGAGACACGAAATGTAGTGAGTAGAGAGTGGGTGATGGCATTCAACTATAAGGGTTGTGGCCAGCCAGCATTTGCTACAACAAGGGCCCCTGTAGAGTATGTGGCAGTACGCTTCAACTGTTAAGCTAAACCAGCCCTTTTGTAGCTTTGGAAAGATTACATAGCTGCTTTACAGTTTGTATAATTGTACGAAAATGTTTGCCCTGGATTGTATAATTCATTCGGGTCTTGCATCAATTTTTTTTCTCCGACAAAGTACAAGAATACTTTATTTTATTTGATAAAAAAAATGAACAAAGTTGTGGATTAACTTTTTCCAAACTGACTTTCAAATTTCAAAGTCTTCCATACTACATGAAACACTGCACCAACACCTAAATCTAAATCCATGTGTAATAATTTAGAACAATTGAGTCTGGTTCTGTTCCAGGTTTCTGCCTGTTAGAATGAAGTTTTTCCTCGTGCTGTAACTTGCTAAATGCTGCACAGTGCTCTGCTCATGGTGGATTAAGATGAGATAAGACTGAGTCCTGCCTGTCAGATGGGACCGGATCTTATTATGTCTTGATGTTGGGTCTTCCTTTATTATACTGTACAACATAGTACAGAGTACAGTCTAGACCTGCTCAATTTGTAGTCTTGAGATAACATTCGTTGTGATTTGGCGCTTTATAAATAAAGATTGATTGATTGATGTAGGGGAAATAAATATTAGTAACAAAGCATTTCACTGCATCTGTAATTTGCAAACAAGAACTAGCAAAAACTCAAATGTCAGAGCTGCCTACAGACAACAGCAGGTTTCTCTGTGTGGTTTGGTGGCTTCAGAGTCTCATTGACTTATTGCACGTGTGCACATGCACATGCACATCGGGGTTTCCTAAGTAGACACAGCCACAGTGTCCTATTTTGTTGCTGAAGTACAGTAATGGTGTTACATTTCTAGTGCAGTATTGAAAATACAGTCTTGAAGTGTTTCTGATATAACCCTCCTCTTTTCAATATGCTACACCACTTAATTTACTGTGGTCAAAGTGAACTCTGTCTGGTAACCAAGCCTGAATCCTCCTCCTGTAGAGAGCTTAGAGATGGTTGTTAAAACAGGTCATACTCAGGATCAAGTTCAAACACTAGAGTTTATATAACTATGTGATGAAAAAGAATAATCAACTTTTTCCATTAAGCCTTATCCTTATAGTAAATATGCAGTTTGTATTTGGCATTATTTGAAAAAAGTGTTAAAGATGGCCACTTTTGCATTCTTTAGCTTACTAATTGATTATGTAATCAGCTTCATGCAATGAACTGAGTTTGACTGTAAACTGACAAAATGCTGCTGGCCAACTGACAGTAAGGCTTTTGTCACATAGCCACTATGCTTCTGAATGTTTTCTGACAGTGCGGTGTATGTGTGGAAACAAACAGCTGATTTTTTTAACCCCTACTTTGTGATGACTTTTCAACACTTTTCAACAGTCTGAGGGAATTTGAGCTGAGCTTACAACAGGAAATAGTCTATAAAATGTGCTGCACCTCTCCCTCCCTTCCGTGTTCTACACAGCTGTTCCCCCATCCCACACACCCGGCCACCTAAACCAAACAGACTATTAAGGGTTGTGAGAGCATTTGGCACAGACAACGGTAGGTTGTAAGATACATGTGAAAAGTAGTTATTCGAATAATCATTGCATAGATGCCAATGATTATCGAATAGTATTTTGGCTTGAAATGCCCATCCCTATCCCCGTATAGTGTGTGCTGATGGAAATATTAGCTATTGGAACCAGGCTGTAAAAATGTTTATTATTGCTGCAAATATCGTCTTTTTTTAATTGTTGTGTAGAACTGCAGTTTCTAACACTTCCACATGGGCTTCATATTTTGAGATCGGAGGTTGCTGTTTGGACTGCAGTGGCCCAACAAGGGCGCTGACTTATACAGGGGTGACATAAAGCACACACACACAACTGCACAAATACACAGGATTGAATACTATTAAATCTGTCTCAACTATTCATATCCGCTTAAACTGCAAATATTATCGTATCAATTAGATGACTGACACCTTTTGAATTTAAAAAGCAACGCAACTGAGTGGCAACTTATAATTAGCAATCTAAAGCACAAAATGTGCTACATTTAAAGAGAAAAGAACCTTTTGTAGCATTTTATCACCTTCCTCTTGTAAGGTAAATCTACAATCATACTTGAGGGTTTTGGAGTGGTGCCTGGGTTGGCCAGTTAGATTTCAAGCAGCTCCTGGCCACACATCTGAAAATTGCCCATGGATGGCAGGCGGAGTTGACCTTTCACACAATCTATCTCCATTCTTAAAAACAGAGCGCACTCAGCAGACCCTTTTTGGAAAAGCTTCAGGCAAAAATCAAATTAAGTAGAACCGCTGTAGTCCCAAGGTTTACTCCGAGGGAAAAACAAAGCGACCTATTGCTTTAGAGCAACAGCCAGCAAAGTAATCTGATTGTTTGGAGGTGACACTCTGCATCAGGAGCAGCCTTGACAGGAGCTGTGACTTAGTTACTGGCATTAAAGCCATGTTGTTGTTTTTCTGTTCCTTGTGTTTCCTACAAATTATGTTTGCTCTTTTTGAATTGGCTGATCGGCTTTGTTGATTGAAGTTTGACTGCACTGTGATACTTTGAGTTGTATGTAATGCATTGTTTATAGATTGTATATAGCTTTTTGCATGAAAAGCATTTACGATAAAAGCTGAAGAACACAAAGTGATTGCAACTAATGCTGTTAATGACATTTGAATTGCATTAGGCAGCTCTATGGAAGGTCTTGGAATAGCATGCGTGTTCAGATGTTGACATGATACCCCGGCTTTAACGAAACAAAGAGCTTTAATAACTCTTTATGGAAACAAAACCACAGCACAGTGTTGCTTACGTGTGACTTTATTGTTCATGCTCTGCATATTAAGTTGATCATTGTGTCAATCTTGTTTTTCCAGACAGAGGCAGAACACCAAGACTTTGTTTATCAGATAACACCTTCATGAATTTGTTATTAGTTACATTTTACAAACTGAGGTTTACAGTGAATTGAATGATGCATGTTTAATCCATCAGAGCTGTGTTGATCTGTTTCACCCAGGTCAACACAAATGTTTGTTCTATGTGCAGACCTGGTACAAAAATTCAAAAAGAATACACACAGTAAATCACACTAAAGTAAGGAGATAATACGCTTATATTCAATATATAAAGCAAATACAATGTAAGTGATCTGCAAAAAAAGAGTGACAGATAAAAGCATACAAATTTAGACACAAAATGACAGTTTCACAGCCTTGTTTTTCTGTAACCCATGTCGAGAGAGAAGAGTTCATCCTACGGTCACTCCAAGAGGCGTTCACTGATTATGTATAACCAGGCCTTGAAAGCAGAATAGCTCGCCCTCATCTCAGTCTCGAGGACACGCCTGCTACAGACCTCCGCTTCTGAGAGTCTGTTTGTGCCCCTGATGGCCTTTTTAAAGCTGCAGGATCTGCTTAATGTCTCTTTGCCAGCAGCCTGTCCATCCAAGAAAAACATCCCAATGCATTGCTTAATCTTTTTCATCATCACACTGGGACTACAGTCTGGTCTGGATCTGTTTCCTTTAACTATGTGTCATAGATGACCTTATGTAGCACTGCCTCTGGTGACACTTTACAAGAGAGGGATGAATGTCTTGAAGAGAAAAATGCTGGAATAGCATGCAGAAGTCTATAGTTTAAATGAATGCCAAGCAGTTCTTATGGAGACCTCAGACATTAAAATGGATGTAGAGGGTGCAGGCGTTGTAGATTGAGGGTTAGAACATGACTCTGCATGATACAGGCAGCTGTATCATAGCAGTCACGGTCAAAAATCAGTTCCTGGAAGTCGATCTCTCCACAATCATCCTGCTCCGACAAGGGCACAGGTAGCCTTTTAAGTGCATGCGCACCTTGCTGTGAAGGGAGGCGTAGATGAAGGGGTTGTAACAGGCAGAGCTCATAGCCACCATATGACAGCAGACTTGTAAGACGTTAATGTAGCGCTTCCCTATGATGTGAAAGTCTGGGTCCAGATCCAGCAACAGGTTCAGTACCTTAACAGAGATGCAGAAAAAGTTTGTATTTAGTTGTAACAGATCTGCAATTTGCATAAAACATTTAGTTGTGAAATGTCAGGCTGCAGCCGTGTGTGACTTGTAGCTGTGTCCAAAAATGCTTTCCCAAATGCCTTCCTACGGCAAAGTAAATCTTCTGCTGTCTTCTTCTATTAATATGGTGCTGAAATCCTAATTTGTTTGTGCACGGCTCATTGTGGACAGAATGTTTTTGTAGATAAAATTACCTGATGAAGACCGGCTGTAGTAAATGAAGCATAAAATTTAATTATTTCAAGGGCTGTTGAAGCTTTAAGCTATTTTTATGACTCTTCTGTTGTGAAGTTTATAATTTGCAATCAGAAAACTACAGATATGAGCTCCATGTCCTTAACTTTTAAATTGGGATCTTTTGAAAATTTACAGAACAGGTTAAATAAAGTGTAAGGTAGAAGAGTCAAGCAGCAGTCTGACCTTAGTTTGGGATCTAAGACTCACCTGCAGTGGCAGCCAACACAGGGCAAAGGCCAGCACCGTAGCCACCAGCAGAGAGAAGGTCTTCTTCCTTCTCTGGCTCCAGCGCTGCTGGCTATTTGAAGGCTCCCCAGGCACTGAATAGCGCTTTAGGCTAATGGTAATAGCACAGTATGATAAGCTGACTGATAGCAGTGGGATCATATAGGAGGCTATAAGAATGAAACAGGAGTAGAGAAGCCGCAGGTTGCCACTATCTGGCCAGAACTCCTCGCACACAACAAGGTCTATGCCACTCGGTCGCAGGTCCAAATACCGTGTGTAGAGAGATGGAGGCGCAGCTAGGGCCAGAGATAGAAGCCAAACCCCCACAGTCACTGCACTACAACCCCACACAGAGATCCTCCGCCTGATAGGGTGAGCTGAGACAGAAAGATAGAAATATTTTATCTTTATAGTTCATAGGTAGAAGTACCAAAACAGTTTATTTGTTCATACACTAAAGCCTCCATGTTTAGAATAGTTTTAGTATTATAGCATATTTTAAACTATTGCAGAGGCCCAAGTTTTAAAGAATTAACAGTCTTATGTCAATCTGTGTTGATTTCAGTCCAATCATCTCAGTATCCACAACATTTTCGTAGCTTGCAAGAGCAAACCTACATTGCTCAATACATTTAAACAGTGGCAAATGATGTGCAAATTCAACACAAATACTATTATAAAACCCAAAAAGAAATGTTGGCGCAAATGAAAGTATGTGCTAAAAAAAGCTGAAATAGATGCATCGAAATCAACACCACAAATACGCAAATATTGCACAGTCAAAAATGCACACATATATAAATGCTACAAACATATTTCACACTCAAATTTTACACAATCATAAGTATTAAGTTGTAAGAAAAGTAACACATTTCCTTACCGACTACAATGTAGCGGTCAACAGCAATGGCAGTGAGTGAAAGCACTGATGCAAACACTGTGGCACATTGCAGCAAAGGGACCAGGTGGCAAAGAGGTCTTCCGAAGGCCCAGCCGTGGCTGTCAAAGGCATATGACACGGTCAGTGGTACGCAGCTCAAACACATTAGCAGGTCTCCAGCTGCTAAGTTTCCAATGAAAAAGTTGGTGGCATTGTGGAGTTTCTTGTCAGCCAAGATGCAAGCCAAAAGGAAGGAGTTTCCAACACCAGCCACGACCACTATGATGCTATAGAGAGGCAGGAAGAGAGGTTTGAACCGCAGGAGAAGCTCCATGCCCACAAACATGTCCAGAGGGTCACTGTGGTTGAATCCTTGGCTGTCACTGCCTTTTAATCCATCACGTCCTCTTTCGTTACTGATGTTGATTACAGTGAAGTCCTCCTTCATGAAGAAATCCATGTTTCTGGAGGGCAACCTTTGTATAAGGGAGATATTGATGGTGAAAAAAATAGTGCAGCATCATAAGCAAGTAAACAACGTCACATGTTGGGTTTGTTTGGAGCCGTAAGGACCGATATATGAAGCCTGCTCTAGATTTATACAGAGTTAACTAAATCAAGGGGTTACTACATTGACTTTTATTTTTTATTGCCTTACAAACTTTCACAGTCACAGTTATATCATTGTATACGTATATTCCAGTTCAGTATATAGTGACACCGCCTACATTCTATCCAAGTCGATTTATGTCCACTGTAAAGGTCCAGAAGTTTCAGTGTCCAATATTGAAAAACTCTATTTAGAAACTGAACTGCCACAAGAGGAAAGTAAATTACAATTTCACCTATTTTATTGGAACCTTGACCACTAAGTCGAAGGGCAATAGGTAAGAACTACTGTAAGAACGGTCTAGTAGAATCAATCTATCTATCAATCTTTATTTATATAGCACCAAATCACAACAAACATTATCTCAAGACTCTTTTACAAACAAAGCAGGTCTAGACCATCTTCTATGTTAAATTATTAACAAAGACTTAACATCAAGACAAGACAAGATCCATTCCCATCTTACAGACAGGACTCGGTCTTATTGCATCTTAATTTACCATGAGAAGAGCACTTGTCAGCATTCAACAAATTACAGCAGCAAGGAAAAACTTCCTTTTAACAGGCAGAGACATTGAGCAGAGCCAGACTCATGTTAGACTGAGAACAAAAATATCCCATACTGATTAGGGACATTTAAAACAGAAGAGAGCTAGAATTAAAGGGGCGGTTTGGGAGAGGCCAAAGCTAACTGTTAAGGTGCCATCTGCCTAACTCGACAAAACACTGGCAAGGAAGGTGCCCACTTGATAACCCTGGGGTTGTACTGGTTCTCTATCTCCATCTATCCTCATGCTTGGGTGATGGGGGACAATAGGGGCCATGTGGTAGGTTATGAAACTTATCTGTGGGGCATTAATGTTTGAATGGGGGCATAATGAGGTGGGTTCCTGCACAGAGTGCTTATCTTATTCATTAGAGCCTAATTACCTTGGGGATTATTTGAAATGAATAGTGTTGTAATGGGGTCAGCAGCAGCAGTGGATAACAACCTGAGTTTTGTCTGCTTTTTAGTAAATTGATGCCTCCAAATACATGTATGTAAAATTGACTATTGGCACTTCCTTTTTGTAGTATAGCATACAGTTAGCTATAACTGGATAATTTTGGAACAAAGTAACACTTAAAACCTGATTTTTCTACAGGGTCTATTTTTGATTTTTTTTAAGTTATATTTTGGGGGCTTTTTGTCTTTATGATAGTACAGCTGAAGTGAGAGACAGGAAATGTGGGGAGTAGAGAGGGGGGAAGACATGCAGTACATGGTGGCGGTCGGGAGTCGAGCCGGCAACCTCTGTGACAAGGACCATGGCCTCTGTATGTGGGGCGCTTAGACCGCTAGGCCACCAGCGCCGCTATTTTTTATTTCTAAACTTGACCACGCTGTATGTTTGCAATGAGCTGTGGAGGGAATGACTTCAAGAAACGGGCTGTTTTAGAAACCCTTTGGCCAAAATACAGCCTGTAGGAGTGAAAAACACCTTCCAGGTCTTAAAGTGTAGCCAGAGGGTGACTATAAAAAGGACCTCTGGTCAAGGCAACCTTTTCCTTGCACTGACTTTGTTTGCAGTCCAACCAACTTAAGAAGTGAGACTCAAGTTAGAGTTGAGAGATGTTGTCATCGATTGGATTGTTAGCTGGCAGATATTTATTGATGTTGTTAGCTGAAAAGCTCATAGTTGTCAGCTGACTGCACATAGGTTCCAAGATTGCTCATGGAAAATTGTGATCATCCCTTCTTCCTCTGCTCTCTATGCAGACCGTTTTCCTGTGTTCAGTCATAGCAGCTGAAATGCAAGTGAACAATTAAACTCAAACTACAAATAGAAACCAGTATGCTTCCCAAGATTATGTCCTTTCTGCAATTTTTTTGACTTAAGAGATTGAAGAAAAAGGGCAACAGTGCTTGAATTTTAGTATCAGGCCTGTGTCTGCTATTTTAATCCAAAACTCCAAAAAACTTTGATTGTTTTTTGATCCTGCAGAAACGGTGGTACTTTGAACTGAAGGATGGAGTACCTGAGAGTTATTCAGACAACATCTGTGCAGGGAGAAAGTTTGCTTTAATAGTTTTAAAAATATCAAACTTAATCATTTTATCCTACTGAAGGGATCTGGATTTAATTGTCTTGCTTCAAAATAATCCCATTTGAGGTAAATATCTGAAATTATCCTGGGAAGAGGTGATTTATACATCCAGGCAGGTTTTCACATGTGGATGAAATTGAGCTGTGTTTAAGAATAAGCGACTCAGATTCAGAATCAGGTTTATTGATACCTGAGAAAAAGTGAGCGCAGACTTGTCCAGAGAGTAAAGTGTTCAGTTTTTGAGTGCCCATGCCTTGTGATATATCTCACAGTGGAACATTACGATCCCTCCTGTAGTTCTCTCCTCAAACAGCTGTGAAATCCCATTTCAGGCCTCTGCAGCCACATCAGCCTGCAGGTTAAAGGCAGGTGTTCAGAGGTATAAAAGATGGTAACTCACTTTCTAAAAACCTAAGGTTATTTGGTCTTTAAAGTTAAATTGTCAAGAATATTAAATATTCGTTCAGTCCTTTCCCAGAACCCATAGCTACACAATTTTGTGCTTTGTACTTTTTGTGTCTAGATACATAAGTGTTTTTTTCAAATCCTGAAGGTAAACTCGGGCCAGCTGTGGCTCAGAGCTGGAGTCAGTTGCCTTTCAATTGTGAAGTCTTCTGTTCCTGTAGTCCACATGTCAAAGTGTCCTTGGGCCACACACTGAACCTCCAAATTGCTCCAGGTGGTATGCCAGCAGTGTGGGAATACAAGAAAATCGGATTAGGTAACCCTGATGGGAACTTTGTATAGCAGCCTCTGCCATCAGTGTATTTATGTGGTGTAAAAGGGTGAAAGTGACACGTTGTGCAAAGACGCCTTGAGGGGTTGGAAAGACAAGAAAAGAGCCATATAAGTAAAAATCCATTCACCATTTATAATTTAAAAAAAATGCACAAACACTGCTTCACAAGTTGCACAAAATGATTTCTATGATATCTGAAGGAATATTTGATGATATCATTCATTCATAGCATTGTTATGGTCCAGGGCATGATTCAGAACAGTCAAAATAACTGTCTAAATTATAATTTTTGTCAAATAAGTAAGATACATAGTGTGAATGGTATAAACTTAACACATCCGCATTATAAAAATGCAGTCATTGGTTTGATTAATGTTGACAACTGTGACTTCCAGAACTAATGGTTTTAATTAGAAATGTTTTTAAGTGAATCATTTCCAAGTAAATTATCTGGAAATGTAAACTTCAGCTCGTCAACCAGTCATGATTACTAAATCTGACATCATAATGAAGAGAGACTCTGCTGTCCCTTTTGGCTCAAAGATGCCAGTTCACAGTGTTACTTGTAAGACTGGAACACCGGTGAAGATTTTGAAAGCGCTGTATCTTCCCTCTCCAGCTTCCCTGTGTCAGCATCGTTGGCCTTCATTGATAAAAATGAGGATGGGATAAATGGGATGACGTGTAATTGTTTAGTTGACTAAACCTGCACATCCCTATGGCTAAGACTTGTGACCTCTTTGTTGAAAGCTTGACAAAGAAAAGTAATCTACGCTTTGTAAGAAAAAAACCTCCACCCTCATTATTTAAGTAGCCAACCTTTGACTTAAGGATTGTTAAAAAACTCATTTTATGTTTGAGCTTTAGAGATGACGGGGATCCTTGTTAACTATGTTCAAAAGCTGGATTGTGTGGCAAAACTCCATCACTGTGTGGCCTTTTGGCTGTGGCAGTTAATAATAAAAACACTGAAATACCTCAATCCTTTGAGTAAAGGCTAGGTGCATAGTTTGACATAGTCAAGCTTTTTGAACGGGTCCTGTGTGCACATGTGCCTTTACGGGTCAAACATGAAGAAAAATGTTGGCAGGTCGGGATTATTAGACAGTTTCTGAGAAGGGTCAACGACATGCTGACAAGTTTCTTTTGAAGAGGGACTACTAGTCACTAATCCATCAAATCTCTTTGATCATCTCAATAATAGACACATCTGGTATAAGCTAGCTTGCTCAGCACTTCAGACAAGGATAACCAGAAAAAAATTCCAGGTACTAGATTTCATTAGAAAATTCTGCCAATTGAGAACCTTAACAAACTGTTCCTGATGATTAAAGTAGCTCTCATCAAAAAGAAAATGTACTTGTCCTTGCTCATATATGATACATTTACTCTTTATAGTCTTCATCTTTTACCCTAAAAAGAAAACATTTTGGAAGTAGTCTACCTGATCTGTGCTCACATGCTACAAAAAAACGTATAAGTGCATAATAATCAAGAGTAACGTGATCAGGACTTTTGTTTTTCTGTTCACTGATTAGAGAGGCCTGACCAACCTCTGATGAGGCTTCAGTCATCATTCATTGACCTATTATTACACCACACACCACACTGAAAGCCATGTACACAGCTCCAGCATGGCCTCACAGTTTGTAGAGGACACTGAGTGCAAGGACTTTAGGGGGTGGCATGGCTTTTTATCAGCAGAAAGAGTCAGCCTCCCTCTGAGTTTTGGATGAGGACACAGCCAGAGGGTCACTTTATGGGCAGGTTGTTGTTTTTTTCTTTCAGGAAATTCAGAAACATCAGCTGGAAAGCTTATGAGTCATTTCTATAACTGGTCATGAGGGAAAACAACCGGATCAAACTTAGCTGTTTGTTTCCTTTCAAACGATTTTTTGTTTTGAACAATAAACATAAGAGTTTTAGAGAGGGATTGTAGATAGCTGGAGGTGTGAAATAGAACTTTCTCTTTTTTATTAGTTATGTTTTGGGGCTTTTTTTTGCCTTTATTGACAGGACAGCTGAAGAGAGACAGAAAATATGGGAGTAGAGAGTGGGGGAAGACATGCAGCAAATGGTCGACCGGCCGGGAGTCGAACCGGCGACACCTGCAACAAGGACAATATCCTTTATACATGGGGCACTAAAACCGCTAGGCCAACAGCGCCCTGAAATAGAACTCTGACAGGGTGAGACAGGATCCTCTGCTACATTAGCATCTGTTAGAATTTTATTTTGCATCACCACAGGCTAATTATACATCATTCCAGTTATTACCTGGCCACCAACTAAAGATACAAACAAGTTGACTCTTGAAAGATGATTTCATTGGTTTAAAAATTATTTATTTATACAACTTTAAGAAAATAGTCCTTCAGTTTTTGCGTTTGCATTCTTAACTGATGCAGGAACTAACAGCAGCACCTGTAAAATGTCTCCTTTCCAATAACCGCCATTAACCCCTAATATAAAGTTTTGTGCTCTCCAAATAAATTGAGAGTATTAATCAAAATGTCCTCCATGTTGTCTACTGATGATATCAGATTCTAACGTTTTTGCCACATTGTCCACAAGAAGAGGAGAAATCATACAGCAGAGTACACTAGATGTGCCGTAACTCCTTTCTGTGGATTGACTTGATATGTTTGAGGTGTTCCATCATCAGTTTGTCCTTCCAATCGCCTTTTGCTGTTCAAAGTTATTAACAAATGTTAAGGGGTTTGACCAATCAGAATCAAGTTTTCACCACAGCTGGGTGATTAGTAAGAAAGCTGAGTTCAATCAATTGTGCAATTATTTTTACAGTCACATCTAAACATAGAATACAGACACAATAAAAAACTCAGAGAGAGTTGTTGCACATGTTTTCTATTGCTTCATATGTCTGCCCTTGGGACCTCTTTACAAGGTTACTCTGGTTTTGTTTTATATTTTCCATTGTTGTGTTTTTCAGTTGCTTTGTATGTCACCCTCTATGCTCTTGTATTCCTTGTGTGAGTGTATTTTCACTCCTGTTTCAAAACTGTTTCCTGTTAATTTAACATAGAGTGGTCTAGACCTCCTATGTTTGTAAAAGCGTCTTGAGATAATGTTTGTTGTGATTTGGCGATATACAAATAAAGATTGATTTATTGAGTGATTGATTGACATTTAAGGGAGTTTTCCTTGTGGAATTGTGTTGGATTATCAGCTGGACTTTTGACATTGAGTAAAGTAAGTTATGTTTTTTTTTTTAAACAGAGTTTTATTGTTTTTTGTTTTTCCTCAAACAGAAAATAATTCAATCAAATCATACAACTTGTCTTCAAACAACATTACACATGTAAAGTAAAGCATTAAGAGTGGATAACATGAAGACATTTACATTAGAAGGAGAAGAGAAGGAAGAAGAGAAAAAATAAGTAAATAAAATAAAATACATAAAACAAAACAACATACTGCCACCGTATCATTCGAACATTCGAAGTAAGTAAGTTATGTTTACCCCTTGGTCTTTTGCTTGAATAATCTTTTATAATTTCATCTGCAAGAGAGTCCTCTTCCTTTGCTTTCCAAAATTACGACACCTGTTGCATGTTTGACTGATTGGACCTGTAAGCACAGCTGGATTTTCCCATTAGTTTTCATGGACTGAATTGGCCAATAATTTGTGTTCAATCTGATGCCAATTAAATGTGATTAAACATATTTAATTAGGGTAATTATTTAATTCATTATTTTGTTTTGTTTTATTCCTAATAAGTTAATTCAGCATTGTACCACAATGTTGTGCCTGTTACAAGAAAGACATGCAGTTAAACAGGTGTATATATTAATGCTTACTATGAACGATTTATTAAAATATTCTCTTATGATTATTACTGAGGTTAAATGCTGGAAAACCCATGCAGTGATCAGTGAATACTAGTAAATGAAACAAGGCTGCCCTTTGAGCTGACAAAAAACAGCTTTGTAAAAATGTCATGGCAGTTCATCCAATTGTTGGAACATTGCACAGCGAAAATGAATTTATGAAGAGAAGAAAGATGGTGAACAATCATACAGCATGTCCTGACCTTCCCAATCAATGCATCTTTACTAAGTGTCTGGTGTGTAAGATTAGGATCAAGTTATTAGCAGTAGTGGCACATACTGATGAATTTCTTTTCATTAAGGGACTGAGTGTCAACCACCTAGTTCAACACCAGTATTCATAGAAAATACATTTCCCAACCATAATTTGAGAAGAAGACGTGGGTCTGGTCTTACCCAGGTGAAGTAAAATTAATTCTGCCTGTCTGTTTTGAAAATCTGATGTTTATCACACAATGTATTCATAGACAGGAGCAACAAATGTAGAAGAAAAAAAAAGAATGTGCTGTTCTTTTTGGTCTTTGGACTTGTATGTTACATTTCAAAGATCTAAGGATATATCCATATTAATTTAACTAATCACATCTTAATGTATTCCATAATTAATATATAGAGATAGAGCTTTATGTTTATACTTCCAAAAAGGTAAGTTCAAATTTGTCATTCCTCAACTCATCCAGCAAACGGTGCTGTTTGATTCATGATATTTATCCCTACCTATCTGTTGTCTGACGCCACTCAAATCTGACCCTGCCCCATTCTGCGTACCACAGCCAGGACATACTGCATAATTTACCATTAGACGCCACCGCATGAAAAACTCCCTGTTCATTTAATGGAAACCATGTTCTTGCTATGCCATTATTGTCGCAAAGTTATGGTAGATGATCCAGTCAGCTTAATTTTTTCCTGAAAGTAGGACTATAATCTTAATAACACTGTTATTAAAGCCACTGAGAAACAGTTGCAAAGCCATCACTGAGGTTATTTCATGCATGAGTTTAAATCCCGTTCTCCTCTCAAAGGTGGTGACAGTGTAACAGGATTTCTCCATCCCTTCACAGTCGAAATAAATGATTCAGATAGTTCTTAAAACCTTTAGCGCTAGATGGATCCTCTCCTGTGATTTGATTTGTGCTGCACATCAGTACAAGATATGAGGATCTGTTAAAATATTCTCCATGTCCCATCCCAAACCTGTTACTGTTACTCACAAACCAGCGCTCTGCACTTTGGAGATTGTGGCAAGCTGCATTGTGTCTTAGACTATAATTATGCACGTGTCCATAATCAACATCCGGAATATGTTCCCTGATCCCATCTGGTCCCCACACCGTTCCACATCATCTGAAAGCCTAGAAGAAACCCACCCTTCCCTGGTAACGCTGTTGCCATGGCCTCTGTGGAAACTATCCAGTCCCTTTGGCAAATTTACGGGGCGTGATTAGAATTGAGAACCCTTAAAAATGCAAAATAGGAACGAGGACTCCTGATGACTCCTGATGATTTCTCTCTCTCTCTCTCTCTCTCTCTCTCTCTCTCTCTCTCTCTTTCTCTCTCTCTCTCTCTCTCTTTATCTCGTCCTACTTTGCCTGCACTCTAAAGCCTTTCTTTACATCCACCTTTTTTTTTTTGCTCTCTATGATTTCACTGACTTTTCTTAACAAAAGCATTTATAAAAATCATGCATTTTCCATCATTGTGAGTCTGTGGAGGTATCCGGAGACAGCTAGAGGAAGGGGCTGAACAAATGTGTTACAAAAATGAGGGCAAAGTTCACTATATGCATTTCTGGTATGACAATATAATGATGTACCTCATTATATGAATTGAGAGTGTAATCGGCTTGCCCCTTGACACAGCCTCATGGTGATTTTATATAGTACACTGGTTTGCAGATGGACCAAGCTGAAGTTTGTGTCCTGTTAACTTTTCATGACACAATAGTTGCTGGACTGCTTCCACCGCCGCTGCTCTTTTGTTTTGAATTAACTGGGGTCAGACTGAAATAGTGTCTGGATGTAAACCCAGCATGCTTAAATTTCTCCACTGGCGTCAGTGTATTTCTAATCTGCAGGGCTAATGATCAACCACAGGCTAAATGTTATCTCTGCATGACCCTTTCATTAAGAGAGGTCAAACTCGCTCTAATAGTGTCGCTTCTGACAAAGAACACTCACAATGTACAGCGTTCGCATCGGGACAAGTGCGATGAATAGAAAATCATCACTTAATGTCTGTCAGATAGTTTGGATATCTTTGATTCAATACTTATTAGCTCTCCTTGTTTCCTTCCAAGAGCTGATTTCAGACATTGTCTGCCACATCATTAAGTGTTTTTCCTTGCATTTTTCTACAGATAGCGTTTTTTTTTTTTGTCTTCAGGGTTTGATTTTCTAACAGCCGAGCTTACTAATACCACGCTGTTCAGCTTTCATCTCTAATTCTGACAGAGCACCCCTCCCCTCTGCTGTTCATTCATGCTGACACGGTGCACACAAATGCTCAGTATCACAGATGCCACGGGGTACTAGAACAATGCCCCTTTTTTCATATTGAGATTACATCACTTGTATTAGTTAGGCTTTACTTCTGTTGTAGCTGATATAGTTTGATGTACTTAAGGCAGATTATGCTTTTCTAAAGATTTTCAAAACAATGTAAATCTTTTAAGACATGCTTCTAAAAGGCATTCAATACCTCTATATGAACATGTCAAACTCATTATCTTGTATTTATTTCCTACTTTAGTAGTATTTGTCTGTATTTGGCTTAGAATCCTTTTATAACTTTCCCCTCTTGATGCATAATAAGTTTCATAGGAGAAAATCCTTATACTGTAAAATTTACTAATCAATTTATAGTTTTTCTGAAAAGGTTTTCTTCAATTTCTGATATTTAACTGCATGTATACCTTTATATGCATATGTCATAAAGTCATGAATATGTTAATTACCTGGCTATGTTTAATATTTGATTCTGATAGAAAAAAAACCATGACAACAATCAGGTAATGCGACATCAGCGACAACATGATCAAGCACATCGTACCAAATCAATGCGCACAAAGTCTAGAACATTTCACCCCTGCCTGTTGACAGTGTGGCAAAAACATTAGTTTTTGTTAGTATTCCAAAGTGGACAGCAATGTGGCAAAATGTAAGTTTTCGTCCAGGCCTGTCTTAAGACTTGGGAAATAATGACAGCTAGCGGGCACAGGTATGCGAGCAGCCTAAGGTGCCACTGGGCCCCAACCTTCTCTGATAGGGTGGAGCAAGATCCTGTCCTGCAATTCAGGTAACAGCAGCACAGCTGGTGAGTGCAGCTTTAAGAAGCCTGGTGCAAAGAAATGTAGTGGTGATAATAGCAACAGTTTTGAAAGTTATGACATTTGCCTCATTTATGTTTACAGGTGTGTCAACTGCAAAGCCTCAAGAAGGAGAGCCGAATGAGGACAGACATGTCTGTCCACCTTGTCTGATTTTACCTTCACTGGAAATATTTAACATTAGTTATAACAAATATGTATGCTAATGTTGCTTGACCATGAAATAGGTTCAGTTTAATGTTTAGTCATCCCACAAGGAGGCTAACAAGAATTTGTTGTCATGAAATCCTTTCCAACTGTGGAGTTGGAAGTACTGTTTATTTTATTAGGTGTATGAATAAATCCTCTTTTAAACAATACATCTATCTTTGAAATTATATTTTTGTCAACTTATTCATGTCTCTAATGGTGGCCATTTAATAAGCAGAATAGCGTGTAGTAAACAGGTGGTTATTCACATTTGTGTCAGGATCCTGCTCACCTCAACCATCTGCTCACTATACCATTTCCCTTACATAAAACATACAAAGAGCTGAAGTAACTTAGCCTTAAAGGTAAAGATGCTGCACTATGACGGTGCTGCTTCAAAGCTGTTAGATTTTGCTAATCATTATCTATAGTTAAGTCTGTTTTTAATTTTCATCAAGTTAATTCATGATTTCAGTCAGACTACATCTGTGTATTAGTTATGTATCCACACTGAGCATGTTGATAAAAAAAAAATACTACTTCAAGATGAGACCCTCAAAATAGCAACCTGTATCTCACTGAGGATAAAACTTCTAATCAGACAATTATGCAAAGTACACCAACCATTAAATTGCATCTCAAAAAAACAAAAACAAAAACAAATTCAATGAGACTAAATGTATGGGGAAATGTTAATGCAATGTTTGTCTTTGCATATTTGGAAATATCAGAGTGAATCAGGGGAATTAAGATCAAGTATCTTACCTGTGCAGATGTTGAAATTGGAGCTCTGAGAGAGAATATCCGTGTGTGTGTGGTGTCTCCTCAATTCAGTAAATGAGCCTATTTTCTTCTCTTTTGTTGCCCTTTATTTGTCACTCTTATTTTCTCTCTGGTTCCAGGTCTTCAATTTCTTCAAAGAAATGTTTTCCCTGCAGCTTATATAGAAGCCTGCAGTGCTGAGAGGAGTCAGGCTGGGAGAAGGTGTTGCCTCACTCCGCTCTGAGACAGAGTGACAGAGGGAGAGAGAGAGAGAAAAAGGGACCCACGTAACCTCGCATCCTCCAGTTCTCATAAACTTAGCTGCATCCCACCTTTTTCCCATTCATTTTGTCTGAGTTCAGATTCACATTCTGAGACTTTTTTTTTTTTGGGGCTAAAATTCTGCCTACGCCTGTGCAGCATCCTTTTTAATGGCCTTGAGGAAACAGCAAGCTATTCTTTCCTGCATTATTTGCTCTATGCCAGCTTTGATTGCCTGCAACTGAAGTGTAATGAGGAAGGAAACGAGCAGCCGTGTGAAAAATGGAGTCGCATTTCTGCTTTAGTCTTCAGGGTGAGATGAAAAATGACTTTTTCCGGTTATCAAAACAAAAAAGGCACCAAAAGGAGTTTCATACATAAATAAGTGAGAAGCTGAAAAGTATGCAGCATAGACGTGCTTGCTGCCGTTGCATTTCCAATGACAAAAAGTCAAAGTTGTTTTTTTTCACTTCTGTGTCAGAGAGTCCTAAAATAAAAAAAAATATATGTGCATGTACGTGGTGCAGTGAGCCTGTCTATGATACAGAGCTTGTAATGCTGTACCTTTTCCACAAATTGATCTTGGTTCTGCCCTTTGTAAGGCAAATGCCCCCCCCAGAGGGGACCCCTGCTGACACACCAACAGCGGCTACAACGAGGGCAGCATCAGATCAAGTCAGATTGCTTTTTTCTCCTCTCGGCTGTTCCTCTCATTTCTCTCCAGTAAAAGCAGCTCCTTATCACAATTGCCACGGTTTGTGACGAAGATGTGGCACTTAAGCCCAGAAGTCTGTACAGATTTCTGCAGGTTTTTTTTCAACCTTTTCACACTGCATCAATGGGGGGGACCGATTCAATACAAGAAAGACTACTCAATAGAACACAATATCCTGGCAAACCCATGAGACTTACTGAGCAATCAGAAAAAGAAGAAAAAAGCAGAGTAAAAAGGCACAGATAGGTGAAAGCAGTTGATATGGATCGCTACATTTCTGCCTGGCTGGACTGTTTTGCAGGAGCATGAAAGAAAACTGAGTGCTTAATAGGTCCAATTCGCCCCCGTGAAAGCCATTCAAGTTGTGAAAAAGGAATGTTGGAGATATTCAGCTGCAGATCTTGAAGATGAATGGGTAAAGATAAACAGACTATCATTCGCACAAAAGTACAGGTTTGGTGTGCTAATGTCAAACAATTCATCCTTCAGACAGTTATTTTGTGTCTTTGCCAGCCCCTTGATGCTTCTTTGATGCATCAGTGTATGCATTATGTTCTCAACTTATCGTTGGCCTTTGCACTGAATAATAATTATAGATCTGTCTGTTCTGTGCTGATGCAAGAGTAACCTTTTAGCATTCAGATACTGGGCTCTACGTCTGCATTCAGCCGATAACGTAATCCATGTGTCACAGAGTAATGAACTGACTACATATTTATTGATGTGTATGTTTGTGTTAATTAGATCGCATTTAATTTCCTTGTGTGTCAACAGGTTGCTTATTAATGTTATGTTTCCTGCACTTTTATATTTATGTTAAAATGATCCATGTTCAGTTTCCTTATGTATTAGTCGGCTGATTACATGCTGTCATATTTAGTTTATTTCTGAAATATTTTAATAGGGTTGTAGCTCATCTCCACTTTAAGAGACTTTGTAGTTCACTCTAGCCCTCTTTTTGTTCAGACAGACAGTTACAGACTAGCTGGTGGACATATTGAGATATTTGGTGGTGAAATTTCCCTCAGGGGTCGACATCAAACAGAGCTAGAAATGAAAAAGAAAAAAGAGTGAATATTTGATTTAGGACAGGAACTCAAACTCCATCTGATTCAAACTCCACTCCTAATCCTTTCTCAAATATGGGCCCTGTTGTTTTAGACATAGGTGACATTACCAATACACGAATGCAGAAATAAGTCAGGAGCAGAGTCCTGCATTACAGCCCTACTTCACACCCATGTACTGTAAAATGTCAGAACAGTTGGGTAACAATAGCTTGTTTAAACAACAGAACTTCTGTAGAAGTCATATATCATATATTTCCTCACTAACAAACTCAAGGAGAACTTCCTCCAATGTCAGAGTCACAAAATACTTGCAAGAGTTAAAGTTACGTGGTAAAACTGAGACATGTAAATGTTTTTCATACATTTTAATCCTTTTAAATTTGATGCTGGCAACACTGTTTTAAAGAAAAGCTAGGGACAATGGCATCAAAAAATGTAAAAGTTGTTAAATGAAAAACATCTGGGGGAATATTTCACTGTTAGTGGCAACAGGTTAGTAACATGATTGAGTTTAAAAAGCACCCCAGAGAGGCTGAGTCTCTCAGAAGTAAGATGAGGAGGGACCAACATCACTCACATCCCACAGATGGCATACCATTTAAAACAGACAGTGCTTCTGGATTGGACATCACAGCACAGGCTCAGGAACACTTCTGAAACCCATCGTCTGTGAACACAGTTCAGCACTACATCCACAAACGCAAATTGAAACTCTACCAGTCAAAGAGAAAACCATGTATAAATCAGATCCAGAAACACCACCTGGTCCTCTGGCCCAGACTCTTTTATGATGGACTGAGGCAAAGTGAAAAACTGTTGTTTAGTTTGATGAATCAAAGATTCAAATTTATATCAGAGTTAGGGATGTACATTTTAAGTATTTTCCGTGATCGATCTTTGGAAATGTTAACGATCAATTATCGATTAATTGATAAAAAAAAAAAACATTATTATTCTTACGTAAAAAAAAAGGCCAAATACATTGTTTTCCCCCTTAATTATATTTTCTACAGCAACAAAATGCATCTAACTGACGGGATTGAATACGGGTACATGTTTGACACGCAGAATATCAACGATCAGGCTCATTAAAATATTCTCCGCGGACATAGTCTTATAAAGTGAAGGCTGAGACTAATAACAGAAAATTACTTCAGACTCCCAGTGTCCAGTTTTCTGTCTACTCGTTCTCATTAAGAAAAATAAACATGTGTATTCGGTCAGGTGTCAGCCGGAGGCGCAACCGGGTCATAATCAGTCCAGCTGCAGAAAAGCTCAGACGGATCTGATGTTGCTGGTCTGCAAACATAGCGTACCTGAATTTCCCACCTGTCTGTTGCCTTTGTATCCAAAGGTGGGAAATGTCCTATTTAAAGTTCTCAACCTTTGTGTCTGTGTTGTTGTTGGCAGCAGTTTTGTATTGATCCTCTTTTAAAAAAGCGCACGGGAAGACCTGACGTGCAGCCGCAGCCGCCAGCAGAGCATCTCCGCTGTGCGCAACACCTTTAACAACTGATTCACATCGAAACATGCTTTAAACTTAAAACACCTCCCTGATAGCTGAGTGTAATATGAGACCACATGATGTTTGTTCAACGTGACGGAAAATTGATAACAAAAATGCGTGTTTCGAGTAATTTCTTAACAATCAATTAATCGATAATCGATTAATTGTGGTCATCCCTAATCAGAGTTCTTGCATATAAAAGTTTGAGGCAGCCACCCTGCTTAATCTAAGTACCTCCCAGCCCCTTTCAGCACTGACCTGTGTTTTTATGAAGAACACCATTTTCCAAAGACAGCACTTGGTCAGTTTGTTATTTTTTACCGCAATTATTGCATTACGTTTATGTTGTGTCAGCGCTGTTCTGTCATCAGGCCAGTGCAACAGAGGAGATCCTGCTAAAACTGCCTCATGGCAAGAAAAGTGAAAACTTTTCCGTGGAGTGGATCTGTGTTTTTTAAAAGCAGCAACCTTCCGTTCTGAAATATGAAGCCAAAGTAAAAGTGCTAAAAACGCAGTTCTGCAGTTCATATTTCAATAACTTATTAGTTCAGAAGATATTAAGTTTACAAGTTTTGCATAATTAGGAGCACAGCTTGCTTGACTGACAGGCAGCCACACTGCAGCCATCAGTGAGGAGCCTAAAAACCCACCTTAACTCTCTCTCTCTGTTAAGTCCACCTCTGTGCCTCTTGAGCCTGGTTGACCGAAAGTTAGGTCGAGTCAGCATTTTGAATATTGCAGCTATCAATAGGCTTTAACACCCCGCTTCACAGACCAATGGTTGATGTCATCGAGACTACTTCCATGTCTTACACAGTCTGTTTTTTTCACTACAGAGGGGGCGCAAAAATCTGAATGCAATAAGTATGTCTGCACTTATGTTCATATATGTCCCTCTCTGGCACCATGGTTCATGCAATTAATAATTTGATATCTTGGTTAAAGTGGGTAAGGTGTTTTTTAAAAGACCGGCATGAAAGTGTTGTAGAAGAATATGTATTGATGATAAAAGGATCAAAACAAAGTGAAACTTCTTATTGCCATAAATATTCACAAGGAAGGAGGTAGAGAGATGTACAGAAGAGTTCATTACACTGGTAGGCTAATAGGCTACAGTCAGGTCATGGTAAATGGTAAATGGACTACTTGTATAGTGCTTTTCTAGTCTGTCTAACTACTCAAAGCGCTTTTACACACTACTTGTCGCATTCACCCATTCGTACTCATTCACTCACTGATGGAAGAGGCTGCTAATGTAAGGAACCATCAGTATTAACTAATCTCATTCATACACATTCACACACCGCTGAACAACAGCGGGAGCAAGTTGGGATTCAGTGTCTTGCTCAAGGACACTTTGGCATGTGACTGCCGGAACTGGGATCGAATTACCAACCTTCCTATTTGATAGACGACCGACTCTACCCAATGAGCCACAGCTGCCCATGTAAATAGTTTGACATTTCAATAACTGTCGTCCAGATGATATTGTAAAAGGCTTAAGTCTGTGGCGCACCAACAAAGCAGAAACGTTTCTAACTGTAACAGAAATGTAGAAAGTAAAGCCTTTATTTGATTTAAATCTGATAATTCATAATTCTTTAAGACAGTAGCTGCTCAGGAGGAGAGGAGAACCTCAATTTGTCTTTACTGAACATCAGCAGACTGACGTGAATCATCAACCACACTGTTTACAATAAGGTGTTTGACCCTCCCACACACAATTTTATTGTAAGCAGTTTTGCTTTTAACTGTGCACATTAACATCTTATGATATATTGAATTTAATTAGAACAATTAATTGCTAAATTAAACAGTCTTGAATGTGAGATTGTCCTTTCGTAGATTATATAATTATTAAAACTTCTAAAATAGACTGCTAATAAAAAAGCTTTGGTTGAATAAGTATGCTCTGTGTGCACACAGTAAGGAGGTCACTACCTCAGCCTGGTTTTTGAGCAAGGAAAAAAACATCCTTACAGGTTTCTAAATGAGTAACATTCATGTTCAGTATGAACACATTTTGCAAACTGTTACCAACCAAAGTGCCCATAAAAACCATGTTATTGTAGGAATGAATGAATGAATAACAATAGCAACACTTGAATGTAAAAAGAATCCATCTGAGCTGATAAGTGAGTTGGAAAAGAAAACATTGTATCTTTGTCTAAATAAAGGGGAAATGGACATTGATGGTGTTCTGAAAGGTACAGGAGATGATTGAAACATTTAAAAAGATTATTCTTTGTTGGGATCAATAACACCTCAAAAATGAAATGTCAACAAAGCACTCAAAGGTATACTGCTATTTTGTGAGAGTTGTCGATCAGTTTTGTAACGTAAACAGGTTTATAGGCTTAATGTGTCCCTTTCTGTGAGATTATATAAAAGCATTAGAAATAATGAGAAGAGTTAATTTATTTATTAAAGGTTTCATAATGTGCTTTTTACATTACAAAACCTACCCGTTTCACGGTAGGGTGAGTGTTTGATTCTGATCACTACAGAACTCCAATGTTTTAAGGGTGTTGTAGGCCAGCATGTCTTTAAAACTAAATGTCACAGTCCCTCTAATTTTGATTCAGTGCCCCTTAAGGACACCTTTGGTAACAAAACCGTCATGGCAGATTAGCTTGGCTGTGTCTCCCGTCTTGTCCCTGACCTCCATATGTCTGAGAGCACACGAGCCACGCTCCAGGAACGAAAATGCTGCAGAGATGCAAGCGTGGAAGAGATGAGGCATGAAGAGAAGTGAGGTGGACATGCTAAGAAGATTAGTAGCTGAAGTGAAAGCAGACAGATTGAGCTTTTAATGTTAAAGTAGAAACACAGGATTACTCTCACTTTATAAGGAGATAAGAAGGATAAGTAGTCAGTTGATTGAAATGCAAGACAAAAACTGCATGGATGTGTGTTTAGACAGGACGATGAGAGGAAGTAGAGGAATAATTAAAGATGTCGAACCTTACAGTTACAAGTGTGCTTTACGAGAGAGCAATTCTCTGTGTGAATTTGAATTTTATGCTTGAATGCAGCTCTCATTAAAACACGCCATGATATGAAAATCCATAGCTCGCCTGTTCTGTATAATCTCAAAGACATTTCCACATTCATGTCATCTTTTAATTAGTGTTTTTTTTATGTCGTCAAAACCACGAGGTGAGGATGATTCAAAACAAGTCATGTACAGTGAGGCTTTTTGGCTGACTAAGCACGGCAGCAGAAACTGCAGTGGCACCATGCATCCATAGATAAGTGGAAGAAATATGCAGAGCTTTCTAGCTCACTCCAACATGAACTTAAATTGACTTTAGATGACAGATACACTTTCGTCCGCTCATCTTTGGTAAAATAGCCTGAAGTTTTCAAGTTGTACTTGGTGCAAATGCCTGAAACTTCTGAAAATGCATTCCTTGAAAGCCTTTTTGCAAGATGTAGACACAGCCCAATGAGCACTGTCATGAATATTTGTTTTGCAGAGTAGTTATAAGAATTTCTGAAGACAGGACCCACTGGCTGTTGTGTGACACTGGTATGGCCAATTTTGTAGCTTCTGGCGTTAGCAATACAGAACTTCTGGCCAAGACTTTCAGCTTAGAAGCTTTAAATAAGTCATTGTTGAGAGGCCTGGTCTAACCTGGGACTTCCACCAGATCCACGTCTGGTCCGTCTCGGATCTGCTGCGGTCTGGCTCTGTGTTCTTTCATCCGTGAACACCATTGGTTGCGTTTTCAGAACACAGCATAGAGCAGGACCGCCAGACAGCTGGAGTCATATGACCGAGGTTTTCCCACGGTAATCACCGCACTAATGAATATCCGACTCCTCTCCTCATCCATGTTGTCTTTATTGACCTCTGAAAACCTCTGACATGTTGACTCAAAGCCTGGCTTCGCTCATCATGACGGTTTGCTGTTGTAGTTAGGTGAAAAACAATCTGGCAATAACACTGAGTGTTTTATTCTGAAAATTAACCAGATGTTTTAATGTATTTTGTTGCCTGACTTCCTGTCCCACTCTCCCACTTTCATCTAAATCTGATGAAATGTATTCATAAGTCTTGTGTATCTGATCCGGAGGGCTTCGACCTGCCAGATCAGAGACGCAGCCGGATCGCAGCAAAACGGATCCAGTGGGAGTTAACACATTGACTATAATAGAAACCGATCAGATCCTGTGCCATGACAGATTGAAGACGGACTGGACTCAGATCCTGAGGAATTTGGGTTGTGAGCTGCGATTGTATGCAGATGACTGATTATTGTGTTTGATAAAAACAACTAAACCAGCAGAAGATTGCTGATGGGATTCAGGATTACACTTTTTCAGTATTATACTGTCTTTGTCTTAGCAGTGACTTATATATCCAATGTGTACTTAAACAGTAGAGGATGAATGTATCCACACTCAGAAAACCACACTTTGGATACTCATTTGCCAAAATATTCTTTATTTTAATGTAGAATCTGTGGGTAGGGTTTACATAAGACTTCAATTTCATGCTCCATTGGTGACTTTCAGGACACATGAATTATCCACAAAGTGATTAACCTTAACATGCAAATCATCATCTGCCTTTTTTCGTAATGAAGACAAGATGTTTTACACACAGTGGTTGACTGGCCAAAATGGTAATATTTTCTTATCACTGAAGTTTTTGTTAGCACATCACTTTGAAATCATGCTTCATGCTGATCATTTCTGTCCAACGGGTCAGCAAGGAGCAGAATGAGCATAGACCTGTCAGACAAAAAGAGCTGGAAAAGTTTATACTTGAGAACAATCATGGTTTGAAATGTATCTCAATTTGTTGGCTCAGGCTCTGTTCACCGCTGTGATGATGTTTGATTTTCAGGTGACGTGTACTCAGTTAGGTGTAATGCCTGCAGGGTAGCTTTTTCCACCCGAAGTTTCCTTGAGCAGAAGAGAGGGCAGCTGAGTGTTTTAATTAGCAGCTGCAAGCACCGTTATTGAAAACAAAGCGTAGTAGCAGAAAAATAGGCGGTGAATTTTTTATTTTTTTGCACAGCAGTTGCTCTCTAACAGACAAACCCTCACATAGCTCTGCAGGATGGAGCTGAATTTTGTTCAAATGCAGACGTGCTTCATCAAGCCTGCTGTGATTGTCTCTCTGCTCTGCCTCCATAACACCTGCAGCTCCTACACTTTCCTGACAAGACTGTTATCATTCACATGTCAGAAAATAACGATGTTTTGGCAGGTCCTTTTGGATTCTGATGAAGATGTTGAAGTTGCATAATTGTCTGGTGTAGACAGACAAAGAACTGAAGAAAGAGACAATGATGCCACCTGGCTCTGAGATATCTGATTCCTAGAGCCCAGGTGGACTGAGGACTGTTGTCTTTGAGCTCCAAACCACAGTGCGATGACTGACGAACAGACATCACAAACACAAATACATGATATATTATCTGTTCACAGACTTTTTTCTGTACCAGCACTGTAAAAGCAAGGTTATGTCCTAACTTTGGGTGCTCATAAGTTTGTTTGTTTTTGTTGGCAGAGTTTCTAAACAAGTATCTCTATATTTGAATTACTAATATTGAACTATTATTGTAGAAAAGTTTGAAATTCTGACATTTCTAAGTGACGGCTCTTGGACCCTGTTACTTTTGTTCTCAACTTGAAATAAAGGGTTGCTGCTGATGCAATCACATTATCACAAACTGCTGTTTCCAGCAATGAGAGCATGAAAACATTGTGTTGCTTCACATAAAATATGAGGACAATAATGAGGATGGCGAAAAAGAAGACTTTCCAAGCGAGCTGCATTAATACTAGGGCTGCACAATTGAATACCAAATGTGATTATGATTTTGGCCTTCCCAGATTGAATAAACCTGATTGATGGCTATACTGATGTTGAAAATAACATGCTCTGCATGTAGAAATCTCTGCTGCAAATCATAACCCTGAAACAGCTTGTCATGTTAGCAGGTGTACTAGTGAAAAAATACGACCAAGTTCAGTATGACAAGTGTTTGAAGGATAAGAAAAATATCCTCGGTACTGCCTGTCCTTGTCCTGTCTGGCATCAAGTCAGAAATTTGTATCAGCGGTGCTGTACACAGTACAGACCTTTTTTGTATACTTTCCCTTTAAAAGATGCACAAAACTCAACTAAAGTATCTTAGTTTGATGCAAAAATTGTCCATGAGCCAGAATGTAGCACCAAATGGAACTGTACCAATGGTTGAGTTTGTACCAATGAATGAATGTTGATAATCATGGCTATCATTCTGGCCATTATCTACAGCCCTAATTGATTCTATAATTTTGTATCTGGAGCTTTAAGAAACTACTTGTCATGTGCTTTTTGCTTTGGATAATGTGAGTTACAACTGTCAGGCAGCTGCTATCTAGCAGGAGTTGTTTGGTGCCGTTTGTTGGGTTTATTCAGATACTTCCATATGCGTTTCATTTGTCCATCCTTAATTGGAGTAGTAAATAGTGCTTGTGTTGCACATTTTATTACTTCATTTCAATCCCATATTTTGTACAAGTTGTACAAGGCAATAGCAGGAGCTTCAGATTTCCTCTGTCAATTTTCAGTTTAAAAGAGTCAGATATTGTGGATACAATACCTATTTTGTGACCTCTTAATTGTTTGTTTTGCTGCAAAAAGTTGTACACATTTGCAATTTTCAACACACAGACTGAATCTAATCTGAATACATGGAACTTCTTAAAGGTTGTTTCCAGGGGGAACCTTGACTTACCAGCAGTACACTGCCACGTACCACAACATCTGACTGTTGTTTGCTTATTTTTCATTGACAAACATTGAATATATCATTTTGAAATCTACAGAACATCTTGGGTTCTGTAGATTTAACTGTTCAAAATGTTTGTTCTGCTAAATACTTTTTAAATTCATACTTTTTAGACAGATTTTGCTTTCCAATCACTGTAGTTTGTACTGAAAACCAACTTGCAGGTCCTCATATCTCCCCATTCTCAGTGTGGTAGAAGCTGCTGTGTAATCAGCCAGTCCGTTCACTCCCACACACCACACTAAAAAGGTTAAGGCAGTGCATTACACGCAGAAAGCAGTGACAGTTTTCTATTTGTGACAGAATCAGGGGGTTAAAGTCTGTCAAAAGCTATGAACACCTTGAAAGAAATTGGGCCTGATATTGATGTGGCGTTGAAACCAATTTAGAGTGTCAGAGTGATCGACTACTGTACTTCAGAATTCTACCTATCTTTCTGAAGTATTGACAGACAGGGCAGAGCAGAGCCAATACGTTTCACAGGTACAGCTGAAGAGTGTGCACAAGTAGTCCAAGTCATACAAAGACATATGCTATAGCAAAACATATTTTTAATCATTTATTTAACGCAAAGGTTTGTTAAATACAATGTGTTTCATATTCAGTGCACCTTCCAGCAGTCAGCCACGCTGCTGATTAATTAAAGATAAGATGACTAGATGGTGCCTTGCGGTCCGTCATTTCCACCACCGCTGTCTGTGTGTGTCTGTTTTTGTGTGTGGGGCAGCAACAAAGAAACAAAATTGATTAAATAAAAAAAGCTTCTGCTGATTTGACTTTCAATGTTGCTGAAAACATTGTGTTGCCTTAAGTAATGCTTTTGGTGATGCCATTGAGGCAATGTGTGGGAATAGATGTGGCAACTGAATGCAGATTGCTATAATTGTAGTAATTGTGTGGAAGTGTTGAAGGTTGTAGATGGTGTATTTGTTACAGTTTAAACAACAGCCTCCATGACACACTCCATTAATTTGACTAAAAATTACCATTAAATACTTTGAGCACAGCGCCCATTATTAAATCTGTTATTCCCACCCTTCACTTGGTTATTATTTCATTCTGCTGCGAGTTTTCTGTTTACTTCTACCCTGCCGAATCTCTTCCACTTATCTATCTCATTTTCTCTATGTTTGACCTGCATCGGGTTTGATAAACCTGCCTCAGCCTCAGCTGTGTTATGCCTAAATGTTATCAACACTCTTTCTATTCAAACCATTAGAGTAGCTTAAAACTGGTAAAAGGCATTATTCAAAACTGTGAGCCTGTAATTGTGTAATTGAAATGATGGTACCGTCATGAATTTTAGCATTGGTACTATGAGCTAATCATCCCCATTTTAATGCTAGAGTAGGCATTCACTCCTTAATTGCAACAAATAAAGATGGATTTGACAAATCTATCAGAATAATAAAATCGTCGTTTTCAAGGTTTTGATGAATTGATCTGCCATTTACAATAGAAAAACTCATCCTAATGCTGATTAGGAAATCTGCTGCTCATTGGCCGCTCTGTGTTAGGTTCTGTTCTCTCCATCTGGCTTAAATGCAGATTTGCCAAAACTGTGGTTATTCTTACAAACACACACAATCAGGGGAGCTGATGCACCCAGAAAATAAACCTGAAACTTGAAGCAAGCTGGAAGTTTATATGTCCTACAAAAATAATGCATGAAACTACAGTTTGCTCGGTTGTCTTGCACAATAAAAACGTAGTTGGTGTGTGAGGCAATATTTATATGTTTGTAGAAGAGATGCGCATCTTTAGTCGACTAAACTATTAACTATTGTCACCCTCGCTATTCAGCACCAGAATTACTAATATGTTAGATTAGTTCATATTTGTTTCATTGTACTTCCAAAACACTAGTCATATTTTGTGTCTAAGCTGTAGCTCAGCCATCCACCACTAACCAGGACTCTAGATTGGCCTACAGCTATAGTGCTCTAATGCTCTACTACCCAGATGTAATCAAGCACAGATGGTAATTTGAAGTGGAGCAGTTCGGCAGTATTTCGGTATAGAAAATGGAGATAAAGTCACATTTCGTTCATGTTTTCTTAAACCAACACAGTCATGTGGACTTAAACCTGTGAGGACTAGACTGAAGCCTGGTGGTGCTAGCTCTGCTAGTGTTAGCCACACTGGGCAAACCAATTTGACATTGTAGACTCTGTGATGGTATTGGGTTAGTCTGAATTTAAATCTCCAAAACGACTAAGAAAGCAGTCGCATCTCTAGTTAGTAACTATCACTATGCAATACCAGTTTGGATGAGATACTACACCACTATAAAATACATGTTTATACCATTTTATTGCAGTTGGATTTATGTAATGTCAAAAAGGATTACGCTACTCGACACATCAGAAGTAGGGAATAGGTTTAACTCAAATAATGTTACAGCTCATGATTTTTGCAACTTTTTTTTAGAAACCAGTGTGGCATAAAGACATACATTCCCTGATGTTTTGCATGTAATATAGCACCCTCATTTAAAGTGCTGAGGATAATTGAAAGAAGGCATGCATAATTCATAATGAAACACGGTTTGTATCTTCTAGGTCCTCATTGGTGCTGCTCATTGTTAAATCTCTGCTGCCAGGCTTTGCAGCAGCAAAAGTTGATAACACCCCATATAAAGGAAGAGAAAAACACACATTTTTGAAGGACTTCTGCTTAAAGCAAGGGACCAACTTGTGAGCTTTTAAATCAGTTAACTGCCTCACTACTAGCTTCAGATATGTGTGACCATATGTTGGTACAAAATCCAAATGCTAAAGACAAGAGGTGACCTTTGCTGTCAGGCTGTAACCTGTCTGAAAAGATCAATCAAGTCACTTAATAAGTCACATCACTGTCACATCACTGTCAGTGTCAATGGCTCTGTGTACATATCCTCCAATAAGGGCAGTTTCATAAGGAATAACTTTACTTTCTTTTTCTGTTACACATGAGTGTTTAATTTTCTTGATAATTTTGATAAATCATTCATCAAACATGCCCTGTAAGAGCAATTAAAATGTTTGGTTGGCAGAGGTACAAAACCAGTGATTCCTGTTCTTCCATCTCAGCTTTGAGCTACCATGTAAAACTCCATCCCACATTGCCCTCTTGTGGATTTCACCATTTAACTCCCCCCTTTATTTATTCTGCCCCTATTTTACTTCATCAACACTGAGTATTAATTAAATAAAGTACCATTAAAAAGATGAAGTTTGTCTGGATAGGTTATGATAGGACTTGCAAACGTCAGTGCAAAGGTTTCATAGTGGAAAGAAGTCAAACCCTCACTGCTGATAAAAGCAGTTTTAATGTGTTGTCCACAGAGACATGATCTGGTAAAGTTAACTAAACTCAAGTAAAGTTTTGTTAAAAAACTTGCAGTTGCTATGCTGTGGTAGAAAATATTAAGTATGAAAGAAGGTTATCTTACAGATTGTTTCAATGTTTGACTGAGCATCTGAAAAGACAACCGGTTAAAAAAATCCAGTGGAACACCAAACAATATAATAATGTAAGACTGTGGTACTGCCTGCAAGATGAGACTGTCACAACCCTAACAGTGCTTTGTTTTATAGTATTAAAGCTGGGGTTGGTAATCAGATTTAGATACACTTTTTGTCATACTGGTTAAAATGATCTTTATGTCCTGATGGCCATCATTACATGATGTGTTCCTAAAAAAGAATGAAAAAAACCTGCTATCTACAGCCGGAGTAAACCTGAGAAAACACTAACGAATCACAGTTTTTTGGCTCCCCAAATTTTAAACCAATCAAATCCCGCCCAGACGTTCTGCCCTCCTCCTGCGCGTACATTTCCCCGGCGTGCACTCCTCCGAGTCCCCGTCTCCTGCCTCTACTTCCCCTGACTCTATGTACTGCCCCTCTCGCTCGTCCTCGGGCCTGTCCCCTCTGACCTGATGAGGTGCTTTGCTCAGGACTGTAGTCCGGATCAGAGTCTAAAAAGCTCTCACCAACAAACAGAATAATTAATGACGTTCAGTAAGTCCTACAGAAAATATATATTTATTGTAGTGTCCGTCCGGACGCTGTAGTGATGACGAGCCGATTCGTGAACAAGTTGAGCTTTAATAACCGGTCACTGTCGGCCGTGATCACGCCAACCAACAAAACAACAATCAATGTTTGAATGAATGAAGAACTTCTCCTCTTGTCTCTCCTCTCTCCCACTCGCACTCTCTACACCTCTCCTGATGCCTTCACTGACCGTCAACACTGTAGGAATTAAGAGCATCTACACTGAACACGTTTAACAAACAGTAGAGCTGTTACAGTATTACATGTGTTATAACTTTTCTCCTGATATCGTGTCACCGGTACAACTGGATAATGCTAGCATGATAGTTGTGAGTGCTAACAGCAGCCGTATTTGTTTGTGTTTTTAACTTTCACTATGATAATGTTTTGGTGAGGACCGGTTTTGAATCAGTCACGATCATATGGTCGAGAATCAGCGGCGCTCGTGCATGTGAGCGGGGGGGGCGTCGTTTTGGAGGAGCTCCGAGGGAGGAGGGGAGGGGTTAGACGGAGTCATGAGGAAAAGCTACATTCAAATTCATGCCGGTTTTCCGAGACTACCAACCCTAGCTTTAACATAAATCAATGGGAAGCTTCAACTTGGAAGAAATCAAGGAAACTCCTTTGTCAGATATCCTGCTTTTATATGATGTGCAACCTGAAAGACAGTACCACCAGCCATACAGAATAACCCTGATGATAGAAGAGCTTATGCATGTCAGAGGAGTATGGCCACCTTTGTGAGTGCAGGGAATGTTACCATGTTCAAGTTTGATTATCTAACCAAGCAAAAGTGGAGTATATAAAAAGGAATATAAACAAAAGGCCCGACAGTTATGGATTTCTTCTAATGAGCCATATCAAAACACAGAGCAAGTGAGTGGAGATATTGTAAATCAATGCTGGATTAAAGGGTGAGCAAAAGAAGAAAAAAGTTTTATTGACTGTGAAGTATTTAATAATTCTGCTTCTCTCTACATTGAAATACACTCGCTTTCTGTTTCACAAAGGTTCAAAGAGGAAAACATTTTTGGGTAAGCAGTTTGTTTTTCCAGTGTTTTTAGGTTACATCCTTTACACTGATACAGAAATGGCCTTGTATCACCAGGCTCTTGAACCAAGTAGTCATTTTTTTTATTTGCTAAGTTTGTTACAGTTGTCACAAAATGTCAAGAAATTATGAGTAGCAATGAAAGAGTTGTTTACAGCAACAGGTCTGAATAACAACTTGAAAACATGTCGGCAAAATGTCTGCAATGCAACCCATTTCCCAATGGCACAACACGAATAATGAATAAGAATAAAAATAAACATTTGATAAAGAGTGTGGTTTCTGTACTTTAACAGTCTCTGCATAATAGTTTGCTTAGCTTACAGTTTCACTTCTACATACAGGTTTTTGTTTACTCGTGTCTGAACTTCCTCAGAGACTGACTTTGTCCTTGGCTGATTCAAAAATAGTCCAAACTGAAGGGGGACCAGACGCATCAACCAGAATATATAAAACATGACCTTGCATATTTTTTTATCATTCCTCCACTAGTAAGCAGAAGAAGCATACAGATAATAATTACCATTTTTGTATCAATGTCAGCATCCATGAAAAATGTTTTATTTCTAACTAAAAACATTTTAAACTAGGTAATAAAAAAATCACATGCATTTTGTCAAAGGCAGCATAAAGCACTGCAGAGTACTAATGTCAGGACTGTGCAGTGACGAAGGCTTCCCTCAGACTGTTCTGTGCCTCCTCCTGAGTGATCGTCCTCCACTCCTCTGGAATCTTTGCTGGCTCCTGCTCATATCCTTGTGCAAACCTCTCGTTGAACCTCACCAACACATACCTGGAAAAAAGAAACTCATTTGCAAAAGAGAAAAAAAAAATACCACATTAAGCTTTAAAAGAAAAGCTCACATTACCTCCAGTAGGCACAGGGGGTCTTGCTGTTTGGGTCCTCAGGGGAGGTGCTCCAGTCTGGGTATAAGGAAAGGAGACCTCCACAGATATCTCCCTCGCCGGGCATGCTGGGTGTGTCCTTGCTTTCGCCTGCACTTTCCTCTTCAGTGCTTTCTGGGCGATTAGCACAGCACAGGCAGCTGGAGTTATGGGGAAGCATGCCTTTTGGTCTGTGGAGCAGAGCCCTGTGAACCTCATGCCCCATTTCTGTTAGCTCACAAGGGGCTCTGCAGCAAGGACACTGCTGTTCACAGCCTCTCACTCTGTTGAAGAGGTAGTCCTGCGGCTGGATTGAAAGGCACTGAAGAAGTTGGTTTCCGTCCACAATTTGAGAGAACTCCTGGGCTAGGTCCAAACGCATCGCAGCCAGTAACTCCATTAGACATTTCACGAAACGGTCCCATTCTGTGGAGATATTGAAGAGAGGTCCATCAAGAGGGGCCCAAGTGACATCCACATCGCCATCTTGCTCTAAAGTGAGGCACACTCTCTCCAGCAGCATCTTTATATCACTCAGTACTCCGCTGGTACCTTCAAGAGTTTGGCTTACTGCTGCTGCAATCTTTCCCACAATTTCACCAAGTCTCTGCTGCCTCCATTTATTCAAGTTGGTTGATTCTGAGATGTTAGCCAGCACTGTCTTCTGGATCTTTGTCAGTCTGAAGTCGTCAAAGTAGAGCAAATATTCCTGGTATGTTTCAAAGCAGTCTTCCTGTAACAGCTCTTCCAGCAAGCTTTGGTGGAAGGCACGTGGGGAGTGATATTGCCAGGCGTTACCTCTGATCTCCTCTACAATTTGCATCCCCAGTGGGCTATAAATGTAGACCAAGGCTGTAGGTTTGATGACCATGGAGGTGAATGCTTGAGCCATTCTCTGGCACTGGTCTCTCTTCCTGAACCGGTACATAAACTGTGCCAAGTACCTTTCCTTGTTTGCGGAGATACACGTCAACAGCTCTGTGTCCTTAGCATAGCGGTCATGTAGTTTTTGGAAGTCTTGGCATGCAGAGCTACAGAGATGAACTTTCAGATCCACTTCAAAAGCTGATCTTATTTCCATGGATTTCTCCTTCAAAGCTTTTTCAACATTTTCTAACAGTTCTGTTATGTAGCTGTCAGAGAAATCAGCGATTAAGCTAGATTTAGCTTCTACAAACTGGTTGTATTCGTCTATGATATTACTAGCTAGCTTTTGAGCCTCTAACCTTTGTAGTCTGTTGTTATCTTCAAACATGTGCTTCAGTCTGCTGCGGTATCCAAAGTGCTCATCATAAACCACAAAGGTAGATGTCGGGTTTTGACTGATGTCCTCCAGCTTTTTCATGTGTTTCTGGTGCCCGCGGCTTATTAGATTCTCTTTAAGAATATCAGTCACTCTTGCCGTGATGTCATCAGTTTCTGACGGCCTGAAGTCAAAGCTGGACACTGTCTGTTTCCACACACTCTCAAACTCTTCTTCTAGTTCTGCATCTTCAAGGAGAACTTTTGTCAACCTGCTGATCTCTAAGAGTGCATCAAGCTTGGATTCTTGTTCTTTTTCCAATAAGGTCTCAATCTTTTCCAGCTGTGTTGAAGAACAGTGGCTCTCTGTGGCTGTCTCCAACCTTTCACTTATCTTTTCAGTCACCTCCTCCTGGAGTTCATCTAAATCCCTCGCTAGAATTGGCTGGAATTCGTACATTTTGAGAGCGTTGTCTTTCATCAAACGGGAGTCTACTTTGGACCTGATTTTTTCCACCTCAGTTTTGATTTCCTCTTTGGATTCATCCCTTAATTCACTCAGGAGGTCATTTTGTACTTTAGCGTCCAAAGCCTTTGCCTTTGTGGCGAAAATTTTCAGTCTTGCCCCCGTGAGCCAGTTCTCCATGTGTTCCAGAAAATTATCCTTCCACTGTGAAAGCTCTGTGCACAGTATGGAAAAGGCTAAAGCTATGTCAGTGTTTTGCAGACTGACAGAGAATGATGCTCTCACTGCATCCCAAACAGCACACAAACGGCAGAAAAACTCAGGCAGGCCAGTGGCTTCTGATTTCCCTGCACACTCCTTTAATGCCCCCAACAGGTTCTGTTTAAGTTTTAACAAAGACTCACTGTAATGTGCATCAATTGGTTGAGAGAGAGACATATTGTACCAAGGTCCTTTGACATAAGTGATACTGCTTGTGGTCTTGGCATGGTGGTTATCAGTATTGTTGGTTACTCCATCCCCACTCTCAAGCTGAAGCATCTCAGAAATGCGCTTTAACTGCGATGCCTGTAATGTCCCATTTATTCCTTTATCCTGAGTCAGGATTTGGCACATGGGAATGGAGGCACATTCTTTGATGCGCAGGAGGGCATTGACTATCACAGTTAAGTTAGTTTCAGACTCAGTACTTCTGTGTGAAGAAATGTTGCACATTAAAACATCACTCAGTCCTGCTGCAACAGTAGCCATTTCATTGTCATGGATCAGCATTCTTTTGTTGTCGTGAGGCTTTGAGCAGAGACCTTCTACATCAATCAATATCAGAAAATCACACTCCATGTCCTCCCTAAGATATTCAGGGATACACATGGCGGCCATGTACAACCCTCTACTGGATCTTTTCCTCCCTTCAGGAAATTTCACCCCAAAAAGTGCAGAAAGAACCTCAGCATTCTTAGCATGATGTACTCCAAGGTTTGTCAGCACTCGGGTCCTGCATCGGTCTTGAGGTAGGCGATGCTTTAGCTCTGCGAAGACACAGCCCAGCCAACGGGTGGGGATGTTTGAGGCATCTCCATCCATCAGTTCAAGTGGAATTCCATAGAGAAGAAGGTCTGTTGCTAAGCCAGGGAGACGCAGCACATTGTGGCTCCCACTGCCAGGACTGATGTTTGTTAACTCAAAAATAAGACCCATTTCTCGCAAGAAGTGTTCAAGCCCCAACCAAGATGGATCAAGTTCAATGGGAACATCCGGGCTTGTTTGTTGCTTGGCAGAAGAAGCTGAATCTGACTCTGCTGATGTCATCTCTGCTTCCTCTTCCTGTTTTCCTTGGTGGTCAGTGTCTAGATCTGAACTTTGTCCATCAAAACTGGCTTTGTCTCCATTTATCTCTTCCCTTCTCTCATCTGTTATCATGCTTAACTGCTGCTCTATCGGACTGGAGTTGAGATTGCCTTTGTGTTGTGACTGTAGTTCTGCGGTCTCCTCTGCGGGCTTTGACAAACTATGCTCTAAGTCTTGGCTTGATTCTAATTGTTGACCAGAAGATTGTGGTTCGGTATCTATGGGCTGCTCTTCTGTTTCTTCAGCTTCAGATGTTGAATCCGTGCAGAAACTATCACTTTCCTCCAACATGTCATTGGCCCCATTTTCAAGCTCATCAGGATTCTCAGGCAGGTCATGATTTTTATCCGTCTGCAGATTTGTGAATAAACCTTGTGGACTAATTGGTTTTTCAGTTTGCATTAGGGAAAGCTTCAGCTTCATCCAAGTGAGAAAACAAGACCTCTCAACTTTATCTGCTCCAAAAAGCACATCGGTAAAAACCCTCATTGCTGGTGTCATTTTGTAGCTGCTCAGTGCCACCAGAATGTCTTTTTTTTCTCTTTGCATTTGGGGGCTGAGTCCATTACCATCCTTCTTCTGTCTTTTCTCCTCCTTTTCTATTTTGGCCAGTTTGCTCCACAAACCACCCTGCAAAGGCAACTGTTCCCTCTTAAATTGAACAGATCCCTCTTCTAAACCTTTCAATACTTCCTCTGCTTTGGCCATTGCCTTTTTACAGACTGTCCCTTCATCCACATTCAGGCCCAGCTCTTCTGCTAGATGTGCTGCTGCCTCAAGTGTGACAGGTTGCAGTTCATTTGTTAGCAGATCTCTCAGGGTGTCATACAGTCTACTACACAGTTCCTCCTCACTCAAAGCATTCCCTTGGAGGACTGATTCTTCAGGAAGCCCCAAGCTTTCACTGAGGTCCTGCTCAGCAAACCCAACAACCCTGTTGTCATTTTTCTCAGTGTCTGATAGGTCAATCAGTATGAGCTTACTTGCCATATTTTTGCAGGAAGCAAGAAGCAGTTTATCTTTCTCCCTAAGATCTCCACAGAAAACAACAACAGCTGAGGATGCTTGGCATAGAAGGCTGAAGTGTTTCTCATGTGTACTGGCATCACCACGTAGGTTAGAGAAGACCACAGGGACAGGAAAAGCATCTCTTGCAGGGTCTCCAATGGGAAGACACCATCCAATCTCTACCATGCCATTAGAGAGTCTTCTGGGCAGATGTCCTCCCTCCATCCCCCTGTGGAGAAATATTTCACTAGGAGAACCGAGTCCACCTATAACCTTGTTTAGCACCTGTGATTTGGATACACTACAACGACCAAGCTTCACACAAGAAATCAGGGGCATATTTGAACTTGCCAAGTCCCCCTCCTGCACCTTGTTGTTCATGTCTGAAGAGGGAGACCTCCACTGGCTCCAAACACTTCTCAAAGGCCACAGGAGGAAGTGACTGGGCTCATCTGGATCTATGTTTGGAAGAACCAGAGGCACTGCAAACTGGCATTGCACCATGCGTAGAGTGATCTCCTGCTGAAGGAAAGAGTTGGAGGACGTATAGACAGCTGAAACTAAATCAAGGGGGTTGATATCACGTTGACTTTCTTCACCAGAACCATTGATCATCTCCTCAGATGGTTGGTCGCCATTGTTCAGTACGTCGTGCTGAAGTTTGCAGCAAGGAGTGCGTGCATCAGGGCTAAACTGCCAAAGGCGTTGGAGGAAAGCATTTGGCAGATCCTTTGACTCCAGTGGAGCTTGGGTCTCCAGATTCCAAGTGCTGATGTCCAACATAGACGCAGGGTCAAGTGGTTTAGTCCAGAAGTCCTCCAAGCCAAGCTTACTAAGAACCTCTGCCTGTGCATTGTCCTTTAAAGGTTCTGGTTTGAGAAAAGAAGACAATTAAATCATTAAGGATATGGAATAGCAACCTTTTCTAAATCTTCAAAGGTAATGTGGATTCATGATGTGTAAAGCCAAAGCTCCTGTTGTTGTCCTGTACATGTGAAAGGAATGGGTTTTTTTGCAAGCAGCAACCTCCGGTCTCAAAATATGAAGCCCATGCGGAAGTGTTATAAACTGCAATTCATTGAGTATCCGCTTGATACTGGCTGCAGCTGACAATTGGCTTCAAAACAGCACTCAGGAACAGATGGGTGACATCACATATACTACGTCCATTATTTATACAGTCTATGTTTTTTTGTTGTTTTGAATAAAAGAAAATCTCATACTGCTGTCTTTTAACAGTCAAATGTAGTATTGAGCAAGAATCATTGTCCTGGAAAATGTAAGGCTAAGCTACTGGCAGTGTTCTGTTAACAACTTCCTTTGACTCCAACCCCACTGCAGCGATATCAGACATTAAAAATGATTAAACAGAAATAAAAAAATCCTCTCGCTGATGGTCTAGTTCAAGGGTTCTGACACTTTTTGGAGCCAGGGACCCCTTACAGGTGAGAAAATTGTCCAAGGACCCCCTCATAATTGTAACACAGATTAAGCCCATTAGTGATGTGTCATGATCAAAAGCTTCGGCTCTGAGCTCTGGTTCTGGTTCTGGTTCTGTTTGCTTGAGTTTGGTTCTGATTCTGGTTCTTTTTACTTCAGTTGGTTCTGGTTCTATTTGCTTAACGTTGGTTCTGGTTCTATTTGTTTAACGTTGGTTCTGGTTCTGTTGCTTGACTTGGTTCTGGTTCTGTTTGCTTTAGTTTGGTTCTGGTTCGGTTCGGTTCTGGCACGGTTCTGGTTGGGCTCTGGTTGGGCTCTGGTTCGGTTCTGGTTCGGTTGTGGTTCGGTTCTGGTCTGGTTCAGTTTCGGTCTGTTTGGTTCAGGCTCTGTTTGCTTGAGTTTGGTTCGGGGTCTGTTTCCATGAGTTTGGTTCTGATTTTAACCCTAACCCTAGCCCTAACCCAAATATCCTAACCCTAATCCTAACCCTAACCCTAATCCTAACCCTAATCCTAACCCTAATCCTAATCCTGACCTTAACCCTAACCCTAACCCTAACCCTAATTCTAACCCTAACCCTAATCCTAATCCTGACCCTAACCCAAACCTAACCCTTATCCTTACCCTTACCCTAATCCAAACCCTAACCCTAATACAAACCCTAACCCTAATCCTAACCCTAACCCTAACCCTAACCCTAACCCTAATCCTAACCCTAACCCAAACCTAACCCTAATCCTTACCCTTACCCTAACCCTAACCCTAATCCTGACCCTAACCCTAACCCTAACCCTAATCCTTACCCTTACCCTAACCCTAACCCTAATCCTAACCCTAACCCTAATCCTGACCCTTACCCTAACCCTAACCCTAATCCTAACCCTAACCCTAATCCAAACCCTAACCCTAATCCAAACCCTAACCCTAACCCTAGCCCTAGCCCTAATCCTAACCCTAATCCTGACCCTAACCCTAACCCTAACCCTAATCCTAACCCTAACCCTAATCCAAACCCTAACCCTAATCCAAACCCTAACCCTAACCCTAATCCTAACCCTAATCCAAACCCTAACCCTAATCCTAACCCTAACCCTAATCCTGACCCTAACCCTAACCCTAATCCTAACCCTAACCCTAATCCAAACCCTAACCCTAATCCAAACCCTAACCCTAACCCTAACCCTAATCCTAACCCTAACCCTAACCCCTAACCCTAATCCTAACCCTAACCGTAACCCTAATCCTGACCCTAACCCTAACCCTAATGCTAACCCTAACCCTAACCCTAACCCTAATCCTGACCCTAACCCTAACCCTAATCCTGACCCTAACCCTAACCCTAATCCAAACCTTAACCCTAACCCTAATCCTGACCCTAACCCTAACCCTAATCCTAACCCTAACCCTGACTGTAATTGTAACACCTAACCCTAATCCTTACCCTTACACTAACCCTAATCCTAACCCTAACCCTAAACCTAACCCTAATCCTAATCCTAACCCTAACCCTAATCCTAACCCTAATCCTAACCCTAATCCTAATCCTGACCCTAACCCTAATCCTAACCCTAATCCTAACCCTAATCCTAATCCTGACCCTAACCCTAACCCTAACCCTAATTCTAAACCTAACCCTAATCCTAATCCTGACCCTAACCCAAACCTAACCCTAATCCTAACCCTAACCCTAATCCTAACCCTAACCCTAACCCTAATCCTGACCCTAACCCTAACCCTAACCCTAACCCTGATCCAAACCCTAATCCTAACCCCAACCCTAATCCTAACCCTAACCCAAACCTAACCCTAATCCTTACCCTTACCCTAATCCAAACCCTAACCCTAACCCTAATCCTAACCCTAACCCTAACCCTAACCCTAATCCTAACCCTAACCCTAATCCTAACCCTAACCCAAACCTAACCCTAATCCTTACCCTTACCCTAACCCTAACCCTAATCCTGACCCTAACTCTAACCCTAATCCTTACCCTTACCCTAACCCTAACCCTAACCCTAATCCTAACCCTAATCCTGACCCTAACCCTAACCCTGATCCTAACCCTAACCCTAATCCTAATCCTAACCCTAACCCTAATCCTAACCCTAACCCTAATCCAAACCCTAACCCTAACCCTAATCCAAACCCTAACCCTAACCCTAATCCAAACCCTAACCCTAATCCAAACCCTAACCCTAACCCTAGCCCTAATCCTAACCCTAATCCTGACCCTAATCCTAACCCTAATCCAAACCCTAACCCTAATCCTAACCCTAACCCTAACCCTAATCCTAACCCTAACCCTAATCCTGACACTAACCCTAACCCTAACCCTAATCTAAACCCTAACCCTAATCCAAACCCTAACCCTAACCCTAACCCTAATCCTAACCCTAACTCTAACCCCTAACCCTAATCCTAACCCTAACTGTAACCCTAATCCTGACCCTAACCCTAACCCTAACCCTAATCCTAACCCTAACCCTAACCCTAATCCTGACCCTAACCCTAACCCTAATCCTAACCCTAACCCTAATCCAAACCCTAACCCTAACCCTAATCCTGACCCTAACCCTAACCGTAATTGTAACCCCTTACCCTAATCCTAACCCTAACTGTAACCCTAACCCTAATCCTTACCCTAACTGTAACCCTAACCCTAACCCTAATCCTAACCCTAACCCTAAACCTAACCCTAACCCTAATCCAAACCCTAACCCTAATCCAAACCCTAACCCTAACCCTAACCCTAATCCTAACCCTAACCCTAATCCAAACCCTAACCCTAATCCAAACCCTAACCCTAACCCTAGCCCTAATCCTAACCCTAATCCTGACCCTAACCCTAATCCAAACCCTAACCCTAACCCTAACCCTAATCCAAACCGTAACCCTAATCCAAACCCTAACCCTAACCCTAACCCTAACCCTAATCCTAACCCTAACCCTAATCCAAACCCTAACCCTAATCCAAACCGTAACCCTAACCCTAATCCTAACCCTAACCCTAACCGTCACCCTAATCCTGACCCTAACCCTAACCCTAACCCAAACCTAACCCTAATCCTAATCCTAACCCTAACCCTAATCCTAACCCTAATCCTAACCCTAATCCTAATCCTGACCCTAACCCTAACCCTAACCCTAATTCTAAACCTAACCCTAATCCTAATCCTGACCCTAACCCAAACCTAACCCTAATCCTAACCCTAACCCTAATCCTAACCCTAACCCTAACCCTAATCCTGACCCTAACCCTAACCCTAACCCTAACCCTGATCCAAACCCTAATCCTAACCCTAACCCTAATCCTAACCCTAACCCAAACCTAACCCTAATCCTTACCCTTACCCTAATCCAAACCCTAACCCTAACCCTAATCCTAACCCTAACCCTAACCCTAACCCTAATCCTAACCCTAACCCTAATCCTAACCCTAACCCAAACCTAACCCTAATCCTTACCCTTACCCTAACCCTAACCCTAATCCTGACCCTAACTCTAACCCTAATCCTTACCCTTACCCTAACCCTAACCCTAACCCTAATCCTAACCCTAATCCTGACCCTAACCCTAACCCTGATCCTAACCCTAACCCTAATCCTAATCCTAACCCTAACCCTAATCCTAACCCTAACCCTAATCCAAACCCTAACCCTAACCCTAATCCAAACCCTAACCCTAACCCTAATCCAAACCCTAACCCTAATCCAAACCCTAACCCTAACCCTAGCCCTAATCCTAACCCTAATCCTGACCCTAATCCTAACCCTAATCCAAACCCTAACCCTAATCCTAACCCTAACCCTAACCCTAATCCTAACCCTAACCCTAATCCTGACACTAACCCTAACCCTAACCCTAATCCAAACCCTAACCCTAATCCAAACCCTAACCCTAACCCTAACCCTAATCCTAACCCTAACTCTAACCCCTAACCCTAATCCTAACCCTAACTGTAACCCTAATCCTGACCCTAACCCTAACCCTAACCCTAATCCTAACCCTAACCCTAACCCTAATCCTGACCCTAACCCTAACCCTAATCCTAACCCTAACCCTAATCCAAACCCTAACCCTAACCCTAATCCTGACCCTAACCCTAACCGTAATTGTAACCCCTTACCCTAATCCTAACCCTAACTGTAACCCTAACCCTAATCCTAATCCTAACCCTAACCCTAAACCTAACCCTAACCCTAATCCAAACCCTAACCCTAATCCAAACCCTAACCCTAACCCTAACCCTAATCCTAACCCTAACCCTAATCCAAACCCTAACCCTAATCCAAACCCTAACCCTAACCCTAGCCCTAATCCTAACCCTAATCCTGACCCTAACCCTAATCCAAACCCTAACCCTAACCCTAACCCTAATCCAAACCCTAACCCTAATCCAAACCCTAACCCTAACCCTAACCCTAACCCTAATCCTAACCCTAACCCTAATCCAAACCCTAACCCTAATCCAAACCGTAACCCTAACCCTAATCCTGACCCTAACCCTAACCGTCACCCTAATCCTGACCCTAACCCTAACCCTAATCCTTACCCTAACCCTAACCCTAATCCTGACCCTAACTCTAACCCTAATCCTTACCCTTACCCTAACCCTAACCCTAACCCTAATCCTAACCCTAATCCTGACCCTAACCCTAACCCTGATCCTAACCCTAACCCTTATCCTAATCCTAACCCTAACCCTACTCCTAACCCTAACCCTAATCCAAACCCTAACCCTAACCCTAATCCAAACCCTAACCCTAACCCTAATCCAAACCCTAACCCTAATCCAAACCCTAACCCTAACCCTAGCCCTAATCCTAACCCTAATCCTGACCCTAATCCTAACCCTAATCCAAACCCTAACCCTAATCCTAACCCTAACCCTAACCCTAACCCTAATCCTAACCCTAACCCTAATCCTGACACTAACCCTAACCCTAACCCTAATCCAAACCCTAATCCTAACCCTAACCCTAATCCAAACCCTAACCCTAATCCTGACCCTAACCCTAACCGTAATTGTAACCCCTAACCCTAATCCTAACCCTAACTGTAACCCTAACCCTAATCCTTACCCTAACTGTAACCCTAACCCTAACCCTAATCCTAACCCTAACCCTAAACCTAACCCTAACCCTAATCCAAACCCTAACCCTAATCCAAACCCTAACCCTAACCCTAACCCTAATCCTAACCCTAACCCTAACCCTAATCCAAACCCTAACCCTAATCCAAACCCTAACCCTAACCCTAGCCCTAATCCTAACCCTAATCCTGACCCTAACCCTAATCCAAACCCTAACCCTAACCCTAACCCTAATCCAAACCCTAACCCTAATCCAAACCCTAACCCTAACCCTAACCCTAACCCTAATCCTAACCCTAACCCTAATCCAAACCCTAACCCTAATCCAAACCGTAACCCTAACCCTAATCCTGACCCTAACCCTAACCGTCACCCTAATCCTGACCCTAACCCTAACCCTAATCCTTACCCTAACCCTAACCCTAACCCTAATCCTGACCCTAACCCTAACCCTAACCCTAAACCAAACCCTAACCCTAACTCTAATCCTGACCCTAACCCTAACCGTAATTGTAACACCTAACCCTAATCCTTACCCTTACACTAACCCTAACCCTAATCCTGACCCTAACCCTAACCCTAATCCTTACACTTACCCTAACCCTAATCCTAACCATAACCCTAATCCTGACCCTAACCCTAACCCTAACCCTAATCCTAACCCTAATCCTAACCCTAATCCAAACCCTAACCCTAGACCTAATCCTGACCCTCACCCTAACCCTAATCCTAAACCAAACCCTAACCCTAACTCTAATCCTGACCCTAACCCTAACCGTAATTGTAACACCTAACCCTAATCCTTACCCTTACACTAACCCTAACCCTAATCCTGACCCTAACCCTAACCCTAATCCTTACACTTACCCTAATCCAAACCCTAACCCTAATCCTGACCCTAACCCTAACTGTCACCCTAATCCTGACCCTAACCCTAACCCTAATCCTTACCCTAACCCTAACCCTAACCCTAATCCTGACCCTAACCCTAACCCTAACCCTAAACCAAACCCTAACCCTAACTCTAATCCTGACCCTAACCCTAACCGTAATTGTAACACCTAACCCTAATCCTTACCCTTACACTAACCCTAACCCTAATCCTGACCCTAACCCTAACCCTAATCCTTACACTTACCCTAACCCTA